>NW_028280978.1:517500-861773 GCF_059751285.1 Brachycentrus maculatus | reverse complement strand
TTCGTATCTGAGCGGTGTTTTAGAAATTAATGAAATCTCCGAAGCGTGTGAAACCATTGTTCCTCACCGTTACTCTAAACCAAGTAACAGGGTACTAGGAACACGAAGAGGTGCAATAAGAAGTAAGCTGTACCTTCTAAAGATGTATAATAGGTACCTTATCATATAAAAGTTGCTACACTTAAATGCTTTTTTAATCAAATTAATGTATTTAATTCAATTTTTTTTTTTAAATACTCGTTAAAGACCACTTTTTGAGTTTATTAATGTAAATACGACTAGTTTTTAGAACATCAGATTTTCTCATCCAAACATAGTTTAAACGCAACCGTTCCATTGGCAGATTGCATAAAATGAGAACAAATTTTCATCATTGAAGTTTATCTACTTTTTAGTTTATTAATCTAAACCCAACTATTTTTAAGAACATCAGTTATTTTCAAAACTAGTGGTGTTTACATTAATAAACTCAAAAAGTGGTTTATACGAGTACAAGTGTTTTATTTTTTTTATATTTAATACATAATATTATATCACAAACATAATGTCGCGTCAGCACATAATATTATAATTTAAGCAGAGGACTGAAAACCTCGCCTCATGATGGTGCGTCAGTTAAATTCAGTGCTCTATGCACCAATGTTTGCAGATCACAATTAATAAAAGACAGTGAAATAATCCACAGTAACATACTCAATCAATCCAGTATTATTATGTACTTTATGCGTCTTAGAATAAATATATTTTTTAAATGATACGAAGTGATCTTAAAATACAAGAAGACCATGTTCACGCGTAAAAATGTTTTACTTTTGAAAAAAACTAAATTACTTTTTCCACACGAATACAGCAAACGAAAATATATTTAGGACTTGTCTATTTGTGAATTACAAAAGTCCTCCAAAACCGTCATAAGTTGATTCCCGTTGCGATGCAATTTTTACTAGTTGATAATTGAAAAAAAAACACCAATTTTTGCACTATGATATTGCAAAAAATACACTCGAATTTTATGCTTTATTATCAAACATACAATTAAAAATCAATACAGTACCTACTGATTTTTGCACACTGAGTCTAGGTTGTTCGAACAATGAGGAGGCGCCTAGGGTATCTTAAGAGGAAGGTCTCATATAACAGCAAAAGTCCCCAAAAAATTGTGAAATTAGACAGTTCTTCGACCTTTAAGACTGAAAGGCGCCGAGAAGGCGAAAGCTGGCACTGAATCAATGTACTCATAGAACTACTGCATAAAGAAAAATAAAATCAAACGAAACGAAATGTATGATCGGTATTGTATTTGAAATGAAATTTATTAATCGATACTTGTGATGTCATGGGGAATGAGTAATCGCATTGAGATCAAAGGGAAAACCCGCGTCTGGTAGAGATGTACTCCTCATTGCACTGCGCGAGTACATCTCGCCAGGTGACAAGGCATCTTTCGACGCAGATGAAATTGCGATTGCTAATTAAATTACATCGGCTTTTCCGACAAAATTTATTGTTCGCCTACGGACCTCAGTTGATGAGAAAAAAAACACAATAAAGAGTACTTGTATTAGAATACATACAATGCTACAATAACTATGTAATGTGGCGGTTTATAGTCGCAACATCATATTCCCGTTAGATAATTACGATTAGTCAGTTGATGGGTAGTATTTTTTTTAAACCACTTAAGTAATAAATGATATTGTGTTATTATCTTCTAATTATATTATTATATATTACTACTTCTATTACTACTATCACATTTACCTTCCCGAAACTTACTATCCTACCTGCAGACAAGGCTCTAAAAGGAAAGGCTTTGCAGATTATTCCTTTAATTTTTTTTAAATGCCGTACCAGATTTTAGGTTCTGATTGATTTGATTGTACCAAATCTTTTTCAACCGTCCGTGATCTGTTCACCCGTTCACATTCGCCAAGTAAACTTTCTTAGTCATTCTCCCGTTATCTTAATCCTATCTTTTTACTTATATTCTTAGAGGAAGAGCGTATCAAAAGACTTACAACCTGGCACAGACTGCTTTAAGTGATCACTTTGTACGCTAACAAATTTCATCATTCTGCATATTATGCGTTGTATATGCAGTGTTATGAGAATTTCATTCGAATCTAAATATCCATCTTTAGTTTCTACTTCAACGTCTTTAGAGTGAATATCGAGTGATTGATATAATAACATATGTACATACAATTTATGAATATATCGTAGTCGTACACGAGAAAGTGACCAACTAACAAAACGTAAAACGTTCAGCAGGACCATTTAAGTCACTTTTGCTTGGCACGAAATTAAACATTAATGCAGTTAGTCATTTTTAACAAGTCAATATATTATACTTTCAAGTTTAAAATTACTTTGGGATTTTTTCAGGGCAATATTAAGCTAGTAAGGTATCAAATAGTCAATAACTCGTTTTTGTAAAAAATGCACTTGGTCACTTTCTTCTATATGACTGCGATATGTTATTTAAACGACATATATTTAAAACGAAAAAAAAGAGCTTGGTGCATAGTAAAACCCTTTGAAGTAATTTAAACCAACCTAACGGTATATTTTCATTCATTGATATTCTAACTAAAAAAGTACAATGAATATTTTTCATAATTTCACAGTCCAACAATAAAACGATTTTTTATGATAATCACTGTTTATGTTATATTTTCACATGATAAAACTTTATAAATCATAAGAGGATGAGTTCATTTTAGTAGCTACAGGGTAAATGTTCTAAATGATTAAATTATTCATTAGCCTTGGGAGTATCGTATCATCTACGGTTATGGTTTTTTGATGGGCGGACAAAACAGTTTGAGAAAAAAAAACTTCTTTAAAGATCAGAAAGAATAGGGTGCGCGATAACAAGTATCCATGCAAAGCATAAGCAAATTTTAACAGGCATACTTTTGAAAAATTTGTGAAAAAATATAAGTAAAATTAAAAAAAAATATGCATGTAAAAAAACACTTGTAAAAGGATATTAATATACTATAAACCCAATATAATTTTTTTTTTCAATATAATTAATAAATACGTTTTATTATTTGAATCATAGATTTCTAATAAGGACAGTACCGCCATCTTCATAAGAGATATTAAAGTAGGGACTAAAAACCCCTGGAGATTAAAAAAAGGACTGGGATGTGAGAAATATATTCTTCCTTCTTCTAGATGAGGGGATATTCTAAGAATTTATTATCTCTCGTTTGCAAAAAGCTGTGGTAGGTGATAAGTAAAAAAACGTTTGACAGTCTGTGATATAAATAGGATATTGGAAGCATAAACCCATGGAAAATGCATTCTTTTTTGTTTTATTATTAGATTTTTAATCAAACACCTATATTTTTAAAACTTTTTATTAGGTGCTAATGTTGCGATTAAATAATTTAAATTACTATTTAATTTGTTTAAATAATAATTTAATAATAGATTAATAAATAATTGATTGTTTCAAAATTCTTCACCTTTGCTTTCCATTTTTCCATTATTTTCAAACTCCACCCCCTTGAATATCTTTATATATGTATGGAAAAAGTACAACCTTTAACTGCAATAAATTTAAAGTGTCCTTTGAAATTCATGGAAAATTACACAACATACATTGAATTAAACAATCATAGTGCTTAATGAAGAACTTATGAATAACGTCTCTCAAATGATTACTTAGTACGTTTTTCTTTTTCTTCTTTTTTATAATGGCATTTCACCCTTCTTGAGTGTTATTTTTTATTTACACTCTTTAAATTTGATTTTCCAGAGCTAGTATTCCTGTGAGTGGGGTTAATTTTATAAGTAATGTTAGTTCGTTTAGTGAGTTATCATACACCTTTACAAATTTATACAATTAATTTTAAGATATTTACAAATAATTTATATATAAGTTTGTTAGGGGAGGTTTATAAGATTAAGATGTTAGTGGGAAATGGAACGTTAATGCTGGAAAGGAAAGCTGAAAAGACACTCATTTAACGGGCATCTAAAGAACTAAATGTGATCTAGATCCTCCTCTTCAAGACGACATTAACTGTACGATTTTGGATATTATTCTAACATATGATAGTTTTGAAAATTAAAATGGCTGGCGTCTTAATCGATTGTTAATAGATGGAGTTGTCTGATTTTGAAAATGTAGGTCTTATATGCACAACGATTCGTCCGTAGCATTTTTAGAATTTAGCATTTTTGCAAGTAAAGAGTGTAACGAATTCGTAAACGAGGACAAATTTACATAAACATAATGTAATAGTACCTATACATGTTACCATACTACGAACAAGCCGCCATAGAAAGTGCCAATATCCAATACTGAAATCTCAGTTACATTAGATACGCTTGTGCATCCATGGCGAGTCAACGAAACTGTATTTTAAATATTATTAATGGCAATTGAAAATCTCACCGACATTTATAATTATGCACTGCAAAAATAAAATTGTTGTGTAAAATAATAACTTACTAAACAATGATTTAGATTTGGCCCATACGATTTTTTTTATCTTTTAATTAAATTTTGTTTTATATTCTATCTTAAGATACATTGTTTGGTACATGGCATTTAATTCCCATGAAAACAAAAGTAATTGTGTAGTTTTTTTCTAAACATATTAAACAGAAAGTAGTGTTTTTAATTTAAGTAAAATTTCAATTGATTCTGAAAGAAATCAAATGGTTGTACTTTTTTCTTTTTCAGTTTACCCCGATAATTATTTACTAGTATTTTTATTGACATTTTAAAATTGATGAAAAAGAATATAGAAGTCAGAGTACTGATAGGGATTATATCCTGTCAAAGGTTGCTTATGTGATCACTTTACACAAGTGCAACATTTACTATTCTACCCGTGATTTACAACCACACTTCTCGTATTTAGACAAGTATTTGAATAAGTATTTGGACACACTAAAAATGTTGTGAATTTAGTAGAGTATTTACTAATAAATAGTTTACAAAAATAAATATGTGTATTTGTTGATTTTTTTAAATAAATATATATGCATATGTACCAATATATATAATTTGATAAATATGCTCAGTACATTTTATACTCCGCACTTTCCATTATATTTGAAAAAAATACCTTCATACAAATATTGTATCATTATCTTGAATGCAAATGACAGTGCCGATTGATCGTTGATTATCCATCTTTTTTATAATTTATGAGTTAGAAAAACAATTAGTAAATATAAATTATTATGGTTATAATATGACGTCACAAGAAATTACGTAATGTATAAGGTAATACAACTTTAAATCTATGTTCTCCACAGGAAATATAAGATAAAAAAAACATCTTGTATCACCCATAATAATCAGTGCGATGAGTTTAAAAAACTATTGTTTTATTAAAATGAATACAAAACGCACACCCAGCAGTACGATTTAATACCATTTTTGGAATCAATCTACGACTGAAACGGGCATTAAATCAATTCAACGCAAAGGACATGTTTTACAATAAATAACGCTGATTCACAATATTGACGTGTTCGGTTTACATAATAAAACTCACTTTACGAGTAAAGTATCGTCTTCTGCACGACAGTTTGTCATGGGAAGATTTTTGTAAAAAAATGTGGAAAAAGCATGTATTATTTTTTTCCTTTTTCTTCTTTTATTTGCTATGTATTCTTTGTCCGCCTCCGTGGTGTAATGGTCAGCGTGTTTAGCTACCGTACTGGAGGTCCGGGTTCGATTCCCAGGGGGGGTGAAAATAAATATTTGTGATTTTACACTGTAATATTTATTTAATATTACCCTGGATTGGTTCCTAAAGCGCAAGAGTGATCACCTTGCCTTCATGTAAGTAATGATCAAGAAAACACTGCGTCAATTCGATGCGGTGCCCTATGCACCATTGGGTGCGGATAAGGGTTATAATAATAAATGTATTCTAAACAAGTATATGTTTCCAAAACGTTTGAATAAAAATATAGTGGCGAGCATTTTTCCTAGAATCACTCATGAATTACATGAAATTGTAGTAACATTCAAGTTAAAGCTTAAATAGGGGCACAATAAGCGGTGTTGCATAAACCGTAGATAGATTTCAGAGTCACTTGGGCGTTAAGTAATTACAAAAACAAGTATAGTAAGTTTATTATACAGATAATTAATTAGGGTACGCAGTAGAGGTAGGTAGTAAGGTCAGTTAGGTACTACTTAGTAAGGTAGGGTAGGTACTGGTTGCGTTTTTATGTCACGCGGGTAAATTAGGATAGGCACTGCTTTTCTGCCTATATGGAATGCACGCCCTGAATATAAGTTTATTTATTGTATATATATATATATGTGTATATGTAATAAAATACCTAGGTACCTACCTATACATTTTATTAAGTACTTACATATAGTACCTACATAAAACAGTTCTACCACCAGATATATATATATATATATATATATATATATATATATATATATATATATATATATATATATATATATATATATATATATATATATATATAAATATGATCTTGTATATATATTTCTTCCAAAACATCCCTAGTACTTTTTTGAATATAACATCTAACAAGGCTACCGTATAAACAAAAGCGTTGATTTTTATCTTAATTCCTAAATATTTGCACAAATAACATTTTTTAAATCGAAATCACAACATAGTAAAATCAGATGCGATTGAAATTAATTTAAAAAACAGCTCGCATTAATGCTACATTTCCGTGAGAGATGTTCATTAAAATGCGCAGTATTTCATTTTCCACGCGGAAAGCGTTAAATTGTGTTAAAATTATAACGAATTATGAAAGTGATTAGAACCGATTAAAACGATTATCCGAGCGGCAACGCATTGCTCGATCATAGTAATTTAGATTATTCCGCGCAAGTGTTATCGGACGAACGAATTCGGATCAATAGCGATTATTATTATTCAAATGATAACCCACATTCCCGATATTCAAAAAGGCCTGCTGGATCACATCCGCGACTATCGCCATATTTTCAGTTTTCTGTACTGTTGACTTAACACACGAAACACATATTACATATGTAGCATACATGTCAGCAGCCAAGTAAATTATTGTGCCAGGCTTGTATCAATATGCACTAAATACCTGGTCGCCGTATGCGCAATCTCACTATTATTAGTGTAGTACATCGAGTCGGCATCTCGCCGGATGTCTCGTTTCTTCATCATCACCCAGGATTAGACAATGTTGCCTGGTTATGTAATTAAGCACTGCATTATAGCCGTTGAATATCCTCAAACAAAAGATGTACTCGTAGTATATAATTAGATTAAAAACCAATATTTTTATCTTTTACACTTTATTTTTATTTGACCAGCGACCGGGTTTCGTCGTTACCGACATCATCAGACTGGTATATTAAAAATGCAATTCCATCACGAAGTGTCAGTGGATATATATATATATATATATATATATATATATATATATATATATATATATATATATATATATATATATATATATATACACACATATATATATATATATATATATATATATATATATATATATATATATATATATATATATATATATATATATATATATATATATTTCTAACAACATATTACAAATATAAATTCATTTATATTTCTTAAAAATAAATATTAAAAAAAAAAACAAATTAAAAAATAAGTTAGTTAAGTTTATGTAGAAACTTGATTCTTCTTCACGTATGATCTGTGTTGATATGTTAAAAAAGTAATATATAGACAATTTCTTACTTAAAACAATAAAATAATATATTTTCCTAATTAATGTGCCAGACTTTTACCATTTCACTCGATGTATAAAAAATATTTATAAGTTAATAAATTATGCAGAATCGCCATTCTCTGCTGCAGTAATTTTTCAATATGGGAAATACAATAAAACATAAATATTACCTCTTCATTCTCACTGTGAATAATTTGACAAGAATAGTTTTTCCTACATTCGCATGTTCAATCAACGAGACTGTTGCTAGCGGAGAGTGAATGGTGGTTTTGCATCTCTGCATTTCTGCATCCAACTAATATGAAACCAAAACGAATTGTTTCAAATTGCTTTCTTTGTTCTCCAAAATTAACGATTCTCTCACTATTAAGATTTAAATTCATTATGTTTTATTTGGTGAATTCATTAAAACTTTGCTTTGTATATATATATATATATATATATATATATATATATATATATATATATATATATATATATATATATATATATATATATATATATATATATATATATATATATATATATATATATATATATATATATATTTATATATATATTTATATATATATATAACGTGGTAATATTTTCCTTCGTAAATTGGGTGTAAATAATATGTAAAGCGGGTGTTTAATAATAAAATAAACAATGTGTTGCTTTATAATTAAAGAAACGACAATAAAAGTTTATTCTTAAAATCAATAATTTCTCAGCCTTTGAAGTGTAATGGTTAGTGCATTTAGCTATCGTGCTGGATGCCCCGGGTTTGATTCCTGGGTTAGGATTTTTTTTTAAATATTAGTGATTTTTCACTCTTATACTTTTTATATTACCCTAGTTAGGTAGATGAAGCGCAGGATTGACTACCTTGACTTCATGTAAGTAACGATCAAGACAATACTGCATCAATACGATGCGATGCCCTTTGCGCCATAGGGTGCCGATAAGTGTTTAAAAAGGGAGGATGACGAAAATGCACTTCATTATGCATGTCACGTTCAGCGGTACGTTATATGTATAAACAAATTAATAAATTTATGTACTAATTTTAAATCAAACACAGATTTTTTGAGTCTACTAATTTAAATTTTATTGGAACACATAAAAAATTAATATTGTGTCAATTAATATTGTGACAACATACGTTTGAAAATGCCATAAATAGGCGAAACAATTGTCACAATATTATTTTTTATGTGTTTTTGTTAATAAAATACAACTTAGTAGATTCAAAAAATCTATGTTTGATTCCAAATTAATACATAAATTAAAATGGAGTTCTACAAATTAAACGTCAAATCAATAAATACATTAAGAAATTATTTGTCTTCATATTTTTTTAAATAAACTAGTTAGCTCGTCTTGCAAAATATGTGTTTCGTAATCTGATAAAACGTTGTAGCTATTAATTGCTAGTACGGATATCAGAAAAAGGATGTTGTTGTTTTTTGTAGTCTAACAACGGGTAGCGTGTCTCGGTTGGAGCCTTTACATTATATTACAGACCACAACGTCATTATTAGACTCTTAGTAAATGACATGGCCACACGTATCAGCCGCTGTGATCTCCGCAACCTGATACTGTTTGAACAGCCTATAGCATCCACTACTACAATACAAAGCTTACTACACACTGCGTACCTGTTGTTTTAGGTCACAGCTGATCAATCAAATCCGACGCCTATTCGTAGAGCTGCCATGGCGTGTGCGTTGAACACAACAGGTTCATCTATGAATACAACCTTATTAGGCCTTTTAGCCCGGCTAATGAGCCAACGGCCAACGCCTATATGCAAATCTAGAGATACGAGGAAGCGCGTATTTGTAATAGATCCGCATAATCCATTAATTACGAAGCGATTAGATAACTCACTCTTGACAGCTTTTCACACATGTGTTTTAGTACCCGGCAGAAAGGCCGAGCTCCTAATCTTTGTGGGCAAATTATAAAATCCATTCGTCATCCCAAATCGAGCAAAGTCATAAACGAAAGCATCTTTCGTTCATCAAACAACTATGTGGAATAATAAACGAGTAAGATTTTATTGCGTCCAGTAAAATTATTTTATCATCTAGGTCAGTGATCTCCAAACTTTTTTGTGTTTTGAGTGTTTTTGCCTAAAATTTTCACTCATGAATTACATGAAATTATAGTAACCTTAATTATAAAGAGTAAATCCACTCACTAGTAGGCATAGGCTATGAAACTTATAAAGTTGAAGCCTGAGTAGGGACATGATAAGCGGTGTTGCATAAGCCGTACCTAGATTTCAGAGTCACTTGGACGTTAGGTAATTCAAAAAACCCTTATAATAAAAATAGTTAAAAATTGTACTCACGTACATATTATGTATGTATATACACACAAATAAACATATCGTAGACGTACAGGAGAAAGTGACCAACTAACAAAACGTAAAATGTTCAGGAGGGCCATTTAAGTCACTTTTGCTTGGCAAGAAAATAAACATCAATGCAGTTAGTCATTTTCAACAAGTCAATATATATTCTACTTCCAAGTTAAAGATTGCTTTGGGATTTTTTCAGGGCAATATTAAGCTAATATCAATTAGTTAATGATCAAGTTTTTGTAAAAAATGCACTTGGTCACTTTCTCCTGTATGATATATATATACATAATTGGAGAGTACATTTTTTGTATGTGCGTCAAAAACGTTTTTAAAGCAGGAAATCATTTTATTTTAATTTTAAAATGAGACAATGTATGTACGTAACATTGATAAATTCCAATCAAATTTTAAATCACAATTTAATGCGAGCAATGTATTTTAATTCCAATAATAATTTCAGAAAAAACTGGCTTAATGAAATTCAAAGATCTTGCTTATTCTAATTTATTTATGCCTTAAGTTTTATTATTTTAATTTTTTTAACTCCTCAACATAGATGAAGAAGAATAGGGAAGTTCCATATTCCTCTTTATCTTTGTTGATATATCAAAAAATTATTTGATAAATAACTCCTATAATTGTAGAAAATCCTGATTTGTAAACAAGTATTCAGACACACTCAAAATGTTGTTAATTATTATAATTTCGGAAACCGCTACTTCATATAGATACGTGGGACCAGTGGCGTGCCTAGGGTTCACCAGTAAGGCAAACCCATTTTTTTTCACATTCGTTATAATATTAATATATTACATCTTATATGATGTACCTATAATTTCTTCACCTCATATCATTCCCAGTATAGTAAGCACCCAGAAAGTATTATAAATATAAACAATGTATTGTAATCATTGTAAAAATATGCATACATATAACTTTTGTAAGGTATATCCATCACCTTGAAATAAAGAAAATGTTCACTATAATAAAATATCTTCCTCAGATATCAACCATCACCAATAAGTACCATCACCATATAATGGCATGCATAGTGTGTAATAATCATAATAATAAAAACAGGTACACATTAATTATGTATTTTTAATCATTTGGTCTAGATTAAGTCATTTTTATTTGGAGTTGTTAGGCAAGCCGGGCTTTTGGGCTTCTAGGGAAGTACCGCCACTGCGTGGGACCAAATGGTAATATTGCATCACGATTTTATATCTAAATCCATTTGTTTTTTCAATCATTGTTGTCTACATTGCCTTTAAGTGATAAGTTAAACATGTTTACTTTATTTAAATGTCCCTCAAGTAACGTAATATCATTTTGAAGAGAAATGTGGCGTACCTTCTGGAAACTTTTTTAATACCTCTCGGGATACGCGTACCATACTTTAGAGACCACTGATCTAACTCTCCAAGTGCCTTAAACATAAATCTATAAATCGCGAATAACTTTTTACTATATTTCTAACTGTAAATTTTCAATATCCACATGTGATATGTGAATATTTGCGTAATTGGGCAATTCGATTTATAACATCATGCCTTGGGCGATGAATATGAGTTTTCGGCAAAATAACATCTCGATAGATGAGTCGAATCATGATCTTGAAATGTTGTTACGCGATCGAATCATAACAGATTGCTTGATATACTTAAATATGTTTGATTAAGTGCAGAATGGGAGCAATTATGCAGTCATTTTTAACGGTAATAATTATATTATGTTGTTGGCATGTAATACTCCGTAGTGCAATTGTTACTGTATTTGACCACCATGCCAAATGTCCCGAGTTCGAAATGTTTCATGACTCATTTTTTTATGTTAGCCTGGACTGACACCTGAAACGCAGGACCAACACCGTGGCATTAAATAATATATGATCAAACAGTATTCCATTAAATTTTCAGTGCCTTATGCACCACTTATATAAATAATGTTCAGACGTAGTGGTAGTAAAAATTATGAATATTATAAAATTTTAAAAAATTGGCATTTAATTGGAATATCACGGTGATTTAAATATAAAAATTAAACACTTGTTTTAGTTTATCAACGTAAACACGTTTAGTTTCTAGAGCTACAGATGTTCTCATCAACAGTCGAAAATACAAACTATTTGTATTTTCACTTGTTGTTGAAATAATCTTTAGTTCTCGAAACTTGTCGTATTGACATTAATAAACTCTTAAAAAATGGTATTTTGAAAGTGTTTAAATCGTAATATTATGGCGTTATGAACATGTTACACATCTTTAAAAGGTTTAAATAATACATGTCTCTCACTCCTTTCAAGAACGTCATAAATAAAAAAAAAAGATTTTTCAGGAGAGCGTTTTTAAAGTTTAAAAATATAATACAATGTATTTAAAATAAATATCAAGCCACTTATTGAACTTTTTACTATGCAACAGATCTTTTTAGGTAAAACCTGAAGATTCTTTCATCATTTGAAAAATATTTAGTGTATTTCAAAAAATAATTAAACATTACCTTTTCTTCAAAATGCAAAAAAAAAAAACACTTTCTGCCTGTAGCGGGTAAATATTAAGATAAAAATATGTCACTTTTGTTGGGATATAGAACATTTTCTGGGTATTCAGAAAACATGCACTGAAAATTGACGATTTTTGATTTATGGCGTTCTTGAAAGGAGTGAGCGATGTGTTTCACAGATAGTTGGTATTCATCACATTGGCCTCGGTATGAGTTCCGCCATCCTATACACAATTTCAGCTTCAACTTACGAAACAATGACTTCATTCAAATCGTTATAATTTGTAACATTTCAAAGGCAAAATATTTTTTTATTTTATTATTATTTGGCATTGTTTGTTTTGTTTTTACAAGCGTGGGGCTAATCAAAACTGTAACCTGTATCCGTACACTTGTGCCGTGAGTCTTAATCACGAACTCAGCACACATAACTAACCGTGTTCCTGCTGTTTAGTATGATGACTTCGTGTCAATCAAATCATCAATTAAAACGGTATGCAAGTGCGTTCGCCTTTTCTGAATTCCGGTGCGACTGCTCCGCCGCGAGTCGCACGGGATCCGACCGCTTGGCCGATGGAAATGCTTTATATTCAACTCACAAATAGGTTACAGAGTGCTTGACATTCGGAATAATTAGGAGCCAATATCGGAGCTTGTAACTCGAATGAACTACTCGATTGATGCATATAGATATTTTCAAAATACATTCCTATGCATAGTCAAAGGTGTACTCACAAATCGCTCACTCCTTTCAACAACGTCATAAATCAATAATCGTCAATTTTCAGCTGTGCATGTTTTCGGAATGCCCAACAAAAGCGGCATATTTTTAACTTAATATTCACCCGCTACATGGCAGAAAGTTTTGTTTTTGCATTTTGAAGAAAAGGTATTGTTTAATTATTTTTTAAATATACTAAATATTTTTTAAATGGAGAAAAAACCTTCAGGTTTTACCTAATAAGATCTGTTGCACAGTATGGTAAAAACTTCAATAAGTGGCTTGATATTTATTTTTAAAATATTGTAATATATTTTTAAACTTTAAAAACGATCTTGTGAGAAATCAAGTTTTTTGATATATGACGTTGTTGAAAGGGGTGAGCGAGATGTAGATATTTTCAAAATACATTATTATGCATAGTTAAAGGTGTACTCACAAATAAACAAAATTGTTTTTTTAGAATATATATTAAAATTTGGCAATTCAATATTGTTTATCATTATTCAACTCCTTACCTTTCAAAAACTCTTTTCTTTTCAAAACCATGTATTTATTTCGTAGAATAACTATTTTTTCAATACAAAAACGGTGTTTAAGCGAAAAATGAAATTACCTTAAATGTTACCTGGGTATGAAGAAAATTGAGTATTGATTATTCTGCCTCAAGTTACTACACAACAAGCTTTATTACCCATTATGATTTATTTATTAATTTTTTGTCTTAAATATATGTGCAGTAGTGAGCTTATTGCTAAGAAGCAATCCCATCCAAGCAACCAAAATAAGACTAGCGAATCTTATACACCCATTTGGAAATAAAAGGGCAGATAGTGCTTGTATATTAGAAAAAATATGTGATGATATTCGGGACTTTTCTCTACCATTTCCTTTAACGTGAAAAGTGCATTTGATTTTTTTTTTAAATAAATATACCTTTTAAGCCATATTGTATGCTTCTCAGGAAAATCAAACCAGTTAACTTGACCTTAGATGTGTATTTTAGTACGTCCACAAGTGGGAGCGGTGTGTTTTGACGTATCGATATTTTAAACTAACAAATAAGTACTTGGTACATAATATCGATATTTTATAATCCTCCTACGCTTAGTTAAGACAAGTTTATTGTGTGCTATTATTCTCAGCGTAATAATCCTGTCAATCTGGTTTTGGTGAATTCTCGCCACAGGATCGCTTCGGCTTACCTACCAAAAACACAATTTCTCCATTAATATTGTGTAGCTACACCGTTGATGTACCTATGATGTAGACATGAATAATATGAATATCTGAATAATCAACTTGAAAAATATGAACTAACTAACCATCACGCCGCTTCCCCGCATGGGTAGGCACAGAGAATAGAACGCCACACCACTCTGTTTTTGCAAACATTCTCCGCCTCTTCCACGTTAATGCATTTCCTCATACATACCCGACGATTATTACGACTCTTAACCTGACCACTTTCAAGTATTTGGCATACTTGATAGTGCCAATTTTTTCTCGGTCTTCCTCTGCTCCTTTTTCCAATTACATTCACCTCATAAATTTGTTTAACCGTTCTTTCCTCACTCATTCGTTCCACATGTCCAAACCATCTCAACACACCTTTCTTAATTTTATCGATAATGCTTATCTCAGCTTTGCATTCCTTCCTTATTTCCCTATTCGAACATCTATCGTACATCGTTTTTTTTATTATAAAATAATTAATTTTGTCTTATCTGGCTTCGGATCAGATAACAGTGAGAGGTTTCGCTAGTTATAATCCCACGCGTTAAATTTTGCAACAAGAAATATTAATAAAATGTTTCTAATTTATTTGATGAAGATGGAGATTCTCGCTGAGGGTTTATTAAAAAAGATAATCATCCTAAAGGCATGCTTTTAAGTGTTTTAAACAGAGCAATTTTAACATGTTTATCATGTAAACTATTTAAAATTCGTTATCAGAGTTAACACTGTTCTTTTAAATTTGCTTAAAATAAAATAAAATATCCTTTATAAAAATCTTATTGTATCGCTTACTCCTTTCAACAACGTCATATAAATATATTTTAAAAAAAACTTGATTTTTCAGGAGATCGTTTTTAAAGTTTAAAAATATAGTGAAATGTATTGAAAATAACTACTACTTTTTACTGTGCAAACAGATCTTTTTCGGTAAAACCTGGATGTTTTTTCTCCATTTGAAAAATATTATGTATATTAAAAAAAAATTAAATAATATCGTTTCTTTAAAATGCATAAACAACACTTTCGCCATGAAACGGGTACGTATTAAGTTAAAAATATGCCGCTTTTGCTGGAATATAGTGCATTTTCTGGGCATCCCGAGAAACTGCAAAACTGAAAACTGACGATTTTTTATTTATGACGATGTTGAAAAGAGTGAGCTGAATATCAATATTCAATAAAAAAAAATTACAATCGACTGAAGATATTTAGTCAACCACAATAAAGAATGGAAAAAATTAAATTATCACGCCGCTTCCCCGCAGGGGTAGGCAAACAGAATAGAATACCACACTACTAAGTCCTTGCAAACAAATCTCTATCATACATACCCGCCGATTATTACGACTCCTTACCTGACCTGAAGTATTTAAAATACTTGATCATGCCAAGTTTTCCTATAAAGTATTTCCGATTTCGCTTACATATTTTTGAAAAAAAAAACATAAAAAAATGGAAGAAAATATTTTTGCGACGAAACCATAAAAATGATCAAAATTATATTTTCGGATTTACTGTATATTGTCATAAAAGACTGTAATCGAGTTTTGTGAAATCGTCCCCACTGCGCGAGGTCCCGTTACGTCCGCGGAGAATCTGTCAACTTCTCACGAGGCAGTCTGCATAACATGTCATTCACAGAGCTACTTCTACGCTGAACTATCCGTGTGAATATTAGAATAATTACTTATTTAATTAAGCGGTCATGGGAGAAATTATATTACCTCGATAATAAATGATAATTTTGTCACAAATCTGCTTCATAGCGGATTAAGACAGCATCAGTGACATCGAAATTAATAACTAAATAACTTACCATCAGGTAGGCAGAGAGAATAGAACGCCACCTCAAACTGTCTTTACAAACAAAAACTCTCTTTTGAATTGAATCAGATAAAACTTTTGAATGTCAAATGTATCCAAATTTTAATTCAGATATAAACAACACCTTTCTTAATTTTAAGTTTAATGTCTTAATCTCTCAGCCCTAACATTATTTCCTTATATAACCATTCGAACATCAATAAAGTGATGAATTTGCAGTTTTCGAGGATATTTTTTCATTCATTCATTCAAACCCTTATCCGAACCTGATGGTGCATAGGGCACTGCACCATATAAACGCAGTAATATTGAATAAATAAAAGAGTGCAAAAATCACTTATATTTATTTGACTCCCCCCTGGGAATCGAACCCGAAACCTCTAACACTGTTGCCGAGCGTGCTGACCATTACACTACTAAGGCGAATATTCATATACATAAATATATACATATTTATATTTGTAAAATATGACACTAAAAATAATTTTGGATAATTTATATAGGACCATTTTCAAATGTCAGTAAAGTGATAATTTCTATGATGTGGAATACTAATTCGCAGTTTTAGGTGATATTTTTAGTACAGATAATATAGCAAATAATATGATCTCAAACAATGAATCGAGTGTCATAAAAAATGTATTTATTTTGATACGTTCGCGCACGTCGTCCTGAATCAACATTTTTTGCCGCTATTTATTAAGCGTAATAGAGGGATTGGGGGATGTTCCCTGTTGTTCCCCATTGTGTAGGGGTTACCTGCTGTTGGTGCAGTTGATACCGCGTCGGATACAATAAGCCGTCGGGGTGAGAACACGCGTAAAAAACGCACAGTCCAAAAAACCTGTGGCTTTGAGGCCAACAAAGCGTTTTTTAAGTATTATGAAGTCCGATAATCGTCATCATATTTTTGTGTGCGGGTCGGGACCAACGCACTCTCACGAATGCGGTGGAAAGATCGAGACCTTTTTTCTACTAGGTCTTCTCCTCCGTGAGAGATGCAGCATCCAGCGGTACCTAGTGCTAGCTAGCTGCTACAGGGTGACACGAAATTTATACGCGTTTATTTATTAGTTTCTAAAAAAATTAAAATAATCACGGAATGTGACAAATACTGTCATAAAAAAATAATCAAAAGATAACTCGTTAACAGCGCAGGTATTACTTTTTGCTATAATGATATTCTGATGCAAAGAAATAAAAATGATATTCTTACAAATACTTCAAGAATTCAATAATATTTTTATTGAGCGGCTGGTGTTTGAAAATAGGAATCATGTTCTGGCAATATGGATGTCGAACCTATGTAGAGCCTCTGGCTGAAAATCCGCGACACTAACCACGCGACCACACACACACACACACACACACACATGTATATATATATATATATATATATATATATATATATATATATATATATATATATATATATATATATTTATATATATATATATATATATATATATATATAAATGTATATATATTTATATATATATAAATATATATAAGCGATCTCAAGATGTTCTAATGATGATATAAGGAAATTATGGAAGGCTTATCATTAGACGAGCATAATCGATCAAATTAATAAAGGTGTGTTAAAATGGTGCGGGCACATGAATTTAATGAGTGAAGAAAGAATAGTAAAACAAATTTACGGTATGGCATTCTATTCTCTCTGCCTACCTCCACGGGGAAGCGGTGTGATAATTAGTAAGTTTTACACACACACACACACACACACACACACACACACACACACACACACACACACACAATAAAATAACCATAAACCAAAAAAAAAATATTGATTAAGCGCAGAGCCCTTTTCCTACACCCTGTAGGCATAGGAAGTAGGTAGTGCGCGGTACCTGCCAGCCTCCCGCCGTCAGGGTTGTCAAGTCACAACATGTGTATTTTGTAGGCCAGGGGGTATATTTATCCACCACAGGTAGGGTCCATACAAATCTGCATTCATCACACGCCGCCCCTTGCCGAGTGACACCGCCGACGTCACGAAAAACTCCAAACAGTCCATCAATATCCACCCCTTCATCACTCAATGTTAAACAAATTATTAACTGTGCTTTTTATCAATTTATCATACTTTTACATGAAGATGTTTTGGAAGGGATCCATTGAGAGAGATATCAAAGGTTTTGTAAATTAATTTCTGTTGTTCAGATGTTATGAGTTCAAATCCCTAGTCTGTCAATTGTGTCGGGCTGTGGTCCCGTGGTTAGTGTCGCGGACTCTTGAGTCAGAGTTTCTCGGTCCGAACCCACTCTACCACAATTTGATACCTATTTCTAATAATGAGCCACTTGACTAATGACTCACAGAAATAGTGTGAAATTGAAATTTTTGTGTAAATAATAAAAACACAAATATTTCTCTTTAAAAAAATGATACCTAGTGAAGTATGTTGTCTGTTTATTTAGTATTATGGTCAAAGCGTTTGACTTCTGTTTTGGATTCACTAAATAAATATCATACAAATCGTAGTCGTACAGGAGAAAGTGACCAACTACCAAAACGTAAAATATTTAAAAGGGCCATTTAAGTCACTTTTGCTCGGCAAGAAAATAAACATCAATGCAGTTAGTCATTTTTAACAAGTCAACATATTATACATCCAAGTTTAAAATCCTTTGGATTTTTTTCAGGGCAATATTAAGCTAGTAAGATATCAAAAAGTCAATGATTAAGTTTTGGTAAAACAATGCACTTGGTCACTTTCTCCTGTATGACTACGATATATTGATTTGATATTAACAATTTATTATTATTTGATCAGACACTTGATTACTCCCCTTACGGAAAATATATCAATATTATACGTATCTCAACTTGAGATAAAATATCTATTGTTTTAAGACAAGAGATGATGGAAGACAAATAATAATAAATCGGTTAAAATTAAATAATTTATATTTGAAGCACTAACTTCGTGATTTTAAATTTTATAATTAAAATGTAACTTTATTTTAAAATACCTGTAAATACTTTATTATAACATAATTATAATGTCTACCAGTTTCGAAGCTAACCGCTTCTTTATCAAGACTGATTAATACAAGAAAGTATTAGGTACTCTATCGGAATGCCGATAGTGGGTTTTATTGTTTAAAATATTTATATACTTGAAAATCATGCTAAAAAATACTCAACAACAGCGTTGTATTTCAAATTCCGCTATATTCAAGAAACTTGCCATAAAATCCATATCGGCCAACCAGAGAGCGGGGATAGGTCAAAAATTAAGATGACGTCCTCATCGGTTTGTGTCTCGTGGATTTTTTTTAAACACTGAAAAAATGGGAAAATTCTGTATTTCATAATATTTTATCTAAAAATAGATAAATGTTACCCGGAGAATTTAGCATTTTTTGTAAAATCGACTCACACGGATCTGACGGATTTTGAAAGTACGAAAGTGACATTTTTGTCCTTTTTTATTGTATTATGTACGTATTACTCAATTTAAATTTTCAATTTACTTTTGGGATAGATGAGTCTACGTTCTCCGTATAATAGAGGAGTAACAAGTGATTTCATGAATCACTCGAGGGAGTGGTACTTGGTACATTGCCCTGTGTTCAGGACTAGAGCTTTACTCTATTTTTTATTTCTATTAGCTTTTTAAAACGTGTCCATTATGATGGAATGTCGCACTTAACTACCGGTTTGATGGGCCGTGAACAGATGAAAGGGCTAGTATTGAAGATTACATCATAGTTTTTTTTTCAAAATAAATTAATTTGACGAAAAACTTATAGGAGGTTATTTCTCAGTTTCAAAATGGTTAAATTTGTACCTGTACCATAACTTTTTTTTTAACATCCATATAATAAATTTATGCTTTTTTGATGCACTTTCTGCATATAGGAAACAGGTGTTTTTACTGAAGCAATTTCTAATGAAAGTTTTTTGCAAAGCAGTTAATAAAAAATATACCTTTTGTTCATTTTGAAAGAGAGCGATTGACCGTTTAAAGTCATTTAAAATAAAAAATAAAAATACACATTTATTTAAATAGACAGATTAACTCTCTAGACAGAATTATTTGAGACTTATTATATTATAAGAAGTAAGGAATGAATCATTATCAAAATAATTTATTTTCTTAAGCGTTAAACTAAACGTGAATTTCATTTGAAATAATAAATTACTGACAATTATGAAATTAACAGTATTCAAACATATGATAGATATTCATCCTTTTTAGTAGAAATATACTCGTATAGGTACCTTAAAATAATTTCTTGAAATACTTCTTTAAAAAAAATGATAACATGGTTATCAAATTAAGGTGAAATGAAGAAGGTTACAGAGTGTATAAAAATATATATAATTTGTAAAAAAACTTCCATATTCTCATCTTAATAACCTCTTCATATGGAGATAGCAATAAAAATCCTCATAATCAACCCCATCAGATATTTACGCAACTTCCTTATATATTTATTTATGTTTTTTTTTTATTTCTGTTGCCAAAAGATCTTGGTGGGTTATTGAGTAAAAAAGGCGGAAATGAATGCTATATATTATTAAATCTAGGTTATATTAATGGATACAAATATAATTAAAATATGCAAACGTTAGATATGATTTTCATGTATCGGCTGCATTATTATATACACTATTGGTGTACCCGTATTGCGAATTGCACGATCATTTAATTATCTTTATCAAATTTAGCCTTGCTGTATATAAAATCAAGTAGGCCTCTACTTAAAGTGGAAACATTTTGACAAGTGCGCTCCAAGGTCGCTGAATTGAAATATAATTACAATATATATTACAGTATCCTTTATCAAATGGACTATTTATGAAATTATTTCAAACTCCATTACTTAGCGAATTCCTTTCAAGAACCATGAGGTAAGCTAACTCCATTATCTAAAAAAAGTCTGACAGGCTTTATTTTATACCTTGGGAAGAGTTATTCACGATTAAAAAATTACGTCATATTAAAAACCAGTAAGAATTTTTTACTGTCAATTTTACTGTCTGGCTTTTTCTTTCAAAAATGATCATTTAGTTCGCTCGATACTGGATATTCAGTATTATTTTAGATCACTGAGTCGAACCTATTTATAATACAAGATAAATATCCCTTACCGTATCAAAAAAAGAAACAAGAAACAAATTGTATTAAAATAATAAATACTTTGATTCCTTCATAAAATAACCTTCGTTGATATTCTTTATTGATTCGGTATTAATTTTGTGAAATAAAATTTTAATATAAAAATAAAACCTTTGTACAAGACAACTTTTATATTTATTTAATGTAAACACAACTAGTTTTGAGAACTACAGATGTTCTCATTTTATTATTATATTTTATATTTTAGTTATCATCATGATAACTAAAATATAAAATATAAAATGGTTCTATAAATAAGGAGAGGGGAAAGTAAGGGGAAGGGCTAAGTCAATTATCTCCTTATTTATAGAACAATTTTATATTTTAGTTATTGTACAGACCTTGACAATGATGGAAGTTTAACTTCTGAAACATGTAGTCTATAATAAAACTCAAGTGGTAAAAAAACAAGTGTTTTCTTTAATCATTGTAACATGTCTTACCACAAAGTTAATGCCAAAACAATAAATAAACTTAATGTTTTAAATGAAATTAATCTTCTTTCAAATGTTATTGTTAATATTTAATTTCTCATGATGTCGGTTTTCGTGTGGTTAAAAACATTTAAACAATGGTATTTTGAACTTGAAGAGTCATATAATAAACAAGGATAACTCAAGATAACCGAATTCTTCTATCATATAAAATTCCTCGAATCAGATCCCATTTCTGTATACATTCCAGAGTTGTGATAATTCATTCTCCAGAAAGCCGAAGACAGAATATCTTTAGTCATATAAAAAAGGTAAAGAAAAGAAATCCTTTTTAATGGAAGCGTAATAAAACCCTTTCGAGATAAATCTCCAGGATTTAATACCACACTTATAGATTATAGCGAGGTCCTCTATTCCGTGCCTACAACTTACTATTCAGTCCTTGGCTTGTAAGTAGAAAAATAAACAATTTACGGCCTAACTCAACTAGTCAGCAAACGATGCTATAATCCATGAACCTTTTATCATCCAGGATATATAAATAAATATATTCCTAATTCCTTCCTCGAGGAATTAAAACATTCCAAGTACTAATACTACTGAATTATTCACATTAATAAAATTATGCTAAAAAGGAAATACAATATAAAAATATGTGTTGGGGTTTACTGATATATGAAATAATATACAAATATTTTTAAGTGTGGCGAAGTATCTCATAGGTATCTCTAGTCTATATATATATATATATATATATATATATATATATATATATATATATATATATATATATATATATATATATATATATATATATATATATATATATATATACATATATATATATATATATATATATATATATATATATATATATATATATATATATATATATATATATATATATATATATATATTTATATATTTATATATTTATATATATATATATATATATATATATATATATATATATATTTATATATTTATATATATATATATATTTATATATTTATATATATATATATATATATATATATATATATATATATATATATATATATATATATATATATATATATATATATATATATATATATATAAAGGTATATAAAAATAAACAAAACTAAAGATAAAACAATAAAACCGAAACATGTTTACATATGACTGATTATCTCATAACATGATTGAAAACGGGACAAACCATGATTTAACGTTAGACCAGACATTATTTAATGCTGAACAAATCGTTGTTTAATGCTGGTTAAAATATTATTTAATGCTGTCAAATCGTTGTTTAATGTCGAATGAATAATTATTTTGTGCTGGAAAAATCGTTGTTTAATGCTGGATAAACCATTATTTAATGCTGGACTAATCATTATCCAACATTATCGAATGTTGGATAAATAAATGTGGATTACTGGAAAAACAACTATTAAATACGAGACACATATTTAAAATCATTATGGATTTCTAGAGAAACTATGATTGTATTTTGGATAAAAAATATAATATTGAAAAACATTAAAATAATCCCTGTTAAAAATAATCGTCTTTCATCTCTCGTAATAAACATCTCTCTATTTAATTCGTTTGTTTTAAACAACTTTGTGGTTATTCATAAAAAAATAGTTCAATTGAAGTCAACATCACGGATCCAACTCGCCTCGTCTTATATTAAATCATAATGCTAGATTCATTGGACTGACGTCTCCAGTCGTAATTTAAACACCAAAATGATATCATTACACGTTGAAGAGGCTTGGACCAAGGCAACGTATGGAAATTATTGTTGTTTGGAATTTTAGGGTAGGGGCTACGCATCATCAAATCTTTATTCCGGTTATTAAATATGAACCTGGACCTAACCTACTCGTGGCTTACGCACAAAAAATGTAACATCATATCTTAATACAAGAGATGTGTTGTGCTGTAGAGAATTTTTCAGTATTAATTATTATTAAATCAAATACGTAGTTCGTTAGACTCGAGTCTTGTCTAATAACGATTGATTGTTTCACTAGTTCTTAGATCATCAACTCATTAATCATAATTTAAACATTATGTAGATTAAGATTAGCCTAGCAAAAAAGTTAAAGTACCTAATCTTGTTCTGCAAAGATCCCATCAAAAATTGTTTGAACATCTCGCGGCCTTAACGTAATTGCTCCGATGTCTGAGATGTGTGAACAGACCTTTAACTGCTGTCTGGAGTGATTCATGTCCGAAAAAATATTAAAATCATCACACTCCCAAAACTATAAATCATGGCGAAGGGCCATTCTCAGGTCAATCCAATTGTTTTCTAACCACAAGCATCTCCCTTATTCTCTAGCTTTAAGGGCTCGCAGGCCGAAAATAAACCATTATAAATCTTGAAAATGCGCAAACCTTTGCAGCAAGGTATCCTTATCTCGAAGGTAATGAATTTGATCCTTTATCACGGTGCCTGTAACCTTTTTTCTAAACTGGTTTATTCAACTTGTGGTCGAGACGGTAGAGATGAAATTTTGAGAGGAGAATAACAATCAACATTTGAAAGATTTCAAAGACAAGATAAAAGTAGAAGTAAGGATATTTCAATCGATTTATGAAGTGTTTCAATAAACGATTTTGTATCTGCCCCTATTATTATTAATTCGACCTTTGATACGAACTCATTTCGATTTTTATTTTATTCTTGTTTAGTGATCCATTCTTATTTTGACGCGATGATATCAACATCTTTTGAATATACAAAAAAAACTTGAATAAAGTCGTTGGTTTAAACTTATGACGTCTCTGTATACATTCTTTATTGTACTCGTATAATAATCAGACATTTTAAAAACCGGCTCTAAAGGTTAGTAGTGGTCAGTGTGTTTGGCTACCGCGCTGGAGATCCCGGGTTTGACTCCTAGTGGTAAAAATATAAATATTATTGAGTTTTTATTCTAATATCTATTTCATATTTATTACCTTAGACTGGTATTTGAAGCGCAGGGTCGATCTCCTTACCTTCACGTATTTTATATAAAAGAGTTAAATGTAATAATGTTTAAACACTAAGAATTTAATTAGAGGAATCAGTTGATTAATTGATATCCACAACTAATTTTACTTTATTTAAAGCGATCAAACATCACTGCTTTAATACGACGCAGTGCCCTATGCACCATTGAGTACGAATGAGAAAGTAATACTAAGGCTTTAATATAATATTTTGAATTAATGGAAAAGAGAATTTCGACAATTCATGCGTTTTTCTTCTCCATATTTTTTTCTTCAACATTTTGACCAAACAGCTCTGCTTTACAATAAACTTGAAAATTTTAAATAATTTATTAAACATATAACAATTTTTTTTAATAAACGTATCATTTAAATACTTTGAGGTTTCTTTCTGATTCCCATGATGATGTTCATACAATGCATGATATTGTTTAATATTCCACGAAGACATGGATGTCCGTTCACGGTCAGGTGAAAAATGCATCCATTGTGGTCAAACATAAGAATGACATGGAATAATAATGAACATTTCACTGTATTCATTTGAGGTATCGGAATGAACTTTATGATATAAATTTTTTTTTTCAAAAGTAAGATTTTTACCTGAAGATTTTCACTTAATTAACAGGTACATCAATATATGGTAAATTTTATAATATAGTTGTCACAAAAAGGACGAGCGAAGAATTTGCTTTTAAATTTTCACAAATTTCCAATAGATGGCAGCGCCATCTATCTGTCAATTCAACTAAGGTACAAAACCGATTATTACAATACTACATACAGCCTCATCATAATGCAACTTTCGAAAATTCATTTTCATTCATTCAAACCCTTATCCGCACCCTATGGTGCATAGGGCACTGCATCATATAAACGCAGTGTTAACTTGATCATTAACACATGAAGGAAAGGTGATCAGCCCTCCTCTTCAGACACCAGTCCAAGGTTATATTGAATGAACATGACAGTGTAAGAATTACTAATATTTATTTGACCCCCCCTGGGAATTGAACGCGGAACCTCCAGTATGGTTGCCGAGCGTGCTGACCATTACACTACGGAGGCGGACAATAATTCGAAAAATAATGCATTATGATCAGGTCTTTAACGAGAGAGCGAGTATTGAGAATTGAGGTGATTTCTCGCGCGTTATATGTATTATAATTATTAATACTTAAACCAGCCAATAACAGGTAATAAGCTCTGTAAATGTTCAGAGTTCTATATTATTGTTCATCTATGTAGAGATATATTTACTTAATTCAATGGTCCAATGATCAACATTGATTACTCTCTATAGGGGATCGTTATGAGGTAAGATAATTTCCGGTGCACAAAGGAACCTAGTCGTAGGACTCTTTAGAGATATATAGCGTACGATTACGCAACACTGCCCGAGAAAGCAAATCGTGATATCTGCGAAACGGTAAAAGCATCATGTGCCCCGCAGTGTGTGATGTAACTGTACCTTAATCACCCTGATAATGGAACCTGGCCGTAATAATCCGGAGCGCAAGTGTCTACTCGAGATCGGCAATAAAACGTTTCCGAAGGCGGGTTCTGTTTGGCAGCTCTTGGCATGACTTATGGGGGCAGGGGCGAGCCGGTAGCCAACGGATTCCTTGGCGGATTTATAATACATACGATTTACAACATTCAAACATACCTAAAATGACAACGGATCTTTGCCAGACGGGAGGAATATCTAATTTAACATACTCAACCTATAAAGGATTGTATTCGACTCGTTTTGTGTTTATAACAGCCGATATAATTAATATTTTCAATTATCTTTTTTTTTTGTTGGAAAATTCGCCTTCGTAAAAACGTTATTTTCATAAGTTGGCAATGAATGACGTCACAGAAACGATCGAGTTATTTTAATATTGGTAACATTGCTAAATTATTTTGCAGCTCTATTTGTTGATGTCTATGGTCCACCCCCCCCCCCTCCCCTCATATTTCTATAATATAACACAAATGGTAGTGTAGTGGTAAACAAACAATCCACACTACTATAATTAATAAATTATTTGTACTGCCAAATAAATCACTAAAAAAAACAACTAGAGGTAAAAAAACTGTAAACAGATTATACTATTACAGTTCTATTAACCATAGACAATAAACCATATGACGTCATAAAACGTTCGATGACGGAAATTTGATGACGTATGCGAACGCACGTTTTTCGTTTTGTAAAAATATCTAAATCTATATATATAT
This sequence comes from Brachycentrus maculatus, assembly GCF_059751285.1. Classification (NCBI taxonomy): domain Eukaryota; kingdom Metazoa; phylum Arthropoda; class Insecta; order Trichoptera; family Brachycentridae; genus Brachycentrus; species Brachycentrus maculatus. The sequence continues at coordinate 834,599 of NW_028280978.1, read as the reverse complement.
ATAAAAAATATCTAAGTTTAAAACTTCATATATCCCTTATTTCTCTACATATCTAAATAAGAATGCTACCGATAGTCTTGTGATTTTCAGTAATATTAATTTATTAGCCAATAACCACACATCGTGATTTTTATCCAATATCTACGTCCAGTAAAACTTCGATATAACGGACCTCTTTTTAACGAATCAACGATAAAAAATTCGGTCAAATGTAAAATAAATAAAAAAATCGTCCTGTGAATATTATGCATGCTTAAATTCAAAACAATTTTTAGCGGTCATGATAATCACAAATTATGTTTCAAAACTTCAAAAAAGCAAACAAAAATTTATTCCTTTTTCTAAGCAAGATTACCGAAAACAAGAGCATCGATATCAAATAACAATGTCACTTCACAGAGAGAGTAATCCAAAAACAATTATGTTGAATTTTGTATTCATTTTTAAGAAAAAGTTTTTAGATTTATTTTAAACCTATTTTTATGTACGGAACTTTTGGTTTTGACACCCCCTCCACCAATCAGTCCGTTATATCGAGGTTTTACAGTACATAAATTGTCTTAAAAACCTTCTTCAGTTATTCACCGATTGCATTGAAATTTCGACACTACGTTGCATTCGAATACGCGAGTGTTTTATTGTTCGATATGTGTTTTTTACCTGTGAAAGGTAAATCATGGTATTTCAACAAATAAAAAATAGCCATAATGGCAGCGCCATCAGTTGAACGTATCAGCAATACACACCATACTTAATAATCCATTTTTAAATCGAAGCTTGCGATATGTGCAATGTAATGCTTAATGAAATAGACATCAATAATCTATCTTTTAATACGTTTAAGAGAAATATTGTTGGTGTCTATTTGACTAGTTGATAAAGAAAATTTCTATTATTTGATAAAAATATGTAATGTAAGTTTATTATATAGTTATACTTTTATGTACCTACATGACATTTTATTTTATTTTTAGATTACTTAAGTGAAAACCTCTAATTGGAATGTAATATTTTTTTTATTTTTTATGTTATTTTTGTTAAATTTTCTGTTGGTTTTCCCATAAAATAAAATAAATAAAAATTACAAATATAATTCAAATTTTACTAGGTAAATACCACTATCACGCAAAAGTGAATAAATAAATTAAATTATTCACTACTGATAAAAATAAATTAATAAGTAAGAAAACATAAGATAATGTGGGCATAGGGTTTAATGACCAATTATAATAGTTTTACTCCACCTATAAATGGTTTCAGAAGGGTCGTATAAATTAATAGCCTTTAAAATAACATTCCATCGAAGATTGTAGAAGTTAGCGAGATATTTAGCGGTCATAAAAGATTCCTGATAATTGGATTTCACACTCAACATATTTTACAAATCGCTCACTCCTTTCAACAACGTCACATATCAAAAATCATCATTTTTCAGTTGTGCATGTTTTCGGAATGCCCAAAAAATGTATTATATAAAAGCGGCATATTTTTGAAAATTTAGGTACTATGTATATCCCAGAAAAACCGGCAATATTTACCAGAAGAATAGGTATTGTTTAATTATTTTTTTAAATATACTAATTATTTTTCAAATGGAGAAAAAATATTCAGTTTTTACCTAAAAAGTTCTGTGGTACAGTAAAAAGTTCAATAAGTGGCTTGATATTTATTTTTAACACAATTTATCACATTAACTTTAAAAACGATCTCATGAAAAATATATTTTTTTTATATATGACGTTGTTGAAAGGAGTGAGCGAAATGAGCGAAATTGGCTGGAAGTCTGATCCAATGATTCCAGTATTTTTTGGTGGGATACTATAGTTTTTTATTGTTTTATTTTTATTTATATTAATAAGTTGTCTTGGTATACTATAGTTTTAAACAATGCAAACAAAATAATTTCAATAATTTAATTCTCTAAATCCTTTTTCACAAACCTGGGTTGTTCCTCTTACTGAGTTATTTATACATTCAAATGTAAAAATAGCTCCTGAATCGTGAACAAGGATTTGGAGATTCAAATAATCTGGTCAAATTATAAACTGCATAAAAAATTAATCATATATTCAGGCATCACCCCTTGTGTAAAATAATACGGTTCAGATCTTGCATACATCTAAAATAAAAGGGTATTTTCAAACCAAACATAGAAAGCTATTCATAGATGATATATGTATATGAAGAAGTTTAAATAGTGTGGTTGTCAGTCATGGGTAGAATGGTGAATGCTTCACGTGTGTAAAGTGATTACTTAAACAGCCTATGAAAGGACACAAGCCCTGTAAATACCCAGACTTCCATATTATTCTTCGTCTATGTTGAGATGTCCAAAATGTCAATAATTTTAAATTAAAAGTAGACACATCATTACAACGTCAGCATTGTATGTACAAACCCATTTTTTTGATCTGTAAATATTATATATGGTTCTTCTTCTTGCATACATTATGAAAATGATTTCATTTAAACATTCAATTTTCTTTGTGGGTTTCAAGGACAATTATACGAATATGTGGGCTTACCGAATTTGTGGGATACAAAGTTATGCTTCATGACAAACCCATGACACGCGAATAGATAGCAATTCTGAAGTCCTTTTCGTTATCCTAAGATATCGCAATTAAAAATATTAAGTAAATGGACTAGAATAAGATTTTATTCAATTAATAATTTATTTTCAATGTCAGTATCCTAAAAACTGAATTTGCTATTTTCTATTTTGCAACTATTATATCAAGTAGACCTTTTATAAGCGCTTAAGACTAGAGGAAGAATATATTTGCATTAAAAATTGTGGAAATTGTAATTATATTAATATTAGATATGTATCGATATTAAACAAAAACGAAAAAAGGGTTAATTTAAAATGATTTTTCATTTTTATTGTTCGTTTGTCCACCTTGGTAGCGTGGGAGTTAGTCCGATTGTCTACATATCTTAATAATAATAATAATAAAACCCATATCCGCACCCCAATGGTGCATGGGCACTGCGTCATATAAACGCAGTGTTATCTTGATCGTTTACACATGAAGGAAAGGTGATCAGCCCTCCGCTTCAGGTACTAGTCCAGGGTAATATTGAATACATTTGACAGTGAAAAAATCACTTATATTTATTTTACCCACCTTGAGAATCGAACCCTGGACCTCCAGAACGGTAGCCGAGCGTGCTGACCATTACACTATGGAGGCGGACAAAATACACTACATATCTTAGATGGGTAAAAATAAATATTAGTGTTTTTTGCTCAGGTATATTCAATTCTTACCCTTCACTTGTACCTGAAGCTTAGCACTGATTACCGTTCCTTTAATTAACGTTTAAGATAACGCTACGTCTTAACGATGCAGTGCCCTTTGTAAAATTAGGTTTTGATAAGGGTTGAAATAAGAAAAAGACGATTATATATTGGCATTGTAAATTGTTTCGATTAAAATATGCGACAGAAATTTCTATCCAATCCCGAAAGAAACAGGTATGGAAGCTTTTAATTTCGGAATCAATAGAACTGAGAAATATCCGGGATTATATTCCCTACACGTATTTCTGCTTAAGCATGATCTATAAATCCCTTGTTTAAATACGAAAATGCTAGTCGCTAACAAGTATGCCGTCTCTTAAAAATGTAGCAAATTAAGCGTAATTATATCTTAAACCGGTAGCTATAGCCATTGTGAATACTGACGTATTAAATCTATTAGGAAATAATATTGCATTGCTTGTACACAAAACTGCGTACTGGAATTGAAATTCATTATTCTAGCAAGTATGTACTCACTATTGTTATAAGTGGCATCAAGTCTGTATGAAATTTAGATTTTGGCGTCTTTGCGCAGTGGCCTTGCCGGAACTATTGTTTAAAATCCTTGAAACTGAACATTATTCTTCAAGAAAATATGTGAAATATTTTCCTCAATTGACAAATACTAAGATTAATATGTACAATGCACCCTATGATCGTGACGTAATAATTAATTGTGGAATTTGGTATTTTAGTATGTAAACCCTATTGAAAGTATTTTTTGGATGCTTTATCAGGAGAGCAGATTACCAAGGTATATATTTTCTTAACAGTCGCGTAAAAAATAACGTCGTCTAACCCCTTACTGCGTTCAATGGAGCATATGATACTGCATCGGTTCCATGAGGTATTGCATAGACCTCTAATTATATGAAGGCAAAGTAAACAGTCCTTCGCCATACAAAATATAATATTTTAACTAAACTTTATACTAATTATCGAGATTGTTTATGGAGATTACATTTTTATAGTTCCTCATATCTTCCATTAAAAAAATAAATTTATGGAGATTAAAATTATATTATGAATATAGTTAATAGCATGGGATACTAGGTCTATTATTTATTCTTTAAAAAATCTTTGTTAAAATATTGGATATTGTTCACACGTATTTAACATACAATGTAAAATTTCGTAGGTAGCTTAATTTATTAAAGCACGTTTCTAAACACACTAAGACAGTCATAATTATCGATTTTAAATACATAATAACAAGCTTAAACAATAAAAGTTCTATTTTTTTTATATGCAGAGGATATTGGGAATATAAATCAAAATCATTCGTTTGTGCTGTTAAATTAATAGCTTTTAAAAGATTTACATATGCTACCTTAAATGGACATTTGGGATGGCGTTTAGTCTGTAATGGGATTGTTACACCCGTATTATTCAAGGTTTGATGATACTAAATAAACTCAATTAATATTTACATAGTTTCTACATACTTTTGTCATAATTTTTTTTAAATCCAATTTTCCGACTTGTTTAGAAATAAACAATATTTAGTGGAACAGGAGTAAAAAAATATGCATATAAGAAAAAAAAACAAATAATGTTTTGAAATCTACAGACTTTTTCTTCCTGGCTTCATGCCAACTTATCGTCTTTGTAGGCTGTTAGAGTCAGCTTTCCTCGTTCTCAGGTTGTAGGTCCTTCTATCATATACAACGTCACCTAGGCCATGCCTTCGAATCATGTTATTTTTCTGTAGCATCCATGAATTCTTTAGTCTTCCTCTAGATTTCTTTAGAGGAAGATCCATTGAAATCTACTGACTGAGTATCAGATAATGATTTATTCTTTTTTAAGACAGTTAAGAAATAAATATTCAAAATTCATTATTTTTCTAATGGGCTTGGTAATTGGTTTACAAGGTAAAATTTCACAAAACACACAAATAAGTAAATATATTTTACAACTTACGACATAAACTGTTTACCCGACATACAGAGTGAGGTGTCACGGCAATTAGAATAAGAAATAACTTTACGTTACCATTCAAATATAACATCATTTTCGTATGGTATTTATACACGGTATGTGTTAGACCAATGGTGTCACTAAAAAGGCATGTTATTTGCTCAGCGAAAATGATGCCATTCTTTATGAGAACCACTTTCTACAGAGATTGAAAAAATACATCAATTTGATGAAATCATAGAAAGGCAAATAATCGCGGCGTTTCCTTATAATTTGTCATGTATAAAAACTTGTTTGGAATTGCGACAGATTAATGTTATTTAACTTTAAATTAAAATTTATTGAAAGCAGAGCGGAGGAAAACGCGCTAAGAGTGTCAGAAATAAAAACTGCATACCTGACAAGAGTCTGCGAGATAGAATAAGGAACACCAGGATAAGAAAAATATGCGAGATTCAAGACGTCGTTAGGTGGGGAAGACAACGAAGAAGACAAAGGTATCTGCATGTGAGGTGAATGGAATCATCCAGACACCCCCAAATTGCAATACACGGCCAACCCTAACATAGACGACTTCCAGGCAAACCATCAAAGAGATGGATTGAAAGTTGGATACCAATATCGCAGGACTTTACCCTTATTAAAAACAGGTCACAAGGCCTACATCAGATGAAGAAGAACTTTAAAGTTGAATAAATTTTCTCCGTGAAAAATCAGTGTGAATATTTTTCACGGACTGTCTCCTTAAGTCTCAAAATCGACACGTGGCTCTTTTCTTGTATAGATCTCATTCTCCCATATTCTGAGAAGCATTTATTCGATTAAAAGCACAAAGGATTGCTCAGTACCAACTCGTTCTTCTTCGCTATCTAATGTTTCTTATACGAGTACGTACTGCATTCACAAAGATACCGCCGTTGTCGGTAATAATGGTTGTGAAATTGCGTAAGGATAAATCGCTATCCAAGGTCAAAGCCTCGCAATAATTGGAGATGAGATGATACATAAATGTAGAAGAATACTTGAATCTAAAGAAAAGTTCATCTTCGAGGTATCAAAATGATTTTACAGTACCAAAATACAATACCAAACCATAACTATTTGCGAACAAAATAGTTCAGTAACCTTCCTACAGATATTTAAAAAATATGTAATATATATAAAAAAATAAAAAAAAGACATTATAATGCTTAAATATAAATTAAATGCCTTATAAACGAGTATTTGCTAATCGAAAAAAGACGCACAAAATAGAATAAATTAAAAAATTAAAAATAATAATCATAACAAAATATTTTTGATATCTCAACATAGATGAGGAAGAATATGGAAGTCTGGGCATTTACGGGGCTTTCGACCATAGGCTGGTTTAAGTGATCACTTTACACATAAAATAAAATAACTCCTATTATTGGTGATAATTCAGTTTTGTGAAAAAGTATTTGGAAACACTTCAAATATTGTAAAAATAAATTATATCACTCGCAAACATAAACTTTAAATAATATGTGTAAGTCTCTCTCCAAGCACAAGAGCTTAGTTTCTTTATTGGAGAGAACAGCGTTTCTTATTTTAAGATTGTCAAAATTAGAAATGTATCGCAAATAAATTAAATAAAAAATATTATTAAAACTGTATTATAAAAATATTAATAAATATTTAAAATAAAAATTATAAAGTTCTATTGAAAAATATTGGTCAAAGTGATTCACATACGGTACAAATTCAATCATGGACAGTGTCCGGAATGGAACGGAGATGGTCGCTTTGGTTCATGAAACTCCATAAATCTAGATTATAGATTCTCCCAAAAATAGTTCCAGTCAGTTGAATTTTGCATTTCACCCACTTTGAGCTTAAATACCGAATAATTTTACAAAAATAGATAGATTTTTCTGTCGATTGGATGTGAGTGTTGTTAGTTTCAAAATGAAGTGACTAATAAAATGTAGGTCGTTTTTTATATGCTAATGTATATATCCTCTCGAGCATGAAGGTGCTAGTAGAATACTAAACTGTTAGGCATTATATTGTATTATGGATGAATATCGGGACACTTTTAGGTAGGACATCACCTACTACTTAAATAACGAATCACCGTAATTAAAAATAGCAACGGTTAATACCAATTGAAGAATTTGCCTCGTCCAGAGATAGGGAACCATTTAATTTTTAAAGGCTACATTCATTTATGCACATCTGTTCTCCCAAAATAATAAGTTTTAATTTAATAATTAAAATAAAGTCAAAGTTTATAAATAGTTATTAAATTTATAGTTATTTTTTGACATCTCATCAAAGATGAAGAAGAATATGGAAGTCTGGGCATTTACGGGGCTTACGACCGTCATAGGCTGGTTTGAGTGATCACTTTACACACGTGTAACATTCACCAATTCTACCCGTTATTGACAACCACACTACTCAAATTCTTGGAAGTTCTATATATATGAACCAATTTAGAAACCTTGTTCATGAATCACTAAAACTTCACTAGAGACATCTATTGGTGAGATTTAAAGAAGCTTTTTATTAAGCAGAAACTCTTATATTAGTATGTAATATTAGTAAATAATATGAAAATAACTCCTGTAATTGGAGATAATCCAGATTTTGTGAACAAGTATTTGGACACACTCAAAATGTTGTAAATTTATAGTTATCTTTATAAGATATCTGAAGTGTTACAAACATAATGTCTACATCATTAACATATAATTTGTTCTAATATTTTTAAAGTATATATTATTCCTAGTAAAATAACATAATTAGTAGCCACACTTTTTTCAAATATTAATAAAATAAAATAAATTAGATTGATAAATATACAGATGAAAAAAAATCAGTTGATTGTTGGTAATGTTTTGTTCTGTTCTCGTATGACCTCTTTTATTATATTTTTGTATTATCACAATGTATTTTGTTTGTAAGAGCCAAAATCACATTCAAACGAGTGGAGGTTAATAAAAGAAATAAAAATAATCCACAAGAAGTAGTCATTTCTTGAAAACACTAAATAATTCGATTAATTTATTCGGTTATTTTCCAGATCACATGTACTTTTTGGTATATTTATCTTCAAACCGTCGTATCACTCTAAGAACAGGGTGTATTAGATGAAAGCGGATAAGATTATTTTAAAATATGGATGCTGCATATCCGTACACGAGTGATGCTACATAGGCATCTGATATTTATAACTTGTAAGTATGATGGTAAGCGAGATCGTAGAGCAAATCCTCAAAACCTGTTGTGGTCGATGCTCATATATCTCGAACACAAACAAGGTTGTCTTCTAAGTACCGTTCTTCTTCGCCCAACTTTATCCTAGAAACTTCCAATGCTGAGGTACCTTCACTTGTACGACTAGAGGAGAAAAGTTCACGTTATATAGCGTCTAAATATATAATGTTTATTCGAGAATACAATGTTTTGATGTCGTGGAGGGAATCATATTTGAATGGGGTATTTTCGCTACCAACTACGTATTTTGAACGTTAAAACTAAATGGTTTTGATTTGATTATCTTCAAAGTAATACAAATATTAGCAATTTGAAAATTTTTATTACTTCAATTTTCTTATAAAGTATTTTTTTTCAATTACTTACAAGCAGTACCCGGCCACGCTTTTTTTGGCTCGTCTGTTTAAATGGATTTTTTAAAGAGAACGGAAACATTCTTAGTATGTTTTATTTAATAATGCTTACTAAGCAATGGAAATATAAAAAAATACTGTAAAATAAACATGCAATCGAAAAAATTATAAATGCATATTGACAGCAGTTGTCATTTCCAACAGATGTCGCTGCCATTGCGGTCAAAAAGAGTTTGAAAGGTTTTTACCTGTCATGTATATTTACTTATTTCTTTTCCGTACATGAATTTTCAAAAAATAAAAAAGCAGGCGCATTTTCGAACTCGTTTTGTTAAGATTTTAAAGCAATCGATGGTTAACTTTAGGATATTTAACACATTGTATGAAGGAACAATGATATGTTTTGTATATTATAGAGAAAAAAATACGCACGTATTGGAATGCAACCTTGTGTTAAAATTTCAAATCATTCTACAAATAACATTAAAATAATTTTTATTTTTATTTATATATATATCGCACTCAATACTGTAAGAGCTGTCTTTATCTTCTTAGCCTTGATGAACCATACAACAAAAATGTTTTACGTACATTTTTAAAACATTACACCTGTTTTACGGTATTACGCGAGTACATGAAGTGTACAAAAGAACTCCATCAAACCAGATCTAGAGCCACTAGTCTTTGGAACAATTGAGCATTCTTCCCTGGCGGATCGTGGCGTGAGTACCGAGTACCGAGTACCGATTCGCCGACCCGATAAAAGTACCTACTTAAACCGTTACCAAATCTTTTTGGTACATCTAGGTCCCACCCCACCCGCCGAAAACTTCGCCCATATTGTTATAATTTTCTCGTTTCGTCCGAAATGGCGATATCAATTTGCATATTGGAATGGCGCATTGTGTTGCGTCGGTGAGTCGATCATTTCGGGTTCGGGCTCCCATGCAGTGAATGACCTTTCGCCGACAAGAACTTCCGGATTAAATTATCAAATTATCATCCGGTGAGCGGAGAAAGATGTAGAAAAAATACGCCTTTGGTTTACGAAAAAAATCAGATGTGAAAGTGTTACTATTTCCAAGTTCTGACTTTTTTTATACTACCCACATACTAGTTGAAATATCACTAGCAGTGTCGCAAAAGTATTCCATGGCACTATGTACCATATGCGAATTGGAAAGCGAAACTAGTGACCCCGTCAGTTTACAAATTGGTGAAAAAATGTTGAAACTATCCATTTATCTGACTTTCATATATGTACAAAATATACGAACGTTTTGTACCAAATAATGAAATACATAGTACAAAAATGAACATGAATATTTTAACAATGTTCTTTCAAGTTTAGATGTTAAAAATAAACTATAATGATAAAATGTATGAAGCTTATTATGATAAATCATACGTATTGTTTATTTTTTGTACACATCAGACAATTTGAAGAAGAAAAAACAGCGGTATTTGTATCTCATTTTCGACTGAAAGCAGGAAGAAGTTATTGATTTTGAGTTAGTGTACTATTTTTCTGACTACTGGATTTTAATTAAATTTTCTTTAACACTCTTATTTTGAAACAAAACTAGTACCTGGAGCATAAGCACTCAAAACATCCGTAAAACGCCATTAATATTTTGATCATGTATACATATTATGTCAACGCAAGGTATATTTTATATTCTACATCTGATGATACAGTTATTGAGTATAAGTGTAATTAAACAAATCTCTCTGTGCATTTAAAGTCATTTAAAATGTAATCGTGCATTTAAATAAATTTGGAAATGATTCTCTAACTTTTTTAGAAAAAGTTGTGTTTTACACGTGACAACGTTAAAATGGTACATTACTAGCAAAACAATTTATTCAGGAGAGTACATATAAGCTAAAGGTACTATAAAGTTCATTATTTCTTTTTGTTATACCGATAGTTTTGTTTAAAAAAAATGGTTCTAATGAACAGCCTCAAAGATGATAGTGTTATATGTACGACGTCACTATCTTGAAGAGAATTGCGAACATTTTTTTGTCTCTTTCCTCTCATTCCTTTCAATCATACTTTCTTTTGCAGCCATTCATGTTCAGTTCAAGGTGTCTTAGATAGACTTTGGAATAATCTACCTTTCCCTATGAAACATTCACCCTCTTTATAACTTTCACGTTTGACACATTATTTCCTTTCTTTTGATTCTTAATCGCTTTTTACCACTCATCATTGATCTCTCTTAATTCCTTTCAGTCTCGGTACCGTTCCCTTTGCCAATATTGTCAGTTCGAGTGACGTACGAATCAGATGTTTCTCGATAGGCTGTACAGGATTTACAATATTATTATTATTTATTACATCAGACACTTAATTATTCACTACACGGATATGTCAATATGATAGGTGTCACAACTTGATATGAAATATTTATCGTTAATTTTTTTAAATATACAAACTTCACAAATTAGGGATTCATTAGTTGGAATATGTAGGGAACAATGAGGCATTTAGGAGGACTGGGAAGTCTAGATGCTTACTAAAAAAAGTAATACAAATGAATAGGCCATAATATAAGCCACCCAGTCCTGCTTCTTGCGATTCCGGACATTTGAGGGCATTTGCAAAAGCACAAACTACATAGGACGACCCCGCTTAGCTTCTTCTTCTCCGGTCGTTTCTCTCATTGCTGAGGATAGTGACCCCCCTGCCGGCTTTCTCTGGAACCTCGGACAACACTCCAATATTGATTCCTGCATTGTGCAGTCCTTAGAGCTCTTGCGACGGAGAGGCCTGTGATATCTTTCACATACTCGGTAAATTGGGTTGGAGATCTACCTCTAGATCTCTAACCTTCTAGGTTTCCGATTATGACAAGCCTCTCCTAGTTGCCTGGCAATGTGGCCCAAGCACTGGAGAACTAAGAATCGAAAAACGATCCTTAATCCTCAGCTGCTGCAAGATCGATGCGTTTGTTCTTTTTTCTGTCCATGGAATTGTCGATTAAACTACATGGACCAAATTATATCCGACATGCGCTAAAGCGGGTACGTTGAGTTGAAGAGACTAGCGGGGAATAGAGATGGGTCATCACACAGATTGTAACCCATGAAGAAGATTATTACAAAGTTTTGAGTATGACACAAGCTGTGGATACATTACGTTACATTAGTGGGTAGGTACACAGAATAATTCGTAGGTGTGCTCGGCAGTGAAGTGTTCACAGCACGCTCACTTAGGCCGCTCTGGTTCAGCTGAAGGAGTTAGGGCGTTTATCCGAGGCAGCGGTGCGCTCACAGAGTTGCGGTAACAGATCTACCATCTACATGTGTGGTACTGTGGAAGGTTCAAGAAACTTCCCCCCTGCTCCTGCTCCTGTCGGTAGATGCTGCGTTACGTAATTCATTGCTCTAGATATCATTCAATTATAATTGAAAATATGGGCATGCACTGTTTATACCCCGTAATTCATATTGTCGGCGTTGAATAATAATTACTTACATACATCGGAGCGTCATCCTGTTTTGAACTGAATACAATCCTATCACGATATTCAATAATTAAATTATATTATATATAGTATTGTATATACCATAATAAAAATAGTTCGGAAATAATTCAACAAAATTTAAAAAAATCATTTAACTTTTATTTTTTACAAATATTATACAAACATTAAAAAACTGAAAATGTGGATAACACCATATTTTATTTTATTCAAAAATTTTTTTTTTCTTCCTCCATTTCTTTCCCTTTCCACCTTAACTTCTCACTTATTCTCCGTTTTACTTCTCATGCTTTCCTTTAATATCCTTTGATCGCAGTCATTTAATTATGTTGAGTTTATACAAGTATCTACTATCCAATAGTATACACTAAGAGCGCTCAAAGATTTAAACCTTACTTTGAGTGTCAACATTTTTATTTACAAATATTTGATTTATCTCAATAAAGATGAAGAACTCTAACGAGATGGGAGCATAGAAATCTAGGCATTTACAGGGATTACAATTTGTCAAAGACTGACTTGAGTAATCACTTAATACACTGTGTAACATTCACCATTCTACACATGACTAACAACCAAAACTTTTGTGTTTTATTTATACTTTTATTTAAAAACACCAACTTTCGATTATAATGTATTTTTCACAATTAACCTTTCCTACTCCTATTATCCTACCTGCAGGAAAGCCTTTAAGAATTAGGCTTTGCGGTTTATTCCTTAAAAAAATCTCATTTGAATACATGTTAATAAAAGCTTGATAATGATAACAATGCATTGTTAGTGTACATACAGAACTGTAATATTTTTTAAAGTTTTGGTTGTGATCAATTTTTTTCCCTTTTCGACCATACTAGTTCAATACTAAGGTACATAGGTACCTTAAACACAGACCACCCCGAACACAATTTCAAGTGTACCATACTTCCCTTTTGTTCATGCTCACATAGTTAAACAATGTTCATAGTGATGTTACCATGCCGGGGAATGATTGATTTCTCAGAGACACCTACTGCATTATTTATGATATCAGCCGCCTTAGAGCCTCTATAAAAATATCACTTACCCAATACTTAAATTTAATATTACGTAAGTACTCAAAGACTATACATATTTTTTAGAAGCATGAATACCAAAATTATGTAGTACCAAAATTGTAAAATACATTTTAATGATAGGTTATTCAAAAATTTTAAGATATCACACCATCCATATAATAAACAATATAAATGTTCGTTTGTTCTAGATCTTAAATCTCCTTAAGGAATGTACCGATTGCTTTGAAATTTCAACACAACGTCCCATTTGAATACATTTGTTTTAGTGAAATGGCAGCGCCATCTATTTAAATTAAATGCAACAACAACAAAAACAAAAAAGTCAAATTATAATCAATGCTAATGGCGAACAGCGTGCTTCTTGACAGCTGCTAAAATATTGTATTTCTACGAGCCCTATGAAATTTAAACATAGTAAAATCGTGTGCTTCTCTTTTTATTATTTTTCATTTTACCAGACTGAGCCACAGCAACGAGTGGTTATAACGTAAAAGAAATGAAATAAAACTCAGGATTTAACCCCCTGAGTGCGATGTTTCAATATATATTAGTAGAGACTAGTGTGGTAATTGATGAAAGCGATATATCAACATATCGTAGTCATACAGGAGAAAGTTACCAAGTGTTTTTTGTACAAAAACGTGATCATTGACTATTTGATATCTTACTAGCTTAATATTGCCCTGAAAAAAGTCCCAAAGGATTTTAAACTTGAAAGTATAATATATTGACTTGTTAAAAATGACTAACTGCATTGATGTTTATTTTCTTGCCAAGCAAAAGTGACTTAAATGGCCCTCCTGAACATTTTACGTTTTGTTAGTTGGTCACTTAGTCTTAGGAGTTGAATCAAGAGTTTGTCGTCCATCAAATAAATCAAATAAAAATTCATAAAAATCAACTGATCAAATAGGAAGAATGTAAATTGAAAAAAGTCCCTTGAGGCAATATTATTACTACACGATACTAAAAATTCAATTAATTATATCGCATGATCTCATAAAACCGATGAAATTGATTGTTTGGCAACGCGAATTAGTGGATTACGGTATAAATGTATTATTACATTTATTTTTAGTCATTCTAAAATTAGTGTTTACGAAAAAATGCTTTATGGGTGCGTTACCATGCATTGTGCATGAACCTTTCAAAATGACATAATTCGATACATCTAAATTTATAGACATACATACATTTTTTTTTTTTTTTTAAATAAACACTTGTTAAACCTACCATTTTTATTTCATTACACACGACTAGTTTCGATAAATACAGTTGTTTTTATCTGCAGGTGAATAATATAATATATTATTAGATTAAAACCAATATTTTTAGCTTTTCCACTTTATTTTTATTTGACCAGCGACCGGGTTTCGTCGTTACCGACATCATCAGACTGGTGGGAGGCTATACAAATTGTTATGTTATATATAAAACAAGGTAGGAGTTGATAACCATGATTTGATATAATTTTCATAATCATGGTTATCAACTCCTGCCTTGTTTTATATATAACATAACAATTTGTATAGCCTCCCACCAGTCTGATGATGTCGGTAACGACAAAACCCGGTCGCTGGTCAGATAAAAATAAAGTGGAAAAGCTAAAAAAAATTGTTTTAATCTAATAATATTTTAAAATGCAATTCCATCACGAAGTGTCAGTAGATAATATAAATCTATTAAAAAATGAATAATAAAACAAAAGTCATAGTAATAGGTTTTGTTTCTCTATTCACCTGTAGATGAACACAATTGTAGTATCCGAAACTAGTCGTGTGTAATGAAATAAAACTCATTAAGTGGTATTATACAAGCGATTTTTTTTTAAATCAACATGTCATTCCACAAAGTTAATGCCGAATCTATAATATACCTTAAGTATATCTTGTTAGGCAATGATTTTTTGTAATCTTTTTATCATAGCTAGCTTGATATAATTAATATCAAAATAGAAGGGAAACGAACGTAATAATTTCTTTTGTAATGTGCTCACGCAACTGTCTATTAAATAAAATTTAGCAGTATATTCAAATGCACCGGAAATCTCAAGTTAGATCTTGGGAACGATAATTTGACGTAAATAATTTATTCATCTGCAAAAATAGCGGATGGTGTATCTATACTCTCTACCCAGAGAATGGAGATATGTATTTCATATCTTTTATCGAAGGCATAAATTGCACACATCGCTCACTCCTTTCAAGAACGTCATAAATCAAAAATCGTCAATTTTCAGCTGTGCATGCTTTCTGAATGCCCAGAAAATGTACTATATCCCAGCAAAAGAGGCTTATTTTTAACTTGATATTTACCCGCTACAGGGCAGAAACTGTTGTTTTTGAATTTGAAGAAAAGGTATTGTTTTTTTTTTTTTTAAATAATCTAAATATTTTTCAAATGGAGAAAAAACATTCAGGTTTTACCTAAAAAGATCTTTTGCACAATGAAAAATGTTCAATAAGTGGCTTGATATTTATTTTTTAATAAATTGTATTATATTTTTAAACTGTAAAAACGTTCTCCTGATAAATCAAGTTTTTTGATTTATGACGTTCTTGAAAGGAGTGAGCGACATGTTTATCACATATTTCAATGGAGGCTGACTTTTTGTATTTAGATGAAGATTTAGATAATACACTGAACTGATACCGTGTAAAAAAGTAATCTAAAATAATTTTAAAATATGGTTTATCATTTCATGTATACAAATCAATTCAAGGCATCAAAAACGAAATTTATTATTGCTTATTACATTTTATTGTTAATATATTTTTATTTTCACTATAAGACAAAAGATGAACCCGTTTACGCACATTTAGTACGACATCGCTTTCAACACTTGAGATATTCAGAGCCTGCGTAATTTGCTTTCATTAAAATTTCGGGTTTATTGGATTTAAACAAAAAATCTGTTATCAATCGATGTTTTTTTTTCTGCGCTCCTTGTATGATCTTGGTAAAAATCCATGAAAGCTGTCAAATCGCGTTGAAATTGAAGAGCTTGTTCTAAATTGTGATCATTTTTATACATTTTTTTTGGATATAGGTTTTGTACTGATATTTCTTGGTGGAACTGCATTTGATATACCTAATAACACAACGACTAAATAGTTTTTTCCTCTTTTATTTTATTTAACCAGTGATCAGGTTTCGTCATTTCTAACATCATCAGGATGAACGAAATAAAATAAAAGCCGAAAAAACTATGTGACAATTTATTAAATGTTTTATTTTTGTTCACCTCCGTAGTGTAATGGTCAGCACGCTCGGCCACCGTTCTGGAGGTCCCGGGTTCAATTCCCAGGGCTGTAAAATATTTATTTAAGTGATTTTTTCACTCTAATATTTATTCAATATTACCCTGGACTGGTACCGGAAGCGGATGGCTGATCACCTTTCCTTCATGTGTTAACGATCAAGATAACACTGCGTTTATACGACAGTGTCCTATGCACCATTGGGGTGCGGATAGGAGGTTTATATAATTTATTTCAAATTAATTTCCTTTTTTATAAGTCAGTATCAGGGCTGAAGGAAATTCATATGACTGTTACATATCATTAAATAAATGTTCTGATTATCTTTCTTTTTTTGTACGGCGTTTTTAAAATATCGTATAAAAAGGGAACTTTGTGTATAATTTTATTAAATTTGTATTAAGAAATTATTTTCTTTTATTGTTTGTATTCATTAAGGATGCGTCTTTAGCTCATCCAAATAAGAGGTTTTCCATCATTTAGTGCGCCCAATAATGCGTATAGATACGTGTCCACATGGGAAGGCAGTAATATCTCGCTCTATATAACACGAGAGAGCGGAACGCAGCCTAGACCTTAACCCTCGAGCGCGGAGCATGCCCTTCACGTAGTGTTTTCATGCGAGACCATAGTTACATTATTACATATTCTCACTGATGTCATTTAACACGTGCCGCCTGCCGGTAGCGCGGCGTTCTCGGCTTACAAAAAAGGGCGAATATGTGACCCGGGTGTAGCAAGTAATTCTATACAAACCTGTCAAGACCGTGGGTACTAAGTAACAAGTGAGAATGCATCATTCCGGTGTTTCACTTTTATTTCTGAAATCGTACCTAATTAGTTGAGAATTTTAT
The DNA here is from genome assembly GCF_059751285.1 of Brachycentrus maculatus. NCBI lineage: Eukaryota > Metazoa > Arthropoda > Insecta > Trichoptera > Brachycentridae > Brachycentrus > Brachycentrus maculatus. Next base: position 817,116 of record NW_028280978.1, on the reverse strand, counting down.
ACTGTGCCTTTTAAAAAAATACGTTAAAAGATCAAATACGGGAATTCGGAAACTCATACCTAATTGGTTGAGAGTTTCGTACTTAGTGTTTTTGAAGAAAAAAAAACAATTAAGGTGGAGACTGACCGGAGCATTTCGTCGTAACAAAACGTCGTAACATCGCTCGCGGCGAGCATCCGAAACTATGGATGGAGCGCTCGGCTCGCTGTACTGACTGCCTGAATGCTCGCATCGTAACGTGTTACGTTACGACGAAATGCTCCGGTCAGTCTCCACCTTAACGGGAACATTTTGAGTAATAATTTGGTTCGGATCGTGCATACAAATAAAAGGGTCTTTGCTTAATAAATGATTTATAAATCCAATCTAAGACGGCAGTTGTGAAATCAATGATTGAACGTCATGAAATCGATCATATATGTATAACTTCCAAATTTGAGTAATGTGTTTGATAATCATGGGTAGAATGTTACATGTGTGTAAAGTGATCACTCAACCAGTCCATGACAGGTCGTAAGTCATGTAAATACCCAGACTCCTATATTCTACTTCATCTATGTTGAGATGTCAAAAATATGAAAATAACTCCTTAATGGAAGAAATCTAGATTTGTGAACCCAGATTTGGAAACACTCAAAATGTTGGTTATATATTTTGTGATTAGGTTAGGTAAGGTCAGATATAATTTAAATAAAGTTATGTACCTAAGGTATTATATTTCGAATATGTCTCTTTTAAATTACAAATAATTTTGCATTTACAGTATAATACCATGATGATCTAAGCTAACATGTTTACGTTTAATGACGCCAGGCTCTGTCTATATCTGGCGAGTAAATATAAATTTTATAAAATCTCCGAATAGAAACTGTCCGCCTCCGTAGTGTAATGGTCATCACGCTCGGCTACCTTTCTGGAGGTCCCGGGTTCGATTCCCAAGGCGGGTAAAATAAATATAAGTGATTTTTTCACTGGAATATTTATTCAATATTACCATGGACTGGTACCTGAAGCGGAGGGCTGATCACCTTTCCTTCATGTGTAAAAACGATCAAGATAACACTGCGTTTATATGACACAGTGCCCTATGCACCATTCGGGTGCGGATAAGGGTTTTATTATTATAGAAATTGTTACAACTGATCACTGACCGCCTATCCTTTAAACAGTGATATGTTTTTTTTATCCTTAAATAATTAAGTGCATATACGAACATGAGAAGTGATTGAATCGTGCAAAACATTTCGGGATAGCGATTTTAATTTGTTGTCCGAAAAATGTCAAAAGGTTTTACAAGCCAATAAATTAAAACAATTTATTAGCAGCAACACTAAACGCAGATAAAATATATATACGTCACAGTGATTTATGTGTCGAGCCATACGTTAAATTCAATTTAAAATACTTTTTTCAAACAATTTAAATTTAAAAAAGATTTTTTCAAACAATTTAAATTATTTTCAGTAGTTAAAACAGTAAATAATAATAAAATGGATACTTTTTTTTATCTAATAACTATCACATCTAACCATCATTTGTATTGTACATAGATTCATACTCATGTTGTATCTAATATTTATTGTTTTATTTACGAAAATAAGAAACTAATGCGTTTTAAACATAAGCTGTCTGACAACGTTATTTTACATATTTAAAAATTTATTTAAAAATAACTGGAGTAGAAATAAATAAATACACATATATACACACACCCGGCCACGCATTGGCTCAGACTAGGTAAAGGGAAAAGAAAGCACAGATTTCTATATGTTTGATTTCAAAATGCTTATGGTTATACAATATTTTACCAGCTGTGAAGGAACACGCTGAAAATAAGCTATGAAAATCGGTTGTTGACATTTGCAGATTTTAATTACGTGCTTAAAATCAATATGAATTACCCAATTTCAAACTGGATATTGCGAATGCAAGTGAGACAAAAATATTGAGTAAGAAGTGAATTCACCTTAATACAGACGAGTTTTTTTTTTTAATCAATTCATTCGTAAAGTCATATTACCCTTGTGTTATTGAATAATATTTTATTTATTTTTTCGGTATTAACTTTGTGGTAAGACATGTTACAATGATTAAAGAAAACACTTGTTTTATACCACTTGAGTTTTATTAAAGACTACATGTTTCAGAAGTTAAACTTACTATACAGACTTGAATGATGGAAGTTTAACTTCTGAAACATGTAGTCTTAAAATAAGTGTCAATAAAACTCAAGTGGGATAAAACAAGTGTTTTCTTTAATCATTATTGAATAATATGGGTTATTTATAAATATAATATTTTTAGATTTTTTTCAAACAATTTAAATTGTTTTCAGTAGCTAAAACAGTAAATAATAATAAAATGGATACTTTTTTATATCTAATAACTATCACATCTAACCATCATTTGTATTGTACATAGATTCATACTCATGTTGTATCTAATATTTTTTTTTTACGAAAATAAGAAACTAAGGAGTTTTTAATTTAAGCTGTCTGACAACGTAATTTTACATATTTAAAAATTTATTTAAAAACAACTGGAGTAGAAATAAATAAATACACATATATACACACCCGGCTACGCATTGACTGATACTGGATAAAGGGAAAAGAAAGCACACATTTCTAATATGTTTGATTTCACAATGCTTATGGTTATACAATATTTTACCAGCTGTCAAGAAACACGCTGTCCACCATGAATATTGTTTAGTTTTACGTGTATTGATATTCTTTTCAACAGATGGCGCTGCCATGGCAATAAAAATGTTTGTATTTTTTCAACACGCACTAGTTTAATTGTAACATTGTATCAAAATTTCAAAACTATCGGTGAATTATTTTAGGAGATTTAATATTTTGAGTGTAACGATATTTATTGACCCAGCTTCACGCTTATACTCGTACACTGCGTTAATCACTATTCTATGAACTGACAATTTACATACAACAAACGTAAAAGGAAAGTTCATGAACGGGTCGACGGCCGATTTTTTTAATAGCTAGAAAACGGGGTTAATGGAAGAGCTGGAATTAAAACAAACATCATATTTATAAACATTGACGCCATTAGCACCCGATCCCTCGGATAAATGGCGTCGCGTACGTTTCGATTCGTCAGCGCGAGTTGCCCGTAACGGCTCTGGGCGATTTGCACGTAGAAAAGCGGAAACTTCCGTGCCCATAATCTGTGCACTTGCCTTTTGCAAGCTGAGCTGCCTTCATAGCCTCACATTTAATATCATAACCGTCAATTTACCGTTTGCTTCCTGACTCACTCTTTTTGTCCGCGAACTTCAAAATGAATGAGAACGAAATTGCTCGGCAATGATCATTAGGTTCTGAAAATATTATGCATATTTTGATGGGAAATTACGTACTGTGTTTCACGAAAAGCCGCTACATTACGACTTTGTATTCTGTTCCTTCTTGTCATTTTATTCTAGTTTCATAACCGACGATAAAATTAACAGAGTGTATGACAATGCTGTGCGCAAGAATACTGTTAATATTTTTTCACAATTGAATATTTTCTTCAACTTTCATAATGTATCTTACTAACGGAAAACATGTCTTTCTTTAGTTTAGACACTAACCTTACACCGCGGTAAGAATATTATTTTAAAATTACAAGTACCTACAGACAGTATAAATGTGTTTTATTTTTTGACATCTCATCAAAGATGAAGAAGAATATGGGTGAATAGAATAGAATGGATGAGAAGAATAAGTCTGGGCATTTACGGGGCTGACGACCGTCATAGGCTGGTTAAAGTGATCACTTTACACACGTGTAACATTCACACATTCTACCCATTACTGACAACCACGCTACTCAAATTCTGTAATTTTGTGAACAAGTATTTGGACACAATCAAAATGTTGTAAATAAATGTGTTTAATGTAATTTTACTTTTTTTCCGCCTTCGTAGTGCAATGGTCAGCACGCTCGGCTACCGTTCTGTAGGTCCCGGGTTCGATTCCCAAGGGGGGTCAAATAAATAAAAGTGATTTTTTCACTCTAATATTTATTCAATACCACCCTGGACTGAAGCGGAGGGCTGATCACCTTTCAACCTTGTGTTAACGATCGAGATAACACTGCGTTTGTATAATGCAGTGCCTTATGCACCATTTGGGTGCGGATAAGAGTTTGAATTGAAAATTTGAAGAAAAAAAATACTTTCAGTTTTACTTGGAAAATACCTCTATTTTAAAAAATCTATTTATTACACATATTTCGATGTATTCACAAACACTTATTATTTGCACAAATGTGGCAATTGCTAACTATTTTTGCAGGTATAGACGTTCCGTTATTATAAATAAAAATCAATGTATGGTAGAGTAGAACCCAAAAATATTGACTCAGGAGTCCGTGACACTAGCTACAGGACTACAACCCTATTCGCTATTATCCTTTAAGTATCTACTTTTCCTCCTTTATTTACCTTTCCATTTTCCAATAATATCTTCCACCCTGGGTTCATTTACTTACATCATATTTACTAAGTAATTTGACTTCATGTTTCTGACGGTTAAGTTAACATGACTTCTATACAATTTGATACCTATGCACCATTATTAGTACCAGAAAGGCAACAGAAACAAGAGACTTTGTAGTATCATAAATTCGATTGTTTAACGCTGCAGCAAATATTATTTTTTTTTAGCCTTTTTGTAAAAAAAAATAGTAGGCATATGAGAAGTTTATTTGTAGCATTAATTATCCCATTTTTTGTAGTGTTACGATTTTTATAATCTTTTTATTTATCTTATACTTAATATCTAATATGTTTTATTTTTGTTTCAGGTAAGAAGCACAATGTTATTATCAACATTTAAAATGTTAAAACAACGCTATGAGTGCAACCTCCGGTAATACGTCGGTAAGCTAAAATACAATTTACATTAACAATTTATTATCATTTATCAGATACTTGATTATTCACCTTACAGATGACGTTAAAGATACACAAGTGTATACCATAAAGTTATCACTTTTGCCAGCCAAATGCCAAGTCGTTCTCCCTAGATATTTAGATTTCCATCTTTCTTTATATTTAAAAAGAGAGATGCTTAATTTCATGACAACTATAATAAATATTATTACTTCAAATCGCTCACTCCTTTCAAGAACGTCATAAATCAAAAAACTTGATTTTTCAGGAGAACATTTTTAAAGTTAAAAAATATAACACAAAGTATTAAAAATAAATATCAAGCCACTTATTGAACTTTTTACTGTGCAACAGATCTTTTTAGGTAAAACCTGAAGGTATTTTCTCCATTTGAAAAATATTTATTTTATTTAAAAAAAATATTAATCAATACCTTTTCTTAAAAATGCAAAAGAAATATTTTCTGCCCTGTAGCGGGTAAATATTAAGTTAAAAATATGCCTCTTTTGCTGGGATATAGTACATTTACCAGGCATTTCGAAAACATGAAAATTGACGATTTTTGATTTACGACGTTTTTGAAAGGAGTCAGCGATATGTCAAAATAAAATTTAACCTTGAATATAAAAGATGAAATAGTTCAAAACTAATTATGTTTCAAATTGAGCTCTATGATATACTAAGCCACAAGCGGAATAATGACATAATTCTCGAACCTATAATATATGTAGAAGTTAACATTTTAGATAAAATTATCTAGCATATATTAATATTAATTGCACAATGATCTAATCAGTATATTAAATATATTTAAGAGAGAGCAGTTTCAATATTTGGATCAATTCTACCAATATATTATTTAATTAATTAACCCATATCTGCTCCCTAGGTGGAGCATATGGAATCCACAAACTGTCTCCAGGCTTTTCTGTCAGCTGCCAGCTCCCTTGCATCCTCCCAAGTCAGATCCGCGTTTCGAAGTTCTGACGAGAACTGCCGACGAATTGTCAGCAGTGGTGGTCCTGGGCGGCGCGAACCTGATGCCTTGTAAAAGAGGCAAGCTTGATTAAGGCTCTCAGGAGGCATGCGGAGTACATGGCCAAGCCTGAACGCCTTTTCTTGACGATAGTTGTGACCAAGATTTGCTGCGTCCTACGCCTTATCTCTTCATTCCTCACCAAGTCAAACCACCGCACGCCTAAAATTTTCCGCAAACACCTATTCTCAAAGCTTGGTACACGGCTGCTCTGGGCCCTTGTAAGGCGCCATGTTTCACAGCCGTATATATTATTTACTTATCGATATTTTGTGAAATTGTCATCTGCAATCTAAAAAATTTTTGGAACAAAAGGTTTCATAAGTTATTTAGGAATACTTTATTGTTTTACATTTATTTTGAATTAAACAAATACTCTATTTTATACATTAAATGTTAAAAGCTTCTTTACATCTCACCAATAGATGTCTCTAGTGAAGTTCAAGTGTTTTAAGAACAAGGTTTCTAAATTGGTTCATATATACAGAACTTCCAAGAATTTGAGTAGTGTGGTTGTCAATAATGAGTAGAATTGGTGAATGTTACACGTGTGTAAAGTGATAACATAAACCAGCCTATGACGGTCGTCAGCCCCGTAAATGCCCATACTTCCATATTCTTCTTCATCTTTGATGAGATGTCAAAAAATAATATTAAATGTTAAAATCAAACTCTGATTTTAACATTTAATATATACATAAAGCTAGAGTTCTACAAATTAAACGCAAATCTATAAATATACGAATACTCACCTGCATTTATTTGGTGAGGGCTTATTTTGATTCACAGCCCCTGAATATATTTTTCATGAAGTCATAATTATTTTCCTGACAAGTTGTCGACTCACGCGGCTAAGTAAATAAAAATCGATTTAAAAATCCAAGTCCATTAATTCCTTAATGCATCTTTTGTCGAAACGGTTAAAGCTCTCCATATATTATTAAAGGGCTTTATATAATGTCCGACGTAGTATACGCGAAGGGCCATCTCGAAAATCAAATCATTAAACTCGAATCATAAGGTTTGTTGCTTGCCTCATCGTTCTATATATAGCCGTGATCGGGCCGAACTACTGAGATGAAAAAATGGATAGAGTAATTTCTAGTCTGGTCGGGTCTTAATAACATTATATTGGAAGGTATGTTTGTATAATAGTCACTAACTATGAGAAATAATACGTAATTGATTACGTTGCATGCTTCATGTTTGACGAGGGTCGTAAATAATAATGATAATCCAAAATCTTTCAAGTATTGTTTTTTTTTTGCTTTGATTTTTGGTTACGTTATATTAGGCAATATCATATAGGGTTAGACTCTTCAGCGATTGATAGTGTTTGTCATTTATAGGTCACTAAACAATGGTAATCAGTTTCCTAAAAGAATAATTTTATTGGAGGCGGACAAAAGTCTTTGAGAAAAAAGAGGCTTTGTCCGCCTCCGTAAGTGTAATGGTCAGCACGCTCGGCTACCGTACTGGAGGTCCCGGGTTCGATTCCCAGGAAGGGTCAAATAAATATAAGTGATTTTTTCACTCTTATGTTTATTCAATATTACCCTGGACTGGTATCTGAAGCGGAGGGCTGATCACCTTTCCTTCATGTTAATGATCAAGATAACACTGCGTTTATATGATGCAGTGCCCTATGCACCATTAGGGTGCGGATAGGGGTTTGAATGAAAAAAAATTACAATTAATTGAAAATTATTATTTTCAGTCGCGAGGGGTTCAAATTTTGAATTACGTACAAAGCCCTATTATATAATAATATAAACGCAATACAAAGTTGGTAACACAAAAACAACTGAATTTTCCATATAAGAAAAGCCTTTAAAATGTCGATTTATAAAGCATATATCGATGCATGTATCGTTCTTCATTTACCAATAAGGGCTTTTAGGAGATTAATGTAGTTTTATGAGTTATAACGTGTTTATAACGCTACGCGATATGATTGCGATTATGCCTCTGGGCTAGTTATCTAAATGGTAGTTTACGTTTAAACTAAGTTGTGAATATAACTATAATTTTACTTCTATTACGGTTTAATAAAAATAAGAAAAAATATGATACATAAGATTCCAGAATTATAATTAATGTATTCTATACTACGCAGTTAAAACGTTAACTTCCGTATGCAATCTCACTCCTGGTTTAATTGCATTGATCATTGAAATATTTTTAATAAATGTTTTACTTAGTTAATATCACTATTTCTTAAAATCTACTGTGACAAGTTTTTAGATGCATTCCGCATCATTTTCATTTAAGAAATAGTGGTATTTACTAAGTAAAACATTAATTAAAAATGGATAGATTTTACCACAAAGTGACTGCCGAATCAATTGATAAAATCATTGGAATATACCTTAAATTTGGGCCCCAAAGATTATTTTTACATTCGTAAGAATGCGTAAGCACATAATTTAAAATAATCGCGCTGGGTGATTTTTCAAGCTCATTACAGAAATTATTTATTGGCACATCTCAATTTTTTTATAAAAAAGCTATAATTATTTTTTTAAAAGAAAATCTCATTTAAATAGGTCTTGTCCAAATATGATACATTTCGCGTAGTAATTATTATATTTAAAATTATCATCATAGCCTACGAAGCTGATTCTACTTTCACTCTGCATAAGTTAATTTGATATTCCTACGCTTTTCCAAAATTTTCGGAAATGTCAGACTGGTGGTCCGATCATGTGGGATTTGTGGTTTACCGTGTTTATACCATATGAGATAAGAAACATCTGTGTGTCCTTTTGTATGTGTAAATGACCAGTCCTGCGCTTTAGGTAAAAGTCCTGGGTAATAATAAATTAATATTAAATATAATGAATATAATATATTGTCCACCTCCGTAGTGTAATGATCAGTGCGCTTAGCTACCGTAGTGGAGGTTCCTGGTTCGATTCCCGGTGGGGCCAAAATAAATATGGGTGATTTTCACTCCCATATTTATTTGATTTCACCCTGGACTGGTACAAGAAGCGCAGGGCTGATCACCTTCCCTTCATGCAATTGACGATCAAGATAACACTGAGTCGATACGATGCAGTCCCCTATGTACCATTGGTTGCGGATAAGGGTTAAAAAAATATATATGTAATGAAAAATCACATATCTATTTTGACCCCCCTGGAAATTAAACTCGGGACCTTCAACATAATAAGTAACTCAATTTCTTTAAAATGTAAATGAATATTTTATTTTCTATAACTTATTTTCTTTTTCAACGTTGAAGTGGTTGGTAGAAAATTTAAAAATCAATGCAATATTAGTAAAGAATTTAAAAACCGGGAAACAAGGTATTTTTTCAGAACTGAAATGAATCAAGCACACTAAAAATAACAGCGATCTTTATTATAATAACACGAATAATACTTTTGACATTTAACGTCAAACGGTCCACCAATTTATTCGGCAAATAGTTCGATTAGTCAAACTCTTAAAGGTCAACGTTGTCTACATTGTTTTTTAGCAGAATGGACCAATGACGTTATATTTATTCTGTCACCACTAAATTCTTGTTCCGCCTTCTCTCTTTATTCACATCTAATAACAATTAATAAAAAGGTCTTACTCAAGACTTTGACTGGATTAAATAACCAATGAAACACGAATCATTTTTTACAATCGGCGCTTGATTTATCAGCTGCTGTTCTATTTGTGAACCATGAAGTTTTATTTGACTTTCATTATGACTATTCTAGCTTCTAGCGGCCGCTAATCTAAATTCAGTTTTTGAAAAGGCTACATTCAAACATTGCTAGTAGTTCTAGCTAGTAGTTCTAACTGCCAATATGTAATATATTTTTTTACAGTACGCCTTCAATTTAACATCTATTGTTGTCATGATTTATAACATATCGCCTTTTAGAACCAAATTATTATAACCCACATTTCTTTTTTTTAAAATATGTTTTACTGTATAAAAAAATTAATCGAACTAAAAACATTCTAATCTGATTTTAAGTGCACAAATGATTTTATATTCTGTTTTGAATATTGAAAGCATTAACTTTGTGGATCATATTGATATATTATTTTGAGAAATAAAAATAGTTTGTTTTTTTATCCACTCACATATTTATTAAAAACCAACTAGTTTCGGCAACAACCTGTTGCCCTCTTCAGGGTTTAATTAATTGATTTATTATTTAATTAAACCCTGAAGGATTAATATATTAAACCCTGAAGAGGGCAACAGGTTATTGCCGATACTAGTTGATTTTATATCAAATTAAATTATATTTTTTATACCATCATTATATTTACAAATAAAAAGCTATCAAATATATCCTCAAAAGACATCTTGACGAAGACTAAAAAATTCATGGATGCTACAGAAAGAAAACATGATTCGATGGCACGGCCTAGATGACGTTGTCCATGATAGAAGGACCTATAACCTAAGGACGAAGAGAGCTGACAGTCTACAAAGACGATAAGTTGGGATGAAGTCAGGAAAAAGAAGATTTATACATATTCGTATATAAGAATAATAAGTGTTTGTAACTCTTATTAATTCTGACGCCGAATTTAATAATACTTTTTTTGTTTATAAGAATGATTTAGTTAATTAATTTGTTTCACGTTTTGCACTACGATTTGGATGTTTTTAAGAAATCCGTATGATTTCAGCAGTTACGATTTAATTATTTGGTGTACAATATTTGATATTTTTTATTATTATTCAAGATACTTAAAAATGTGAGTTAGAATAATTTGGTTCTAATAAGGCGACGCGTGTGTTACATTTGACATTCATTCAGATCTTACAACTATCAAATTTGTTTATTGCGACAGATTTTGCTAATCTTATTGTATCCAACTACATTAAACTTTAGTGATAGCCATTAATGTTGATTTATAGTGTTGTTCGTAAGATGACTGTGAAATTTTAAAGAGGATATAAGAATAGTCTCCGTAAATCTCTAATGAACAAGTGATCGTCGATTGGTTATCTTCGATCCACGTGATCACGAAGCTCTACCACACGTAAGAGGCCTAATTAATTGATGCCTCTATATTATCTACCCGTTAACACGATTTTAATGTACTTATATTTTTATGTAACTCAATAAATTAGTCCGGAAAATAAACACGTTACAGGTACCCGAAGAATAAGTCTGGGTTTACTAATCGTCAAGACTGGCTTCAGCCACTTAAGCAAAGAACAAACATATGTATATATATATATATATATATATATATATATATATATATATATATATATATATATATATATATAAATATATATATATATATATATATATATATAAATATATATACATAAATATATATATATATATATATATATATATATATATATATATATATATATATATAAATATATATATATATATATATATATATATTTATATATATATATTTACATATATCATATTCTCATTATTAGAAATAGGTATTAAATTGTGGTAGAGTGGATTCGAACTGACTCAAGAGTCCGCGACACTAACCACGGGACCACAACCCGAGACAGAAAAAAAAGATCCATTTTCATTTTGTGTTTTACTTGGTAAATACCACTATTCTTTTAAAATCTGTTGTGACACGTGTTTCGATGCATTTCGCATTATTTTCAAGCACCAAGTTTGAAAATGATACTGAAAAAATTACCTCAATTTGGTATGTAACCAATTTTCGCTAAATTGATTACAGTAACAACGATTCGATACACATATACAAGAGGAAAATAGTAACGTTTAATCAAACATTCCCCATTAAAATAAATTTTTAGAAAAACACCGTCATCTTTCATTTCAGTATAGCTAGCTGCCTATGAATTCCAGTGCTGCTTTTGAATTATTTCTTGAAGTTAGACTACCTGGCCGCTGCGCGGGTACAGAAAATGACTTGGTTTTGCTTATGCGTATATACACACATACATCTATACTGTCTATGTATAATACAATATGTATGTAAGTCGGTTGGTGCATTGCGAAATGGATAGTAGGTTCGCGCGCCATAACTGGTCTACCGCGCAGAGCGCATGCGCCGCAATGGCGGACGAGGATTTTCGTAACTAGTTTTGTAATGATGATTTCACTGTCGGAAAAAATCAGCCTTTTGAAATGGGACTTCTGAATTTATAGACTCGTTGCATATGCGCAGATTAGAGAGGACGATAAGTCGTGCAGCGGGTCCTTAATGGTCGATGACCAAAGATAATGCTATCTCATTAGACACTTCCTACCTACTTTGAAAACGTCACGATCCGAGCAAAATACTTTTTTTTGATGTGACTAAATACTCGTTAATGGACTTGTATCGGTGCAATAGTTCAAAAGATCAACCAATTAAATGAGTATGTGCGAGAATTAAGGAGCGAAATATGGATATATCGCGCATTCCTTTCAAGAACGTCATAAATCAAAATACTTGATTTTTCAGGAGAACGTTTTTAAAGTTTAAAAATATAATACAATGTATTAAAAATAAATATCAAGCCACTTTTTGAACTTTTTACTGAGCAACAGATCTTTTAGATAAAATCTGAAGGTTTTTTCTCCATTTGAAAAATATTTAGTATTTTTTAAAAAAATAACTAAACAAAACATTTTCTTCAAAATGCAAAAACAACACTTTCTGCCCTGCAGCGGGTAAATATTAAGTTAAAAATATGCCACTTTTGCTGGGATATAGTACATTTTCTGGGCATTCCGAAAACACGCACAACTGAAAATTGACGATTTTCGATTTATGACGTTCTTGAAAGGAGTGAGCGATATTATCTTTTTTGTGTATTTTGTATTTGAACACTAAATAATCATAGTAAAATAAAAAAAAAAATTATTCTTCAAAACGTCATCTGCACTCGATGGTGCAGAGGGCACTTTATCATACAAATGTAATGTTATTTTGATCGTTAACACATGAAGGAAAAGTGATCAGCCCTCCGCTTCAGGGTAATATTGAATAAATATTTAAGTGAAAAAAATCACTTAGGTATACTTATTTGATCCCCCTCTGAGAATCGAACCCGGGACTTCCAATACAGTAGCCGAGCATGCTGACCATTACATTACGAAGGCGGAGAAATTAATTATGGCATATGTTCTTCTTCTTTTTTTCTTCTTCTCCTTGGTGTAGGCATTCTAGCCTGTTTTTAAGAGGGATTAGCCTCCTGCGATGTCGATTCCCAGCTATCAGTCCATCTCTTTGGTGGTCTCATATGTATCTTGTACATAATATATGTATCTTTAAACATATCGCTCACTCCTTTCAAGAACGTCAAAATTCAATAATCGTCAATTTTCAGTTATGCATGTTTTCGGAATACTCAAAAATGTACTATATCCCAGCAAAGGAGGCATATTTTTAACTTAATATTTACCCGCTACAGGGCAGAAAATGTTGTTTTTGCATTTTGAAGAAAAGGTATTGTTTAATTATTTTTTTTAAATATACTAAATATTTTTCAAATGGAGAAAAAACCTTCAGGTTTTACCTAAAAAGATCTGTTGCACAGTAAAAAGTTCAATAAGTGGCTTGATATTTATTTTTAATACTTTGTGTTATATCTTTTAACTTTAAAAACGTTCTCCTGAAAAGTCAAGTTTTTTGATTTATGACGTTCTTGAAAGAGTGAGCAATATGTATCTTTAAACACTATTCAAGAATTCACCCAATACAAATTTTATCAATTACTTGGTTCTCAATTCAATTCTTCAATTCTTCAATTTTGAAACATTTTTTTATAAGCTCTAAATAATATTACGCCATACAATCAGTATTGCTGCTGTATCAATAATCTACCCATTGTGCGTGTCACAGCGTTGATTGTATACAAAGTTTGTCTCACTGAACTATCGAGTCAACAAAAAGCTGTTATCACATGCGATGAGGAATTTGTATATGTGATTGTACTTTTACACTTAACTTGTTGCGTAACGTTTGTATGAAATTTATCAGTAAGTATATATGAAATTTTATTAACATTTTTGTAAAAAAATAAATAAGTAAAAATGACTAACGCAAAGTAAATGCTTTACATATTAATAATATTGAGAATATGTATACATTTATTTATTATTATTATTTTTTAACATAGAAAAGTGAAGTTTAAATTAGGTTACACCATTTTATTACCATAATTACGCTGTAAAGGTAGAATATGTTTGCAATGAAAATCGAAAAATCTGATGCAATTAAAGCAGATGTCGCAGAACAATACAAAACCTTTTTTGTTTAGCGGCGCTTTTATCAATGTATTTATTTTCTTTACTCGCCGTTGGTCAACTAATACAGGCTCTCGCCTTATATGTCCATGTGTCGCCCATGTTGCTTGTACGCAAACACCACTTTTATAATGGCATAAATACGTATTCCGTGTGCATGCGGCTAGTCACTGCGTTGCGTAGGCGATCGCATTCAGTGCAGATTCCGATGCGGTGTGCACACTATTGCCAATTAACATCTTCAACACCCAGATGGTGTCGGAGCTCTCACTCTTGGCACTGAACTCAATCAAATCCCATTGTGAAAATTCTCAATACAATGAGATTTCAAATGTAATTAATTAATTAATTAATAAAAAGCTTCTTTACATCTCACTAATAGATGTCTCTAGTGAAGTTCTAGTGATTCAAGAATAAGATTTCTAAATTGGTTCATATATACAAAACTTCCAAGAATTCGAGTAGTGTGGTTGTCAATAATGGGTAGAATGTTACACGTGTGTAAAGTGATCACTTAAACCAGCCTATGACGGTCGTCAGCCCCGTAAATGCCCAGACTTCCATATTCTTCTTCATCTTTGATGAGATGTCAAAAATAATAATTAATTGAGATTTGTGTGTTAATTTTCCCTAACAAGGCGAAACAATTGTCACAATATAATTTTTTAATGTGTTTTTGTTAATAAAATACAACTTAGTATACTCAAAAATTCTGTGTTTTTAAAATTAATACATAAATTATAATGGAGTTCTACAAATTAAACGCCAAATCAATAAATACAAATAAAAAAAAACCATTGATATTTCTAATAACCAATTCTACCCTTTATTGAGAACCACACTTCTCAAACTCTTGGAAGTTTTTTTATTGAGCAGAAACTCTTTTATTAGTATGTAAGGTTCGATTCCTGGATTATAATCACATACCTATATGAAAAAATACAAATAATAATATGAAAATTAACTCTTATAATTGGAGATAATCCAGATTTGTGAACAAGTATTTGGACTCACTCAAAATGTTGTAAATAAATTATACATTAACACGACATTGATTTTTTCCCTTCATCAGGGTTTAATCAATTAACAATTAAATACCATTTGTAATCGTACAAATTACAAAACTTTCACAAACAATTATATTGAGTTATGTATTTCGTGCTGCTTAAACTATTTTTATTTGAAGGTATGCGCAGTTCGTGCGGGTTTCGTATTAAGTACACGAGAATTTATTATTTATTGGAATATACTAGAATTTGATATCGCTAAAGGAATTTTCATTAACAATATCTGTCAGTCAGATAACAGACAAGTCATTTTAAATAAAAGTTTTACTAGGTTAATGCCACTATTTAGAAAATTAATGACCAAATAAAGAGTTGTGTGTTTAAAATTTACTTTAATCTGTAATATTTGAATTAATCAAACGTTTTAATTTAAATATTAAAGATTTTTTTTAATTAATTGTTTTTTAACAAAAATGTTTTAAAAATTCATTAAAAATAGTGGTAAACGAGTAAACCAAGTAAAACTTAAAATTAAAATGAATAGATATTACCATAAAGTGACGACCGAATGAATTTATAAAATTATTGAAGTTTATGACCAAATATATAGATTATAATATAAAACAACTTTGTTTTAACCATTTTTTATTGGTACAATTTTTCCAACCCGTTTCGATAAGAACCTTGTTATCCTCAGAGTTTATGTACTAATTCTAAACCATTGAAATACTCACAGTTAACTAACTATAACCTAACTATGAATATTTCCATGATTTAGAATTAGTACATAAATCCTGAGGATGACAAGGTTCTTGTTAAACCGGTTTTATAAAGTGAACCAATAAAAAGTGGTTAAAACAAAGTTCTTTTATTTAAAAAGTTTATAAAATGTGCCACAAGTATTTGCGAAAAACAATCAAGAAAATATAGAGTTGTGTTTTTAAACATATACTTCAGTCAATAGTGTATAAAACAAAAAGTGTTTCTAAAATTCATTAAAAAATAGTGGCATAAGTATACCATGTAAAATTCAAAATGTTTTTGGTTTTACATAAATAGTACACAATTATTTAAAGAACAATTATAAACATATTATATATCTTTTTTTGCAGAGACCCCACCAAGCCACCTTGTGTGTCTTGTCGGGGGAGTTATTTTTACGTACATTTTCAATTGTTTTTATACATTTTAACCTAATATACACACAAAAAAAAAGAGAGAAAATTTGAGAATTTTTTACAATTTTCATAAAATTCACTCTTGATCATTCACCCATATTAACACAAAGTAACGGCCGGATAAATTAATAAGACAAGATATTGTTTTTTAAATTGTGTTGTTACTAAAATGATGAGTATAATGATTTGCTGCCATTCGTTCTTGACCTATGAAGTAGATTTACATAATAATTATAAAAAAATAATAATAAAAAATGCGATTTCGTTCCAAAAGCCATTAGTTCCAGGATTTGATTTTCTTCTAGTACAAAAGAAACCACAATTTGAAACATGTACATTTCCTCCGCGGTTAGTCATCGCAATCGGGGCTCTGCGGCTCCCGTCTGCGCGGTTATTAGATATTCCCGATAGACCGCAGTCAGATTTGCATCTGTATGAGGTATGACACGATAGATGAATGCCTAATGGTGCCATGCTAGCATAGGCAATCAAACGGTTATACTGCCTATTGGATAATAGACATGAACATGCGCAACTCGTTTGCAGTTCCTGGCTCTTTTTCCTTTTCTATGTAATTTATGCACTTTGTTACCAAGAGTCGCTGCGCGTTTATTAGAAGAAAATCGAAATCTTTGAGGGGATATTCGCAAACACAGAACTCATTCACCCGGTGACCAACGAAGAGTTCACATGTCTGTTTTCGCCCGATTTTTTTAAATAATGCATATTGGAAATTAGTTTTTTTTAAAGACTTATATGTTCTTTTTATTTGGAAATTTTACAGAGCAGTTACATAAATACATTTACATCAACACGTAACAAAAAACAGGTTTTTGTACAATTCCAGCTACAAAATTTCACATTTGTAATTTAATGTAAATACCTGGAAGAGGGACGGGGGGGAGGAAAAGGGGAAAAGGGAAAGATCAAAGCTCAAGTACAAGACAAATTATGTGAAAATATGGACACACTACGATATGAATATCGACTTACTATGTACGCGATCTTAGTGCTGACAATGTCGAGTAGAGCATTGACTAATAAATTTTGATGAACGATAAATATAGGAACCTTGTTCAGACTTTGATCTACTCGTGGGAAGCGTATATACATATATAGAAAAATATTATTATACATTTATAACTCCTCACCTTTCAATAACTAGTTTCTTTTCAAAACCATGTAATTTTTTCGAAGAAAAACTTATTTTTTCAGTGCAAAAACGCTGTTTTAAGAAAAAAAAAATTACGTAAAATGTTACCTGGATTTATGCTATCCAACCTAGAAAACCGGTACTCACATGGACGCTTTTATATTGATTAGCTTATTTCTTATATTTTATGCTCTTGCCCAGTCACGATCTTGGAAACCTATAAATTATATCGTATAAAGTAGCGGAAAGCGTAGCAAGGAACATCATGCATTTATTCATTTACAAAAACTGGAAGGCCGCATATTTCAGACGATTGCCATTTGAAAAAGAAAAAGCGAAACGATCTCGCTTCCATCCAGACACAACAAGAGGAAAGCGGGTTCGCTATATATTACGTAGATACACAACCTAATGGAGGAGGATGGCACCGACTTTTTACAAATCTGGAACAAAGAACGCTCGCCGCTTGTGCGGACAGACTGGGTTTTCTTTTATTTTGTTTAGAACAATAGGGCGCGAGTCTGGTCTCGCGGCGTTCGTTTTTTCGCCCACAGCCAGCCGCGGCCCTGAAAGCTCGAAGAATGTCACAGCTGCGCGAATACAAGAGTCGGGCGGCGATAAAACAGTCGCGGCCGCCCTCGAGACGCGATGCCCGAATCGGACGCGCGTAGGCGGACCGGCGGACTTGTGTAACTCCGAGATGCGTGAGCCTGACATCTGGTGAGGAGTCATGCTCTCTTGCGACACCTTCGGTAATACGGAAAGACCTCGGTTAGTCCTTCGCTTTCGAACAGAACGGTATATTGATACCTTTTCATTTCATATGGTGATTTTTTTCTGATCACAGCGTAACAATTGCAAAGAGATAAAGAACTTTTGGACAACACTTGCCTTTTTTTTGACAATAATATCTTATTTTCCATACAAAGAGTTGCTCTTGGGCTATTGCTTTAACATTCTCCAACTTTTTACTATTAATTTACTTATTTATTTTTATGAATCTCAACTCAAGTTTTAATCTAATATTCTTGCACACACGTAAGGCAGTAGGGTTTGGTAAAGATAAGGCATAGTAGGCACTGGTCGTGTTGCTATATGGAACGCGAGTAATGCAGGGTAAGCACTGTTTTTCTGCCTACATAGAATGCACGCCTCTGCGTATACGTCATATAATAAACGTGCGTCAAATTCAGTCTTATATGAGAGGAAGCGAATAAGGCGGCCAAAAAGAACGAATCCACATTTAGGTGTCGTATGGTTACCGAATCAGAACGCATTACGGCGGATTCACCTTACTAAATTATCGGGTTAGATGTATGTCGGCTGTTAAGTGGCACAGGATATCCTTTGTGTTTTCATGATCGCGTAATGTGTGCAGTAGTCGTACAGACATTGATCATCACCTTCGCTATACCTATGTATGTGCACACCGCACACGTACGGATCTATGAAACCATCTTTGTGTACATACACACCTCGAATTAAATGGGCACACATATGTGCATATTTGTATTATTCGTTATGCAATATAATTATGCAATTATGAAAGGATATCGAGAATTCACGAGAAACCAACGAATATATTAACCTATATTTAGTAGAAATAAAAATGTCAATGTTCGTTTGTTCAAAATCTTAATTTTCCTAAATTTATTCTCCGAATGCTTTGAAATTTCAATACAACATTCGAACACACGCGTTTTTCAATACACACCTGTGATAGATAAAAAAAGTTTTTTACACCTTTTTTTTTTACCGCAATGGCAGCGCCATCTGTTTAACGTAACAGAAATAAACTAGGAGGACCAGCTTTTTACTTCAAATGGTAGTTTAGGGCAACACATTTATCAATTAAAATTTAAACTTTGTTCGTCAAATTGTTAGTCTGTAGAAACAGCGTTGCTAGTTTAAAAACCAAACCTCATAAGAAAAATACCCTGTATTACCACACCATAACAGGTAATAATGCGTTTAAAATACGAAATAAATTAAAATAAAAATAAAATACCATATCTTGCACGGTACCGTAGAACTTTGTAGTAGTACTTGAACTTTGATGTGTAACTTGAGCCCAGTACAAAAAAGTATTAAGATCTGTATTTGGTCTACAATAATGAACATATCGACATGATTCATTGTTTCCCTGACAGATGGTACTTATTGTCACGATACGTCATATTGTGGACCAAAATACATATTTAAATCTCTTTTTTGTCTGGGCTCAAGTAACACATTAATGTTCATGTAGCCCCGTTCTACGGTAACCAAGCACAGTACCAAGCCAAGCATGGTACGAGCAACACGGATGCTGAATTTTCACATATAGATTACTCATCATCATTATTATTGTTGCTGCATGCTGGAGATTCCTCTTCACGAAGGAATTGTGTTCAATAGATTTATATTATCCACTGACACTTCGTGATGGAATTGCATTTTTACTTTATTATTAGATTAAAACCAATATTTTTAGCTTTTCCACTTTTTTATTTGACCAGCGACCGGGTTTCGTCGTTACCGACATCATCAGACTGGTCACCAGTCTGATGATGTCGGTAACGACGAAACCCGGTCGCTGGTCAAATAAAAAAGTGGAAAAGCTAAAAATATTGGTTTTAATCTAATAATAAAGAATTGTGTTCAGTTCATACGGAAGGGTGACTCGGTCATAATTTGATCATGGCAATAATTGCGGACTGATTCGCTTCACGCTCTCGCTGGTCGCTTTATAATGAGTACCTGGGACTGAGTTGGGTTCCTCTCTGCCAACTATCAACTACCAACTAGCATTATCTGCCAACTGTAACGGGAGCTAACTGCCTACTCGCTGTAGCCGAGGTGCAACACGTCGTGGCATGATTCGACGCTAGTTACAGCGCCTATAAGGAGTGCGTTCAATCTGGAGCTCTCTAGGCGCCAGGATCATCTTCCAGGGATCGATACTAATGTAACAATGCGTATATCCACAGCGATCACGAATATTTGAAAAATAGGCTAGAACAGTGGTCAGCAAACTTATAAGACTAAGAGCCAAATATGCGCATTTGCATGTAATTCTAGTACACCTTCATTATAAATTTAGATAGTAGGGCTTTGCTTTATGGTGCTTTCTTGAAGTATTTTTAAACACTTATTCGCACCCCATGGTGCATAGGACACTGCACCATATAAACGCAATGTTATCATGATCGTTAACACATGAAGGAAAGGTGATCAGTCATCCGCTTCAGTTACCAGTCCAGGGTAATATTAAATAAATAACAGAGTAAAACAATCACTTATATTCATTTGATCCCTCCATGGGAATCGAACCCGGAACCTCCACTGCGGTAGCCGAGCGTGCTGACCATTACATTACAGAGGTGACGTATGCAATTCTCATTCTCATCCTATCCAATGGTGCATAGGGTACTGCATCATATAAACGCAGTGTTATCTTGATCGTTAACACACGAAGGAAAGGTGATCAGCTCTCCACTTCAGGTACCAGTCCAGGGTAATAATGAATAAATATTAGAGTGAAAAAATCACCAATATTTATTAGACCCCCCTCTTGGAATCGAACCCGGGACCTCCAGAACGGTAGCCGAGCGTGCTGACCATCACACTACGGTGGCGGACGTGTGCGATTCTAGTATACCTTTTTTTGTGTGCTTTGCTTTGCGGCGATTATTGTGGTAAATGTAAGCAATTCTTAAATGCATATAGAAGGATTGTTTTAGCGTTCAGTTGTTTAGTTTAGTGTCATAGGTTGTAATTTTTTAAATATTTCCTCTGGGATTGCGACTTGTACTTTATGAATTATTTTCGTTAACGAATTTTGTGGTTTGCAAGTTTGACAATTATTATGCATGAGATCCCAGGTTCTATTTGAAATCTGGCCAACAGAAATAATGCTTTTTTATTTTAATATTATGCGATTTTGAACATGCACCTACAGTGTAAGACCGGTTTATGACATCAATAAAATGGAATGTCCCATGTACTTAAAAGTAGTGAAAAACGAAAGAAAAAATAAGAAGAAGTAGTGTATATTACTCATTTTGTACAGGTTAGGTGAGGTTCAGTGAGGAGAACACTTTCATTGAAATTGACAGTAAAAATACTCGTTCTTTACAATAACCCGTTTACCTTATTATTGTCTACATGTAATATGGATGTAATAAGAGCGATCAATTATTACAGTGGATTTATCACATTTATTATCCATTTACGGAATCACGTCCGTAATAATATAATGTGGATTTACGCAACGTTTAGATATTAGCGTTATAAATTAAAATACAAAGTTACTTATAAGTTGGCCAGCTTATACCGCGTCATACTGCATAATTCAGAAGTTTACTCCGTTATGCCTTACAAAAACGGAAAAACGGCTTCATTCCTATTCATAAGTATCTTTATTTCAGAATGTTATTCACCAACCTTAGTATTAAAAATAAAAACGTGTGTTTTTACAAAGTAGCAGATAGAACTCTAAATATTAAATCTGGCGTCAGACGCGTTGCCATAGAATCGTTTTGTATTAATTTGTATTGAATACCAATTCGGTATTATTAATAAATACAAAACATTATTTCATTTATCAAAAAAAATAATAAGAACAAATAAACTGAATGTCAGAAGACAGACTTCCACGTATCATCCTCCAAGGCAACCCTGAAGGACGCAGACCCCCAGGCAGACCGCCGAAAAGATGGAAAGACAGCTCGGCTGTCCAAACTTAAAACACAGTGAGGGACATTTATCTACTTAGTCCAAAAATGCAAAAAAAAGCGTACTACAAAAAAATGTCCCTTACTGTGTTTTGAGTTTGGACAGCCGAGCTGGGAGTCAACATCCCAAGAGCGGTATGCGGAGGCACAAACAGATCCCTAGGATCTACAAAAAGAAGATGAAGAAAAAGAATGTAGTTTATGTATGAAGTAAGCTAGAGGAAAGGCAATTTAGCTGGTATGGGTGCATAGAACGCAGAGAACCTGAACATATTGTCAACCAGACAAGCGCCATGGATATTCCTCAAAAGACATGTAGAGGAAGATAAAATAAATGGATGCTACAAAAAGATAACATGGTTCGAAGGCATGGCCTCGGTGGCGTTGTCCATGATAGAAGGGCCCACATCCTGAGGACGAGGAGAGTTGACCACAACAGTCTACAAAGACGATAAGTAGGGATGGAGCTAGGAAGAAAGATATTAATACATAAACAATATCTCTTCTTAATTAGAAATAAGGAAGTATGAGTATTTTCCATAAATGGCTTACGTCTTATCATTGGTTGGTTAAATCTCGATGTTTAAAATTTCTAATTTGACTTTATAAAATTAAACAACTTTGTTTTAACCACTTTTTTATTATAAGTTATAAGTTAATTATTTTTTATTATACTTTAACCTACCGGTTTGGACAAGAACCTTGTCATAATCAAGAGTAATAAATAATGAATAATATTGTTATAAAAAAGTGGTTAAAACAAAGTTTTATTTTTATTTTATACAGTTTATAAAATGTGCCACAAAGTATCTGCGAAAATCATTCAAGAAATTTCTAAGTAGAATTGAAAATCCGGCTTTCGTGAACATTGATTTAGACGCACTCGAAATATTTTAAATGCATAAATCATTTTAGTGAATTCGACACCATTTTAAAATGATTTTTAAGTTTCATTATTTTTTGTAGAATTTACTGAGATAACCTTCGTTATTTTTTACAAATTTAAGAAGTTAACATATCTTTTTGTGTAATTAAAGGCGAGTATGTAAACAAGTGGCGTTTTATTTGTGATAAAAGAATATGACTAGACCGTTTTTGATAACAAAAATACTATTTCAAGGTTTTTAAATTATCGCTTTCAGTAAAACAAAAGTAAGAGCATCCTGCCCAATTAAAATTTGACTTTGAACATTAATTATCACTTCGTATTTTTCAAGCATTCACGTTGCTTCTCGTTTCAAGAACCTATGCGCATTTTATTTCATGTGAATAATTTTTATTCGTCCAAAAAACCAGTCAATGTAATGATATCAATGTAAATGGCTTCTCCTATATCTTAAAAAGCCTTGATGAATTCATTGATTTCTTTGAAATATTGTCACAACACTCGATTTTAATATGTGCATGTTTTTAGGTCACCTGTAACAGGTTTTTTTTATCTTTGACAGGTAAGAACAGGTTGTTAAAAAAATACCGCAATGGCAGCGCCATCTGTTTAACGTAACAGCAATAGTTTACTTAACGCTAAATAATGTTTACGGCGGACAGCATGCTTCTTGCATTATTGTTTCAAAGATTTATAATATTTTCGTTGCTTCACAAGCATTTTGAAATCAAACACATCAAAAAGGTGTTATTCCTATTTTATTTCTTTTCCGTTTAACCAGACTGAGCCATAACTATGCGTGACCAGGTAAAGCTGTTTTTTTTAATAAGGTTTTAATAACTAATTGAGAGTGTAAAAAAACAGTGTGTTTTTATATCCATGATTATTGAGGTGACCAACTGGTTGTATTTACAGTACATCAACGTTATTTGAAAGATTGACGATAAATATTGTAACTACTTGCACAATTGTACAAATAAAAACTTAGCACACTTCCATTTTATTTATTCAACCAATAATGAGAACTTTCACCCATTGATGAACATCTTTAGGATATTAACAACATCCATACAATACTACTCTATTTTTTATAAAATTAAATACATCATAAAAAATACAAAAAGGACGTATGTATTTAATATTTTTAAACATGCTTTTGGTGTACTTTTAAAATGGAAAAATGCTTTTATTACGTCCAAAAAATACGTTATTCTTTTATCGAAAATTAGAAGGAAAAAACCCAATATATACTTTATTTTCGGACAAAAAAACCTATGTAAATAAAATAACGTACAAAAAGCTCTTAAGCTCATATTGATAAAAGTAGCAGATCTATGTTTATAAAGAAACACGAGTAAGATGCTCTAAAATCGACCCATTTTTATTTATTTAGAAAAGAAACATATTTTTATGGTTAACGACAAATCATTATTTTTTCGAATCGCAGGCATTTGCATTTGTTAAATTTATTTGCATTTGTTAAATTTATTCTAGTTATTTGTGCATTTTATAATTAAAGTTGTTTTCAATTAAACCCCACGTATATCAAATATAGTGAAGGCAAAAAGTGGTCCTTATTAGGTTCTACAGAAAATCAGAGAAGCCAATGGAAAGGCTTGTTCTCTTATTTCATTTTCGGTTAAAACAAGGTATTTAGAAAAGGAAAAAAATATAGATACAATTTAATTATGATTTTCTCCGCTCATATTTTTTTTTATAGAAACGAAACACATTTCTAATACATAGAAAAATCTTATTTACGATATGCGATAATTTCATAAAATATATTCCTCTCTGAAATTGCCTAACGCTCTAAAAGACAGACACTACTCAAGTTCTTGGAAGTTCTCAAACTTCGATTCAAGCACAACGAAAAGAACTATCGATTCAAGCACAACGTTTCGAAATTGGTTCATAGATATAGAACTTCCAAGAATTTGAGTAGTGTGGTTGTCAATAATGGGTAGAATTGGCGAATGTTACGCGTGTGTAAAGTGGTCACTTAAACCAGCCTATGACGGTCGTCAGCCCCGTAAATGCCCAGACTTCCATATTCTTCTTCATCTTTGATGAAATGTCAAAAAAATAATATGAAAACTCCTATAATTGGAGATAATCCAGATTTGTGAACAAGTATTTGGACGCACTCAAAATGTTGTAAAGAAGAATTTAGTTCAAAGGAAGAATCATGTTACATCGGATGAACAATTACTATTATTTATTCCGAGGCATAGTGTGAAGACTAACAAGTGAGTGTATGAAGACCACTTGCATAACAAATGAGTTTTTATTTTATGTAAAGTGGCGTTCATATTCATTTTCCCCTATTTTATCACTAAGGTCAATCGATACTATATATGTAGAGTATTATTGCGTTCACTTCTCACGCTGCTCGTTGAAATACGATTTCTTAGTAGCAATAAAAAACACATACATAACATACGTATATTGAGAATGCGTTTGATAAATTTCACAATTACAATTCAGAATTTTCCATTTTTTTCGAAACGACCAAAGCATTGTACGCTTATACACTTTTCCTTTGATAAATTAATAATCATTCATATTATTTATTGATTTGCATTAACTTTGTGGAACGGTCTGTTGATTATAATTAAAAATTATACACTTGTATTAGACTATTAATTGATTTTTATTTCAGTTCACATAGTGTTGTGAAATAAAAAACTACAGATGTTTTTATCCACAGGTTAAATCAATGTTTGTGTAATCACTCGATGAAAACATATGTACTTTTCAAAACTATTCGTGTGAATTGAAGTAAAACTTAATTAGTGGTCTAGGACAAAAATTAGTGTTTAAATTAATTAATTAAATTAAGTGTGTGTAAAAAAAATCCGCCTCCGTAGTGTAATGGTCAGCACGCTAGGCTACCGTTCTGGAGGTCCCGGGTTTGATTCCCAAGGGGGGTAAAATAAATACAAGTGATTTTTTTTCACTGTAATATTTATTCAATATTACCCTGGACTGGTACCTGAAGCGGAGGGCTGATCACCTTTCCTTCATGTGTAAACGATCAAGATAACACTGCGTTTATATGATGCAGTGCCCTATGCACCATTGGGTGCGGAGAAGGGTTTTATTATTATTATTATTATTATTAAAAAAAATAGTTTTTAAATTTTGATAATGATCCTTTAAGTTTTTTTTTACGAAATAAGGCGTCAAACAAACAAAAACTAACATCTGATTGACACTTCGAATTATAAATACATTATTTAAAAATTGCAACGTAATTTACTTCAAATATAAATATATTTGTAAAATATAATATAACAATAAATAAGTAATCACAGGATTCAGTAGCCTTGAAAATAGTTTCAATTACCGAGATATGATCAACTAGCTACTGACAATAGGTTTTTTACAATTTAAACATCTAGTTAATGTACCATAATACGTATAGGTACCTATGTGTGCATGTAAAATGTTTACAACACATTTGTGTCATCCATTGTGCAGTTTATATTGAAAAAATGCATCTGACGTTCACCTATTTTATTGTAAATACAGGTCATTCAAATATTTTATGCAAGTATCAAGCGATAAATACTGTGATTATATTGTTTTTTAGTTTCGTCGTATAATTTTGCAGAGCGCAAGAAATTTGTAGTATTTAAAAAAAATATTCAAATAAAGAAAAATAACAGCGCATTCATTAAGCACTTTAATATTCCAAAATAAACTTTAATACTTTATCAAATTAAACAAATTTGTTTTAACCACTTTTTATTTTATTATAAGTATATTTTTTTATTATAATTTTACTACATTTTAACCAACCGGTTTCGACAGGAATCTTGTCACCATCAGGGTTTATTGAATTCTAAAACATTAAAATACTAAAAAACGTTAAAATACTCATACTGTTTTTGGGCGATTCCATTCGTAGTTGTTATTTCATAGTAGATTTCAGTTATTTCAGTCATTGTTATTTCGTAGTAGATTTCATTCCAACTTTCTTCCTAAAAGGCTGCGTGGATTTGATTAAAAGACCACTTTGTTTTTTGTATAATCTTTCAGTGAATACAGGGGTCTTCCCGGAAACATGGAAGATGTCAAAGGTTACTCCTATACATAAGAGTGGCTCTAAGTCATCCGTAGAAAATTATAGACCTGTAGCTGTTCTTTCTGCACCAGCTAAGGTATTTGAAATCATAATAAGTAAAATCGTCGCTTCCCGAGTAGAGCCGTTTATAATTGATGAACAACATGGATTCAGGAAAGGCCGATCGGTTGAAACAAATCTGATGGTTTTTACGAATTACGTCACAGAAGCTCTAGACGCGGGACATCAGGTCGACTGTTCATATAATGACTTCGCCAAGGCCTTTGATACAGTCAACCATGATGTCTTATTGAAGAGGCTGTATGAGATCGGTTTCTCGGATGGTATGCTAAAATCAATGGCGAGCTACCTTCAAAACAGAAACCAATACGTCTCCTACGGTCTATTTGCGTCAGAGTCCTTCAATACTTTCTCGGGTGTCCCGCAAGGTTCTAACCTGGGTCCATTATTGTTTTCTATTTTCATTAATAATATCAAGAATGTAATTTTAAACTCACGGTTTTTGTTATTTGCGGATGACCTAAAGCTTTTCTTAAAGGTGACAACTTTTGACGATTTTCGTCTTCTCCAAGCAGATATATCAAATATATGTGAATGGGGAAGACGAAACAAATTAATGTTTAATGTTTCCAAGTGTTCGATCACGTCTTTCACTAGGGCTCAAAAAACATTATTTTATCGCTACAAAATGAACGACCAAAATCTGATGCGAGCATCGAATGTTAGGGATCTGGGCGTTAGATTTGTGAGCACCCTGACATTTCACGATCATATAGAGGCAGTCAGTAGTAATGCATTGAAAATGCTAGGATTTGTTCTGCGTACTGCCAGGGTTTTCGAAAATACCCGCGTGCTGAGAACTCTTTATAACTCCTTGGTGCGAAGTAGACTCGAGAGTGGCTCGATGATCTGGGGGCCACACGAGCTTAAGTACTCTCTTATGGTAGAGAAAGTCCAAAAGAAGTTTTTGAGGTATCTCTACATGAGAGAGTACGGCTATTATCCTTGGCTCTACCCGACCCAGTTTCTCCAGGGTATGCTTGGCTACAATAGTTTAGAGACTAGAAGGAATGCGTATTTGATTACGCATTTTTATCGATTGTTGCGCGGTATAATCGATAATCCTGAAATTATCCAGAGCATTGGTCTGTATGTTCCCGATAGTTACCTAAGACAGCGTCGGCATAGATTGTTTCAGATTCCTATACACAGGACCAACCTGCCGATGGTTATGCCTGTAGGAAGAGCTACCGCTATGTTGAACAGTATCACATTGGATATTGATCTGTTCCATGTGTCCGAAGGAGTTTTCCGAAGCGAGATTCTTCTACACATTTAACAAGAGTCTTCTTGTGTAATTTTTAATTTGTTTTTTTAATGTATACGCCTTAAATGGTTGTTTGTAATGTATATATTAATTATTGAATAAATTGAAATTGAAATTGAAATTGAAATTGAAATTATTTGGAGTTGCTTGGAGTTGAAGATTCTTGTCGAAACCGGATGGTTGAGTGTACTTATTATAAAATTTATAAAAAAGAGGTTTAAACAAAGTTGTTTAATTTTATAAAGTTTATAAAATGTGCCACAAAGTATCTGCGAAAAACATTCAAGAAATATACTTAAATAAATTAGTCGTTATCCCTTCATTCCTACCAGGCAATTATAAGATAAAAAGGTACTTTTAAAAAGCTGGTAACCTGCATATATACATTTGATTTCGGAAAATATCTTGTCAGCATATTTTCTTGCTGTTTTTTTTCACTTTGACAGAATTCCAAATTAAATTGGGAGAAGGTTAGAAATGTAACCTGAATCCCAGATCCGAATTTCATTTTAATTCTAAAAGACTTTAACCCCACTTGATATCGATTTTAAGAAAAATTAAATAATATGCTTAGGCCTGTCCTGCCTAACACCTTGGCCATGCTCCAGCCCAAGACGACCGAGAAGAAGTCTAAATAATACGGTGGCTCCACTATCCCCCCTTTAGACTCCGATTGATGACACTTTTCTTTAATATTTTTTATCTATCATTATAATTTTCATATCATAATCCACATCTTTATAAGCGCCCTTAGGGTTGTATTTTACGAAAATGGCGCTATTTAAATTATCCAAAATTATTATTAGGCTAAATTTGTGAAACGCCATACACTTATCAAGGCGTTGGCGCTTAGGTGATGGGGTTGTCGCCTAGAGCACCAACTTTCAATGGTAGTTAAAACATCAAACCAAACAGAAAGATCCCTTCTTTAATCCATTTAATATCAGAGAAATGTACCTACTAGCTTTTCAATTTATCATATATCCTTACTACGAAAGAGAAATAACATTTAGATAAGAAGTATAGAATACGTTATATTCCAAACTTATCTGCAGCTTTTAACACGCAGTATGAAATGATTAACAGTTTTGTAGAAAAAAAATTCGGCTAAGTATTAAATAATAAGTTATATGCTGCTTATTTCGTAATAGTGGTATGCAATTCGGCCAAACTTTTATAACAGTCGTGATATTATATTTTAATGAATTCGTATTTAAGTATAATACGTGTATCACGTGGGTCGTGTCCAGTGCAAACAAATCCGCGGGCTTCAAAATGGCGACCCCACTTTCACTTTTGTATTCCGATTATATTACACATGGACCCGTTACCGAGGCCCTAGCATATGTCAGATCTTTTTTCGTTCGCCAGACGAAATTTCTCTCCGGAGAACTTCATACAACCGCCCAAATAAAGATAAAAGAATATCCGTATCTACTTAGGTGTAATTATATAGCTCATTTTGTTCACTGATTTCCTGTTTTTCTTAATGATACTTGGGATACCGTATTTGATGAATGATTGTGAACTAAATGAATCAATCTTATATTTTAAGATCTGGAATCTAAAAGTTGAAAGAAAATTAGCAATATAGTCTTCTAGGTTAAACCTTTTAAGCTTGAAATAAGCCATATTAATTAATTTAGGAAACATGTGCTGAAATTATTTTAACATATGGGACGAATGAGCGAGAAAAGAACGCTAAAACAAAATTTTTAGGCGAATGTCCTTGCAAATAGAAGCTGAGGAAGATATAAAAAAACTTGACAGGATCAAGTATTATGTATACTTGAATGAGGACACGTTAAGAGTCACAATAAGTGCGAATATCATAGTGGCGTAGCATTAAATTCTGAGCCTTCTATCTCTATGAACTGACGATGTAAGATACTGAAACGTCCGATTGGAGAACGACTGAAGATCTGGCTTACGCTGGGGTCACTGATCTCTCCGGATCAGAGAGCGGTTGATCTTTAAATCTTTAGGGTCCATTAATCTAGAGGAAAAAACAGCCCCGTGACATCGACACAATGCCCCGACAGCTACATTCATGATCAATGGCGGGAAAATGAAGGATGATGTACGAACCATATATTGTACTACTCGTTCTTATAACTCAATCCAGTGCGTTGGTAGAGGCTTAAGGCGTTCATACAATCGCCAGTCAATGACATACTTACTTTAAAAGTACACTCAATTGGAGCGGCGTTTGCTATTTGATCTTTGAATCTCTTCATTTATATGACTATGAAATGGAAAAGAATATTTTATTGCAAGTGTTGTCTGCTTCCATAGTGTAATTAATGGTCAGCACGCTCGGCCATCGTACTGGAGATCCCGTGTTCGATTCCCAAGGAGGGAGGAGGACATATAAATATATTTGTTCTCTCTAATATTAATTCAATATAAACCTGGACTGGTACCTGAAACTGAGGGCTGATCACCTTTCTTTCATATGTTAACGATCAAGACAACACTGCGTTTTTTTATGATGCAGTGCCCTATGCACCATCGGGTGCAGATAAAGGTTCGAAGAAGAAGAAGATGTTATACAAGATAATAAGAAATTGGCAAGAACACACCTGAGGGATGAAAAGTCATTAATTAAGAAGTGCGAGTTCAATAACTGACGTAATATTATTATAAATAGTATGTGTATAGTAATACTAATATTACTTAT
Organism: Brachycentrus maculatus; assembly: GCF_059751285.1. Taxonomy (NCBI): domain Eukaryota; kingdom Metazoa; phylum Arthropoda; class Insecta; order Trichoptera; family Brachycentridae; genus Brachycentrus; species Brachycentrus maculatus. The sequence continues at coordinate 785,934 of NW_028280978.1, read as the reverse complement.
TATATCGGATACAGGATTATTCATCCTACGGATGAGATGTCTATTTAAAGGTGTCTCGACTTAATATGTGTATAAAGTGATCGCTTAACCCAGCCAAATGCCTGATCATAAGCCCTGGGATGCTCAGACTTCCATCTTTTATCATAAAAAAGGGAAGAACCATACATGTTTCATATCACGTTGAGACACCTTTAATATGTGTAAAGTACCTACCATAGGTGCGTTTAAATGGCGTGTTTTAAGCTCCATTAAAACAATGGCAATTACGTCGATTGTGTATTGGGTGGACATTTTAGTATACATTGTATCGAATTACTGCACACAATTGAGCGGTGTTTCAGCGAGTACTTGTAGACTAGGGTCTCACGATCTTCACGAAATGTCGTGGTCAATTCATTGAAATGGTCACCGATCCTTGTTAAATTCGTTTTCCTTTTTTCAAGCCCAAGACGACCGACCCATGGACACGCTCGATTTCATTATCTTTGAGTGTAAGTCTTTAATTTGTATAAAATACTAAACGAAACAATCTCTACGCAGTCTATTGTTAAAAATATTAATTCATTGTTATTTTCACGTAATTAGTAATTATATTATTGTAGTATGATTTCTTGCTTATTAATTAGAATTTAATGTATTCCACATTTAGCTGAACAATAGAAAGTGTAGTACAATTATGTTACATTCTACAAGAGATGGTTTTGTTTTAAGATTAAGCGTTTGTTACTTACTTATTATTGTTACAACAAAAAATATTATCACAACTTTAACAAGAAAAATGTTTACAACATTTTGAGTGTGTCCAAATACTTGTTCACAAAATCTGGATTATCTCCAATTACAGGAGTTATTTTCATATTATTTTTCAACATCTCATCAAAGATGAAGAAGAATATGGAAGTCTGGGCATTTACGGGGCTGACGACCGTCATAGGCTGGTTTAAGTGATCACTTTACACACATGTAACATTCACCAATTCTACCCATTATTGACAACCACACTACTCAAATTCTTGGAAGTTCTATATATATGAACCAATTTTGAAACATTGTTCTTGAATCACTAGAACATCACTAGAAACATCTATTGGTAAGATGTAAAGAAGCTTTTTACTAAGCAGAAACTCTTATATTAGTATGTGAGGTCCGAATCCTGGATTATAATCACACACATGAGAAACGCCAGAAAATACCGTTGCTTAAAGGTTAAAGCATAACTCCTTCAGACGTTCGCTCAACATATGTAGGTACACATTCGTAATTTTCTAAGTTATTTTGTTTTATTTTTTAGAGGCCACTTTACAGGAAAAAATGCGATGAAAAATCATTTTTACTTTATTTATTCTAGACCTGACTAAAAATATGCATAAAACGGAACCTTGCAAGCACTGATATCTAAAGAATAAAAAGTATTTAATAGATAATCCGTGTCAATAATGAAAAAATCGTGGTAAAAAGTATTTACGCGTAATATTCCCATTATTATTGTAATCAAAAAGAAAATCAATTGTTAAATATGTAACATTTAGACGAGATTATGCATGCACCGGCAATGCACGGTGATGTATTTTCATCACTGTTCTAACGCACGATTTGCCCCTACGAGCTTAGTCTGTCTCGCTCATGTCACTGCGGTGCACCGTCACGAGGGATGGAAAGATTCTCATATTATAATAGTATAGAATCATTTGCAAACAAATATATGCACGGTAATTTCTTCTAACCCTTATTCGCACCCAATGGTGCATAGGGCACTGCATCATTTAACGCAGTGTTATCTTGATCGTTGTTAACCCATGAAGGAAAGGTGATCAGCCCTCCGCTTCAGGTACCAGTCCAGGGTAATATTGAATAAATATTATAGTGATAAAAATCACTTATATTTATTTGATCCCCCACTGGGAATCTAACCCTCCAGTACGGTAGCCCAGCGTGCTGAACATTACACTACGGAGGCGGACAGTGCCCATTCAATTCATTTGCCCAGTGTTAAAGAATCTTTCTTTATACAAAAGTTACTGGATATTAAAATTGAATAACAAAAATTGGTAAATTTAAGTGTATAAGGATACGCAGTGCATTGCAGATGTGTAGGTAAATACTGAGAATCCGCATATGCTACCTACTGCGAATAAACGACGTGATGATATTGAATACAAATACTTGGATAGAATATTTGTAAAGATGATACTATATTATAAGTTTCTACTATTTCACAATGAATTGAATTGATTCGGGTGACAAATCGGCTTTAAATGGCTTTAAAAAAACTTGATTCGCCATTAATGGTGTTATACCTTATTGCCTGTAGTATCATTCGCCTTTCACCTTGCGTCTGTCCCACAAATATTGCAAACATATACTATGGTAGCTGATATTTTTTCTTCGAATCCACTCATACATTAATGAGAGTTTTTGTTCACACCGCACATGTGTCCAAACCAACAACCGAGTAAGAGAAAATTTAGAAAATAGTTTATAGTGTAACAGTCATAAAAACGTATATATATATATGTAAGATTTATGTTATATACTGACACTTCTTGGTAGAACTGCATTTTATATAATAAAATTAAAATTAGTCAACAATTTTTAACCGGAATGGCAGCGCAATCTGTTGAGCGTAACAGTAATATGTTGATATCATCGATTTTAAATAGTTTTGGTCGTGTAATAATCACAAACCATGTGAAATCAAATATGTACATTGGAACATATAGAACACATACAAAGCACACATACATTTTGTGTGCTTTCTATTTTATTTAACCAGTCTGAGCCACAGAAACTCATGGCTATGTACAACTAATTGTTCAATAAAAATCGATATTAATAACTATTTTTCAATTATATTTTTAGTAATATTTTCGTGTGTATTTAAAATATTTTACTATTGATTTGGCATTTAATTTGTAGAATTTCATTTTAATTTATGAATTAATTTTTTAAATCAAACACAGATTTTTTGAGTCTACTAAGTTGTATTTTATTAAAAACACATAAAAATTAATATTGTAACAGTTGTTCCGCCTAGTTTTGGCATTTTCAAACGAATGTGAAGATCAAACGGACTGACGGTCCTTATGTTGCTATACAATTCTAGGTACATAAGTGATAGTTTTAACGTGTCTCTCATAAATTATTGCTGCACGTGTTAAAACTATCACTTAAGTACCTAGAATTGTATAGCTACATAAGGACCGTCCGTCCGTTTGATCTTCACATTCGTTAGAAAATGCCATAACTAAGCTGAACAATTGTCACAATATTAATTTTTTATGTGTTTTCAATAAAATACAATTTAGTAGACTCAAAAAATCTGTGTTTGATTTAAAAATTAATTTATTAATTTAATATGTTTGTTTGTTTGCTTCGCGCCGGGTTTTGCCACCTGACAGCCATACTGCTTGATCCACTCCTTTCACCCTCTACATTACAAAACATCTAACAACGTTAAGTGACTGTAAGCAGTGTACATAGAACAAGAACAGTAAATACAAAATCGGGCGTTGGCCTACAAGCCAACGGTCCACCGTCTACAATCTACTAACTAACTACCGCGTTATTTAACAGACTGATATTTTCAATCGCTATGCTTTGATTCCAGTGTAATTCTTTTAGCTACAAAAAAACGTGCTCTGAATCTTTACAAATATAAATTGATTTTACTTTTTATCATTTGCGTAAGTTGTGTTATTATATATAAATATACACACACACACACACACACATATGGAGGACACATATGGAAGTACATATAATATATATATGTATATATATATATATATATATATATATATATATATATATATATATATATATATATATATACATATATATATATATATATATATATACATATATATATATATATATATATATATATATATATATATATATATATATATATATATATATATATATACATATAGACCTAAGGATAATTGAAAGGTTTTTTTTTCTAAGAGTGAAATTTTTGTGTTTTTATTATTAACATAAATATTTCGATTCTATACAATTTCTGTGAGCCTAAGTGGCTCATTATTATAAATAGGTATCAAATTGTGGTAGAGTGGGTTCGAACCGAGAAACTGACTCGAGAGTCAGCGACACTAACCGCGGGACCGCAACCCGACTCATAATTGTTCTTTATAATGGTTTGGACTGAATGGGTAACTGGAGAATAGCTAATATTATAATATTATAAAATATTAATTTTAATTTTAAAATAAATTACACCTTTTATAACTATCAGTATTGGACGATGTTTAAGTTTGGATAATATAGCAAATAATATGATCTCATCCATCAATTATCATTGTGGCACACATTCTTCTGAAAAATTGCATTTCAACTGCATTTAGTCGTAAAGGTACCTATATTAGAAAATATATATAAAAAATAATAATAATCACCTACAGCTAACCACAACTAACACCTGTTATTGGCGAATTATATAAAATCACCTACAACAATAACACTGGCGAAAAGATAAACAATAATAATAAATATTGACTTACTTGATCTGTTGTTATTTGCTGGATCAGTGCACTGCAAGTGTAGATCGTAACAGAGTTCCCTTGTTCGATACATTTGCCCGTAAACTACACACTGTAAATACATAATATAATTATGTAATTAGCAACAATAATAAAAGCGAATCGATGCAGACACTGCACTTGCACTTATATGTATATGTTTATCCAAACAAATGGTTCAATCGAATATAATACGTCTGCAAATGTATTCATTATGAACTCGACGATAAACTTCTTTCTATATAACAAAAAAAATATTAATTTTCGGCACATTTGCACGATAAAAACCGGCATGAAATTAAACTACATATACCCGCGCATATCAAATTCGTAAACTGACCGTTTTTTTTATAATTACCATAGAAAACTATTTCTAATTCAAATCCAAAAACAAAAAACATTTTCCATAGATATTACTAGACACGTAGTATTTTCATACATTTTTCTTGTACCATAAACTTTATATAATGCTTGCTTATTGTACAACAATAAAATTATGTGTATGCAACAACATAAAATATTGTGAATTAAATATTATTTGAAACCATATTTATTAAGTTATTGATATTTATGGTACAAGGAAATTAGAAAACAAAAATTATCAATTTTTCCAAGTCCATGATAACCTACCATTAAGAATTTTTTCGATCAAATTTTACAAACATTTCATTCGCATACAAATAATACATTTACGAAACCACATTAAATTATTTATAAAATCTTGTTTAAAAAAATCCAAAGTGATAAAAACAGTACGAATACAAAAGAGACTGAGAAAAATTAGATTCGTACATATACAATATTATTTTGTTTTTAGAATAAACAAATATCGTAAAAAAATTATTATGTATTTTTTTCAATTTTCCTTTCAGTAACTCTTTTCTTTTCAAAATCTTATATTTATTTCGAAGAAAAACTTATTTTGTTCAATGCAATATAGGGTTTTCAGTAAAAATCAAAGACGTAAAATGTCACGTAGATTTAGAGTAAATTAAGTTGCTACTTAACGAATACTACCTTAAGACGAATTATAATGAAAGTATTTCATAGCGTCATTTGAAATATTACAAAATACATATACATACTTGTGTATATAGTACGTAGAAAAATTAATTTCATTCTTATTGAGATAAAACATATATTTTGAAAAAAATCAGTTAAAGTTAAATTCTATTTGTGTTATCAAAATAAACAAATAAACTTCTGGCATTCCTGCTGCCCATATGTACGGCATAATTAACATTATCTTCCACGGGATCTATCATTAGAATCTTCACATAATACGTATAACTACTCTTACATCGTAAGCAAGGAAATATTAGTTTTAAGATACCTTGTACAAACGTGTACTTCCAGGCGTACATTATGTAGTTTTGTACCAAGACGGAAACGAAGAACGAGCTCATAGGTGAATTATATTTCATTATTACAATCGCAATCTATGCCTGATTATTTGTTACTTGCGAGTATTTTGTAAATCAAAACACCGCTGCCGAAGCTGGAAGCGGCCGGATAATAGAGATCAGAGTGTGGGTGAACGTTGAACTTTGGCTTTGAGAATGTTGAACTTGGCTGGACTTTGATATCTAGCCCTATTTACAATTTACTCATTAATTGAACGGCAGTCATTTTGTGATTATGTCTGTGCGTTTTAAAATTACTTTTCAATCGATAAATACCACCATTTGTATAGTACTATTACTATACTACTATTACTTGGTGTACATTGGTACACCAATTAATAGTACGGTATTTAATAATTATGTCGAATGCAGTGAAACACGTGTCACACAAGGTTTTAACTCTAAAATTTAGACTTAGCTTCACATACGGTGTTTGAAAATGATGCGGAATGCATCGAAACACGTGTCACAATAGATTTTAAGAAATAGTGGTACTTACCAAGTAAAACTTTAATTGAAAATGAATGTTTAAGTATTTGCAAAGTTAAATTTAAATTACAGGTTGGCAGTTTAAACCTTAATGTTTATATGTAGTATGGAGTAGTATGACTCTGTCTCTCTGCCCAAAATTAATTAGCAGATGGCGGTGGTATTCAGTAACAGCAACAACAACAAACCCTTATCCGCAACCCAGTGGTGCATAGGGCACTGCATCATATAAACGCAGTGTTATCTTGATCGTTAACACATGAAGGAAAGGTGATCAGCCCTCCAATTCAGGTACCAGTCCAGGGTAAGATTGAATAAATATTCGAGTGAAAAAATCTCATGTTTTTATTTGATCCCTCCCCCTGGGAATCGAACCGGGGACCTCCAGAACGGTAGCCGAGCGTGCTGACCATTACGCTACGGAGGCGGACATAAAGTTCAGTAAAAGCTGAATTAAAATACAGTAACAGCTACGTTAAATGACAGGACAGCAACTAGTACAAGCTTGTTTCAACTAATGCGTACGAGTCTTTTGGGGTTAAACTTTACTTTTATAGCGTTTTGGTGGTGACTTTTTGAACTTCCCAATCAACAACAAAGAAATAACAAACTAACCATTACGCCGCTTTTCCGCAAGGATATGCAGAGAGAATACAACTTCACACCAATGTCTTTGCAAACAATCTTTGCCTCTTCTACGTTCGTGAATTACCTCATATCGCTCACTCCTTTCAACAACGTAATATATCAAAAATCCTCAATTTTTAGTTTTGCATGTTTTCGGAATGCCCAGAATATGTACTATATCCCAGCTAAAGCGGCATATTTTAAACTTAATATTTACCCGCTACAGGGCAGAAAGTGTTGTTTTTGCATTTTGAAGAAAAGGTATTAATTATTAATTATTTTTTTTAAATATACTATATATTTTTCAAAAGAAGAAAAAACATTCAGATTTTACCTTAAAAGATCTGTTGCACAATAAAAAGTTCAATTAGTGGCTCGCTATTTATTTTTAATACATTTTATTATATTATTAAACTCGATTTCATGAAAAATCAAGTTTTTTTTATATATGACGTTGTTGAAAGGAGTAATAATAATAATAATAAATTTGGATAACTTATATAGCGCCATTTTCGTAAAAAAATACCTCAAGGGCGCTTCACTGTGAATGAATTGGGGAAAATATTATGGTGGAAATGATTTAGCAAACAAATGTGTTTTTAGTCTTTTTCTAAAGATCATCTCACTCTCAATATTTCTAACCATTGGTGGAAGAGCATTCCACGCCGTCGGTCCTGCAACAGCAAAGGCACGCTCGCCAAATTTAGTGCGTTGGTTGCGAGCTGGTAAGATCACTTTGCCCATTGCAGATGTTGTAGCCGATCGAAGCGTGAGACGTCTATCAACCAATTCATCTGGAATACAAGTAAGCGATATATTCCAGCAAAACAAAACAAAATATCACAATATTTAGATTATATTAACTGTGTATAATTAGCGCTTGTATTTCACATAGATACCCATCTTGAACGTAATACAATGCTAATTTATGTATTATTTTTATAAAAATCAGCTACAAACGTGAAACTGTTGTGAGAAAGGATGTCCAACATCCTTGACTTTTAGTTTATTTACTGTAGTTTTATTGAGTCGAATTCAAGAATATTGCATTTTTGCCTTTCAAATTTTGTTTTTAACACGTTACGAATAATTATTCATAGATGCTGAATGTCAAAATTGCAGCTAAATACGTAGAGAAATAATACTTTGAGAATATTTTGAAATAAATGTTTTTTATTGGATGTGAATGATACCTACTCATTCTATCAAGTTTAACATCTTCATATAAAAAATTATAAACTGTCATTGTAAAAAAACTTACCAATATTCCTAATATGTTCAAATCTTTGAAAATACAGAGAGTCCGTATAATTTATTTATTTATTTATTTCATACAAATATACGTTTTTTATACTACATGTTTTACGGATCTTTAGGCATGGCCTGTGTTGAGCCGAAATACTTACATGTTAAGACAATTTATTTATTTATTATTATTTGTTTATTTTAATTATTAGATTATATACATTACATACAATAGATACAATAACATTTTATAGTATAAAGGTTTTACAATAAAAAAAATTACACCTGGGCTTTAATTAAATCACTTTCTACCTTGTCCCTTCCAACGAGAAACAACCATCGACGGACACTGTTCTTAAAGGCATGATCACTACTGGAATTTTAAATGGTTTCGGGTAGCAAATGAAATATCTTGTAATGGTAGAATGGTGTACGATTGAAAGTGTATATAGTGATCACCTAGACCAAGAATATATATTTATAAACATACATAATTTTTAACTATCAAAATGCAATTCGAAGTCAGCATATTGGTTTTTGTACATATAGGCGTTCCCTCAGATGAATGTATGGAAATCGTTGTATGACAGAATTAAAAATGAAGATATTAGAAAGTAATGTGAGGCTGAATTAGGGATAATCAAAAAGATTAATAAAAGTTATTTAAGGTTATGTGGACATGTGGAGCGAATGGATAACCATATAATGACTAAGAAGGTTTATTTGTGAACGGGAGAACAGAACGAGAACAGCCAAAAAAGAGCACGACCAGATCAATCACAGCTTAAATCTGGTAGGATCAAATATCTACGAAATCGGAGGGTATTTATGACTAGATTTATGGACGTGAAGGAAACTAAAAGTGCAAGAAAGGACAGAAGAGTGCGGTGTTCCATCCTCTATGCCTATGAAAATAAATAAGTATATTAAAATTAATTCCGTTTGTGGGGGAAAATTGATTATTACAAATCCTCGTAGTGTAATGGTCAGCACGCTCGGCTACCGTTCTGGAGGTCCCGGGTTCGATTCCCAAGGGGGGTAAAATAAATATAAGTGATTTTTTCACTGTAATATTAATTCAATATTACCATGGACTGGTACCTGAAGCGGAGGGCTGATCACCCTTCCTTCATGTGTAAACGATCAAGATAACACTGCGTTTATATGACACAGTGCCCTATGCACCATTGGGGTGCGGATAAGGGTTTTATTATATATATTATACAAATTAAACACTAGTATTAGACCACCAATTAAGTTTTTATTCATTTCACACGACTAGTTTCGAAAACTACACATGTTTTCATCAACAGGTGAAAACTGGGTAAATTGTATTCGAAGTTTAGTTTGGGCTCGTGATGGAACTAGTAATCTCTAAATCCGGGATCCCCCGCCTTATCCACACGACCATTAGTCGTCCTTTTGCCATAACCGCTTTGAACTTTTCTAAAGTTCAACCGGTCGGGTAGGTATACTAATCCTTCGAATCATGAGCTCATTAATAACGACAGCCAAATTCTACATTTTTGCTAAGGACGAAAGTTGCCTGAAAAAATTGGCCTACGAACGCCCAGCGGAGGTGACTAACGTTGGATAATCGGTTAGACAGCTAAAGTGATCCGCCCATGCGCTGGCCCATCTTGGCGTCTCGGCTCTTGTGGGCGCCAACACCAACATATCATTATAATATGTACCTAGTATGTTACATGACACACGCATACACACCGTATCGACACTCGCTTTACACATACATGCAAAAATAAAATAAATTTTTAAAATAATTAAAATCACTTGAATTAAAATCATGAACATATTACTAGAAATAAGGATAAAATAAGACAGCCATTTTTGAAAAAAAACGAGTCGCAAAATGTATAAGGGTTTGAAAATGTATGATGAGATGCCTGAATGTATACAGAATAAAAAGAGTCTGAAAGAATTTAAAAATAAATGTTTTGTTTACTGCAAAGAGATGTAAATATATAAGTATAGATGATGTAAAATAAGTTTAAATAAAAGTTTACATTAGTTGTTATATAAGCTAAATTAAGAAATAAATAAATAAAATAAAAAATTAAATAATACCGATATTTTTCAATAATCGCAGTTTTAAGAACCAATGTTTTTAAATGGGGTAAACTGTGGTATTATTGTCACCACTCCAGTTATTGACACTGAATATTATTTAATATTTTTCTTCTATACTCGATCGGCACCCAATGATGGTATCTTGAAATGTTATCATGTTGATTGTTAATTATGAGAAGGTAAGGTTATCAGTCTTGTGCCTAAATTACATATCCAGATATTTTTTCTTCAAATTAAAATAAGAATACGAGATACAATTTTTCCGCCTCCGTAGTTTAGTGGTTACTGAATTCGATGCTCAATAAGTTCAATATAAATTTCATTTTTCATTTTTCAAGTGTTTTTCATTTTAATATCTATTTAATATTACTCTGAACTGATAGCTGAATCGTAAGACTGATCACCTTGCGTTTGTGTAATTGTCGATCAACTAACATTAAATCAATTTGAACACGAAAATAAAATAAAATATCGTTATTTTTGTGTAAGTTACAACATTTTGAGTGTGTCCAAATACTTGTTAACATATCTGGATTATCTCCGCTTGGGAGTTATTTTTAACATATTGACATCTATAACATATGACGTACAGGGCAAGTTTATGAAAAAGTCATGTTAGTGACAGCTATTTTGCTTTGTAAAGCATGTTTTAAAAAACAATATTGATGATTTTTTTCATAATAGTACGAATATTTAATATCAAGTCTGGAAAAAAATCTTCGATGATTTGTTGCAAAGAATGTTATCGAAAAAGCCAACTGTTTGCATATAAAATAAATGAAAGGCGTTTACGAAATATTTATCTGATTGAATATTTCCTCGTATCGGAATTGGCGCTTCGCTATTCTCGGTCGACCAAATGGCGCCGCCCACTCTACAATTTCGTATGCCACTAGTCTTTCCAGTCAAATATGCTAAGCAACTATTACATGTTGCCGGAGATTACGAATTGCTTTGATTTACTTTGTTATAAGTATGTGTGTGCTCATTTACGAGCAGTTTTGCAGACGAAACAATTTGACAACAAAGAAGTTGACATAAATAAAGTAAGGAGAATATAAATATTTTTTTTTTAAGGAAATTTTTCACTTCGTGATAAAATCGATCCATTTTTTTATTTAAGTCTCTACTATCTAAATACCACTTTTTCAACAAATCTATTGTGACACGTGTTTTGATACACATGTTACAATAGATACTAAGAAATAGTGGTATATACTATGTAAAATTTAAATTAAAAAATTATTGACACCAAATCGTGAAACTATGATTTAGAGTCAGTTAAATTCAAATATTAAGTAATAAATAATTCACCATCAAAAATTTATCTTTAAATTAATTTCAGTTTTAATTTTTACATCAAATATCTCCTTCTTTCTTTAGTAAGGCTATTTGTTTAAAAATTCAGCAAGATACTCATTTTTTTTCTTGAAGTTAATTGTTCAGGTGTAATATGTTAGTAACATAATTTAAATATAAACACTTGTATACGACCACTTTTTTGATTTTTTTATTGTAAAAACTACTAATTTTGAGAACAAAATTTTGGTATTTTTACTTGTTAATAAAAATATCAGTAGTTTTCGAAACTAGTCGTGTTTACATTAATATACTAAAAATGTGGTATTTTCCAATTGCTTTTTAAAAAATGTAATTCATCATATTTTTAGACCAAGTTCATGCCAGATCAATAATTAGTATTGTTTTTTTTTCTCGTATATACATATACATATGTATCTCCATACATTTAGTACAGTAATGTATTTACAACAAGCCTAGGAAAATAAAATTGACTCTGGTATTTTGATACTATTTGCTTTGTAAAAATAACCTTTAAGAATGTTACAGCATTCATAGGTTTATAACAGTAATTCGTATACAGACTCCACGTAGCTAATTCAATTACGATTCTTTCATATTGGAAAAAAAACTCTACTCTCCAACATAAATATCCATCTACGTTTCCCGCCTCCTACGCGGCCTGGGCGGTTTGTACCGAAGCCACCGAGTAAAAGTGTCCGTTCGATACCTTGGAGATGCCGGGGAAACCGGTAGGCAGTTGGCTCGAAGGCCTTCGGGGCGTCGAGAAAGAGACTCGCTTACAAAGTGCAGGTTCGCGGGTCGCGTCTAGGCTGTCTCGAAGCAATTTCGTAGCGGTCAGTCGCGTTGAAGCGGTCGTGCGAAGAACACGCTCTCTAGTCAGGCCCGAGAGTAGCCGTACACAAGTTGGCCGGAGTGAAGTTATGCAATTATAGTTAGTGACAGAAAGTTTCAGTGCTCGGGAATATAATGGTACACCCGCGCGGTTGTTGAGTGTCCAGTTGTTCCAGGGCGCCCTGCGGGGTTGTGCTCCTTTGCCGTGGATTATTGTGAACAAATGAAAATAGTTTTGTGAATGTGCGGTTACAGAGTCTCCGTTCTATGTGGCGGGTGACAAGAAGGTACTTTCTTGCATATTAATCGTAATTATCCCAAGAAACAGATGTTTTTGAGGCAATTTACTAATCGCTTCCGAATGCGGTCTTTTTGAATCGCGCTCGTTTTGTGAATAATTCATCGAATGAACACATTTGTGAAAATAGTTTTCGTAACAGAAAATTTTCATAATTGTCTCAATTTGTCACTTAAATCAATAACGTTAATTTCTTATTGGATTCTTGTGCAAATTTCGGCATCGAAACATTTTTTTGTTTGAGCGTTTCGTGTGTTCCGTTTTTTAGGGTTCGAAACGGGCCGTGAACTTTCCATTAGTCTTCTACTCTTTCATTAGTGTAAACACTTTCTTGGACCGTTAATAATGGAACTAACACAATGTTTATTACTGCTAACAAAAAAAACCTTGTGAATTCACAATTGAATTAACGAGACCTTTTCTTTCTGTTTCAGCAAAAATGAGAATAATTTTGCCGCTTGTCGTGTGGCTAGCGCTAACCACTTCATATGTAAGTAAAATTATATTTATTTTAAAACTAAATTTATTGCAGACATTCATCGCTAGTCGTTTTACAATAATACTCGTTTATTTGACCGCTAGATTTGAAAAGCCGATCCAACCTGTTGCTGATGTCATTCTATTAATAAAACATTAGCAAGTAAGAAAATCGTACAAACCATTTCAACATTACAAAAGAGTTGCATTTGGAAATACACTTTTTTTTTAACACATATACTGTTAGGAAAATAAATAGAAATTATGCATATATTTATTAATAATTTTACAGAAAAAAACATCGTGCATTTAAGTAGTAAAACAGTATTTTTTTAAACCAGTAATAACTTAATATTTTCAAACATTACCGTCAAGGCTGAGAAAAATCGTTTTCTAATCGGTGAGAAAATAATGATGAAACTTCATTGATGGAGTTTTTTAACAATATAATTATTTTTCTGATTATTTCTATTAAGACTTCACATTTGAGTATTTTTTAGTTTTTCTTATATTCGTGTATAAAAAGGTGGCCTTCAAGTGACTAGCAGTTTCCGGCCTGTTTAGTCCAGGTGATATTTAGTGAATGCCTCGAGTTTAAGTCCGTATTATGGTGCATTATCTTTTATCAGCAAGAAAAAACATTTAATAATATGGCAAACCAAAAAAATCGTTTTAATAATTTATTAAAGTTTTAAAAGTAAGTTATTAAAGTAAAGTTAATAAAGTATAACGAATAATATAATCGGACTAATTCAAAATAATTTTAGCGGAACATTAGTTTATTTATTAGACGCAATTTTTTGTTTAAACTAACTGTAAATTATATAACATAAAAAAATATTATTAAAGAATTTGGTAAAAGATAAGAATATAAAAATAAATATATACACTATAATACATATCAATAAAAAAATAGATAATTTCATTAATTTTTACGTAAAAATAACATTATAAATAATTTATTTTATTGGTATTTAATTTTTAGAATTGAATATTCTGTCATTATTTAAAAAAATCATATTTGGACTTGTTTTTATAAAATAAATAAATTGTAGAAATATTTCTTTTACATTATGAAAATACAAACTTAATATAATATAAAGGCGTACAATTCTTTTTGTCTAAAGTTTATTTGATTATTCATATTAATGTTTAATTTATAAAAAGCAACAAATAATATTTATAAATAAAATAAAACGTGCATTTTAAACGAATTAAATATTTTTGAATATTTTTGAAACCTTGATATTTCGATTATTTCCAATCGGAAAACTTTAATCATGACAAGAATATTTTTGGATGAGATTATCTCTAAATAATTTCAATGATTAAAGAAAACACTTGTTTTTTACCACTTTTATTAGAAGTAAAACTTTTGAAACATGTAGTCTATAATAAAACTCAAGTGGTAAAAAACAAGTGTTTTCTTTAATCATTGTAACATGTCTTACCACAAAGTTAATGCCGAAACAGTAAATAAAATAATTTCAATATTCAAATAAATTGTAATAAAGTTAATGCATCTTTAAATTTTACGTTAGACCTTTTTTATAAATTCGTATAAGTTAATGGATCCACTATATTTTTTTATGAAAACTTATAGCTAATTAAGTATTTAAAATTATTATAATCACTTGTTTGTAGTGAACAGGTTTCTGATATCTCCATCAAGTATTTAGGTGGTAGACGTATTTCTTGGGTCGAAATGAGAGCGTCGTATTTCTCATCATATTTTGCAATTAGAAAGCAAATGTGGGAATCAGTGTGAGGTGCCTTCGGTGTGATTAAAGTGCTACTCAGAAACAGTGAGATGATTCCATTGTCAGACACTAACAGACAAATTTTGACTCTCACTAAACTTTGCCTTTCTGAAATAAACGAAGAAAAAATTAGTAGGGACCCCGTATTATTTAGATTTTTTTAAATGACGTTAAAATGAAAGGTATTTTCATTGAAACGTTAATCAAGATATAAAAGAATTATTTATTATTTAGATTTTTAAATGGCGTAATGAAAGGTATTTTCATTCAAACGTGAATCAAGATATGAAATAATTATTAAAAATATATTTATGTTTACTGTTCATATTTTTATAAATACACATTCACATATCGCTCACTCCTTTCAAGAACGCCATAAATCAAAAAAACTTGATTTTTCAGGATAACGTTTTTAAAGTGAAAAAATTTAATACAATGTATAAAAATTAAATACTAAGCCACTTATTGAACTTTTACTATGCAACTGATCTTTTTAGGTAAAGCCTGAAGGTTTTTTCTCCATTTGAAAAATATTAAGTATATTCAAAAAAGTAATTAAACAATTACCCTTTCTTTAAAATGCAAAAACAACACTTTCTGCCCTGTAGCGGGTAAATGTTAAGTTAAAAATATGCCTCTTTTCATGGGATATAGTACATTTTCTGGGCATTTCGAAGATATGCACAACTGAAAATTGACGATTTTCGATTTATGACGTTCTTGAAAGGAGTGAGCGATATCTTTGTCTATGTATCATATTCGTAATTAGCATGTATTCATTTTTACATATTTACAGCTGTTTTTTAGTACATAGCCTTAAAACCTTTATTACGTGATTAATTATCACATTTCATGAGAATTTCCTTATAATTTTTCAATTTCTTTGGGATAATGTAGAACAACTCTCTTATAATAATTTTATACTGCTTTAGTCATAACTAAAAAACAAAGTAAAGTACCTATACTAGTATACAATATATAAGAAATCTTATTTTTCTCTTCATTTTCATATAGGTAGTTGACATTAACATGAATTGTTCTGTAAATTCTCCAATGTGCTATATAACACATAATTTATAATATTTGATAAAATAATCTCCAATATAAATCGTCTTTGTCTTACATTTGGAAGAGTTATCGAATCTTCTCTAAAATTTCAAATTATTCACATATAGCTCACTCCTTTCAAGAACGTCATAAATCAAAAATCGACAATTTTAAGTTATGCATACTTTCGGAATGCCCAAAAAATGTACTATATCCCAGCAAAAACGGCATATTTTTAACTTAATATTTACCAGCTACAGGGCAGAAAGTGTTGTTTTTCTATTTTGAAAAAAAGGCATTGTTTAACTATTTTTTGAAATAAACTTAATATTTTTCAAATGGAGAAAAAACCTCCAAGTTTTACCTAAAAAGATCTGTTGCACAGTAAAAAGTTCAATAAGTGGCTTGATATTTATTTTTAATACATTATATTATATTTTTAAACTTTAAAAACGTCCTCCTGAAAAATCAAGTTTTTTGATTTATGACGTTCTTGAAAGGAGTGGGCGATATGTGGGAATAACGCCCCGATTACGACTCATCATGTCAATGCCTGTAATATATTAACTTATTATTATTTAATCCTCAATAGCGCAAAGCGCACTGCATCTAATAAAATCAGTGTTAAATTGATCGTCAATTACTTAAAGGCAAGGTTAGTCCTGAGTTATGGATACTAGTCCAGAGTGATATCAAATCAATGTTAGAAGTAAAACTCACAAACATTTAAATTAACACACCTAGGAATCCAACCTGGGACCTTCAGCAACAGTAGCCAAACGCTTTAACCACTACACTCGGTTTAGTAAACAATTTCCTTAAAATTTAATAAGGAGTATTTGTATTTACTGATTTGCGTTTAATTTGTAAAACTCCATTTTAATTAAGGTATTAGTTGCTAAATCCAACACAGATTTTTTGAGTCTACCAAGTTGTATTTTATTGTTAATAAACACATAAAAATTAATATTTTAACAATTGTTTCGCCTAGTTGTGGCATTTTCAAACGAATGTTGAAAACGCCTAGGTACCAAATAACTAGGTACAAATATAAATAATTAATTAAGCGATATTTTATTAATTTTCATTGATAAATAATGGTATTTTCATTTAAAAACGTTTATTTGTTATTTGTAATAATAAAATAACAGTCGGTGTATTATGCACACCGTGAACAGTTTTAAGATTTATTTGTTGCCTACAAAGGATGAAGACTAGCGGTAAAGAACGAAACCTCGTTTTGCGTAGGAGCCGAAAACAAAGACACGGTAGCTGAAATGTATTAAAGCACAGTGGTTGTATTATCCACTTTGTAAGTACTTAAGATTTTTGCCTACAGCCTTGACTAAATGTAAATGTGGATAAAAACCACAACTAAAGTAGGTACACGAATAAATAGGATTGAATTATAAGGTAGCATTAATTTTCTTATGTTAAAAACATTCATGTAGCTATGCATATGTCGCGGGCCTATAATTTTATGCATTCACCGTCATGTTAAGCGTTAATAATGGTGAATTAAATATTTTTATTTCACATTAAACGATGATTTCAAAATTTAAAAAAAATATATTATACAGACCTGAATGATGGAAGTTTAACTTCTGAAACATGTAGTCTATAATAAAACTCAAGTGGTAAAAGACGAAGTGTTTTCTTTAATCATTGTAAAAAAAAATCAAATTTTTTGTGATAGAGGTTACGTTGTAAAATAAAGTTTTGATTTTAATTATTGATGTATCTATATGGTAAACGCGAGGAAGCTATTGCAATAAGAATATGGATATGGCCATTTATGGAGCTTACTTTATGTCATTAACTGGTTATATTTGACCCTTATCTTCACTTAACGGTACATAGGGCACTACACCACATCGATATAGTTTTATTATAATTATTAGTAGGTATTTGAAAAATTTAATTATATAAAGACAAAATGTTAATAGTACTGCGCTTCAGGTACCTGTCTAAACAGTCAGGTATTATGTAAATATTTGACTGTAAAAATCACATAAATTTATTTTGACTATCCTGGAAATCAAACCCGGGACCTCCAAAACGGTAGCTAAACACTCTAACTAGTACTGTTATATACAGTAGTTATATACTGCGAAATATTTTAACATACGTTCATATATTTAAATTCTTTATCACTGTTGAGATATCTGTTAAAACCTTGAGAAAAACGCCTTGTGGTATTAAATTTAGTCTTTGTTGTACATATTTGTGAAGAAATACACTTCAAAAATTCGTTAAATTTCAATTAATTAATAGATTGACAACTTTTGAGAATCCTCATTTACTCTCATTCAAAGCCTTCTGTGCAAAAAGGGTGCATTTAAATGCAGCAGAGTTATATAGATCCTAAATTAAATAACCAGTTACTATATGAAATTATTCAAATGAAAATACTTAATATTTGTTTTTGATTCAATCGTTAATTGAAGAAGAGGTCTAGTGGAAAATATCAAATCACAGCAGTAAGCAGTTGAAAATGTGGATGATTTAATATAAACAATAATTGAAACCTTGCCACCTATGATGATCTACGATCTGTTTGGTTATTTTTGATTTGTGAACATAGCAAGGAGTGATTCACGAGAAGTTCCCTGCGGTTTCGGTTCAGAAATAATAATTTTCTTGGCTTGACTTCCAGTAGATCATTACAACATTCCCAATTAATAACCACCAAAAAGTAACTTGGATCATTCATGGTAGCGAGTCTTTTAATTAAATATACAACATGTAATAAGAAAAACGTGACGAGTGAAATTACTTATTTAACAGTGATATTTATAATATATTATTAGATTAAAACCAATATTTTTAGCTTTTCCACTTTATTTTTTTTTGACCAGCGACCGGGTTTCGTCGTTACCGACATCATCAGACCAGTCTGATGATGTCGGTAACGACGAAACCCGGTCGCTGGTCAAATAAGAATAAAGTAGAAAAGCTAAAAATATTGGTTTTAATCTAATAATATATTAAAATGCAATTCCATCACGAAGTGTCAGTGGATAATAAAAATCTATTAAAAAGTGATATTTATAACAGGTAAAAATTAAATGCAAACAAAAAAATATTTTTTAATGATTTTTTACCGGTTCAAATGTTAGGTTATTATTATTATTATTGTTATTATACCGCACGTACTAAGATATATAACTAAAATCATCAATATATGATAAAAAAAATATCGAATGAGGGTTAAAACCCTTTTTTATAGAAAAAAAATTTTACGGACACCTTTCAAACCATTTTCAAATAATCAGCGATGTGTGTAAATCAAAATGATTAAGATTGCCACGTCCCTATTTTTTCTGAATTTTTTTTTACATTATAAATAAAGTGCAATTATTGCTACATTTACATAGTATTTCCATATTCTTCTTCATCTTTGTTGAGATGTCAAAATGTAAAAACAACTTTTTAATGAAGAAACCCTAAAAATACACCTAAACATATTGTGAAATTATTACTTTTTGACTATAAATTGACCATCGATTGCATAATATGTATAATTACATGTGAATTAGAAATATTGATTGTAAATGCTATTTATTAATTTGATAATATAATGAATGAATGTATATCATTGAATATTTATTACTTTTTTAAAGGTGAGACATTAAAATGATGAATGAATCCGAGTGCTGTTGAAACATTTTAAATCGGAGCGCCCGTTTCTTTATTACGAATTTAAAACCCGTATTTTTTCATGATGTATCGAACGCATTAAAGGTTCGGCTCTTATAAATAACCATCCCCGTTATGCTCGTAAGGTTTCGCTAACGGCTTCGCGTTTAAAATACCTGTCCTTGATCCCGAAATCGGATCCTTGCAGATGCAAACGGATGATTAATATCCCCGGAATATTGCGGTCGAGTGGTTGTCGGCGCCGAGACGTTATTACCGTGACTCAGTTTGGTTCCGGGAGAGGCTAATCACACCAACACTGGTCTGCACAAATAAGGAGTCTAGCGTCACACTCTTTACAAGTAGTGAATGCGGTTCTATGGGAGTGTGGGAGGAAAGACCTCGATTTAATATTCGTATTAAAATATCGAATTTGCAGGTCTTGATATGTTGTCATTACTGATCTGGATAGCGTAGGATGAAGTTAGGTACTAGAAAACAAGAGTACAAAGAGTTTTAATTATCTATTGCTCGTAATTAATTACGGAACAATCCTTAACACATCTGCGTCACGGTGACTTTTAAAATTCAGGTTAATTGAACATTTATTTATGAAAAACATGGTTTGTTAGATACAACATTTTGAGTATGTCCAGATACTCGTACATCTATACATCAAGAAGTTTCTACTCAGTAAAAAAGCTTCTTTTCATCTCACCAATAGATGTCTCTAGTGAAGTTCTAGTGATTCAAGAGCAATGTCTCAGAATTGGTTAATATATATAGAACTTCCAAGAATTTGAGTAGTGTGGTTGTCAATCATGGGTAAAATTGGTGAATGTTACACGTGTGTAAAGTGATCACTTAACCAAGCTTATAACGGTTGTAAGCCCTGTAAATGCCCAGACTTTCATATTCTTCTTCATCTGCGTTGACATGTTTCTTAGCATCACATTTGTACGAATTTGGTCCGCCTCTATAGCGTATGGGTGAACACATTTGGCTACCGTGCTAGAGGTCCCGGGTTCAATTTTTAAGGAACAAATATAAGTGTTTTTTTAGTCCATTATTTATTCGATATTGAGATTTAAGTTTTGAACTGACATTTCTTGGAGAAACTGTATTTTATAGAATAAAATAAAACTAAATAATTTTTTCCACAAAAATTTTATTTGACCAGCGACCAGGTTTCATCGTAACCGAAATCATCAGACTGGTGACACCCATTCTGATGATGTCGGATACGATGAAACCCGGTCGTTAGTCAAATAAAATTTATGTGAAAAAAATATATAAAGTTATTATTTTATTATACATTTGATATTTGCCTCGACTGGCACTTGAAGTACAACACTGATCACCTTGATTTCATATTATAAACGTTCAAATTAACATTGCGTTTATTTTATAATTTTATTAACACCATTGGATGCTGATAAAATGATTTTCGTCTTTAAATTCTTGGAAATTCCAAATATATGGTTCTATTTCGAAACATTTTGCTTAAATCACTATAATTTCACTTGAGACATCTATTGATGAGACATCTATTCTCCTTCATCTATGTTGAGATGTAAAAAATAATATGAAAAATACCTTCTAAAATTGCAGATAATCCAGATTTGTGAAACAGTATTTGGACACACTCAAAATGTTGTTATTTTTTGACATCTCATCAAAGATGAAGAAGAATATGGAAGTCTGGGCATTTACGGGGCTGACGACCGTCATAGGCTGGTTTAAGTGATCAATTTACACACGTGTAACATTCACCAATTCTACCCATTATTGACAACCACACTACTCAATTTCTTGGAAGTTCTATATATATATGAACCAATTTAGAAACCTTGTTCTTGAATCACTAGAACTTCACTAGAGACATCTATTGGTGAGATGTAAAGAAGCTTTTTTTATTGAGCAGAAACTCTTATATTAGTATGTGAGATCCGAATCCTGGATTATATTCATACTAATATAAGAGTTTCTGCTTAATAAAAAAAGCTTCTTTACATCTCACCAATAGATGTATCTAGTGAAGTTCTAGTGATTCAAGAACAAGGTTTCTAAATTGGTTCATATATATATAGAACTTCCAAGAAATTGAGTAGTGTGGTTGTCAATAATGGGTAGAATTGGTGAATGTTACACGTGTGTAAAGTGATCACTTAAACCAGCCTATTACGGTCGTCAGCCCCGTAATGCCCAGACCTTCATATTCTTCTTCATCTTTGATGAGATGTCAAAAAATAATATGAAAATAACTCCTGCAATTGGAGATAATCCAGATTTGGTGAACAAGTATTTGGACACACTCAAAATGTTGTTAAATGGGATGTCTCTATAAAGCATTGATGTGTAACACATTCTACGGAATGATTGTGAGGAAGAGCGATATCGTTTACAAGATTAGCTAATATCGGCATCCGTAAATGGAAGATGCTATTGCGATACTCAGTCGGAGAAACAATTTGTTTTGAAAGTGACGCAATAATAATTTACAGTGCATAATATAATTGATGGGCACATTATAAACAACGGTTAATACTAACATCTGCTCATTCCCATGGCGCTATTTCTGTACATAGATACGATCAAAATTAGTGAGAGGAGCGAGAAAAATAATAATTTAATAGTATATTAAGTGGGTAGCAATAACTAATTGTCCAGTCGCTATGTACCTACATTTGAAATTGTATTAGTTAAATTAAATAATTTAACTAACTAACTAACTAACCATCACGCCGCTTCTCCGCAGGGGTAGGCAGAGAGAATCGAACGCCAAACCACTCGGTCTTTGCAAACATTCTTTGCCTCTTCTACATTCATGCATCTCCTCATACATACCCGACGATTATTACGACTCCTGACCCGGCCGCTTTCAAGTATTTGACATACCTGATTGTGCCAAGTTTTCCTCGGTCGTCCTCTACTTCTTTTTCTAACTACATTCGCCTCATAAATTTGTTTAACCGTTCTTTCTTCACTCATACGCTCCACAAGTCCAAACCATCTCAACACACCTTTCTTAATTTTATCGATAATGCTTATCTCAGCCTTACATTCTTTCCTTATTTTATCATTCGAACATCTATCAAAATAATTTAAATCATGCAATTTTGACGTTAGTAGTCTAGATCCAGTTTTTTGGGACCTAACCTAACCTAACCTTTTTTCACTCTAATATTTATTTAATGTTACCCTGGACTGGTACCTGAAGTGGAGGGCTGATCACCTTTCCTTCATGCGTGAACTAACGATTGCGAAAACACTGCGTTTATATGATGCAGGGCTCTATGCACCATTGGGGTGCAGATAAGGGTTTGAACCTAACCTAACCTAACCCCTTACCTAAATTATGTCTATTTTTATTTTAGATTAAAAACTTATTTTTATCAAACCTGTTAGAAATATAATTATCTACAATTTTATTTCAATCATAAATTTTAAATGTTTTTTTTTAATATATCAATATTTTTTCAACCTTAATCTTCATAAAGAGTGGTGAAATTTAAGTACAAAGTTATTCTTTTAATAGTTTTTTACGAGTAAATGTGGAAAACAGACGATTTTTTAAAAAAAAAATCGCACTTAAAAATTTAGTTATTGTCTGCGATTTTCAGACCACAATTGAAAATAAGTTTCATATACGAAGGCTTCTAACGCAACAAGTCCTAAATATCTCTATTAAGACTTATAATTACCATCCTAAAAAATTCAAAAACTAATAAATCGTGTCGGGTAATTGTCTCGTGGTTGGTGTTGCGGACTCTTGAGTCAGAGTTTCTGGGTTCCAACCCACTCTACCACGATTTGATACCTATTTTTAATAATGCTTAGATTCATATAAATAGTATGATATTGAAGTGATTTGTATATTATAAAAGCCTTGTTTCAAAGCATTTATGATAAAGTAAAATAACACTCTCCTAATTATTATGAATGATAAGGAGATTGTTCAAAATTGTGATATTTTTGTTGATAATAAAAACAGCGAGTGTTTTTGCCTAGAATTTTCACTCATGAATTACAATAAATTACAGTAACTTTAAACATAAACAGTAAATCCAATCACTAAACTTAAAAAGTTGAAGCCTGATTTGGGTCATGATAAGAGGTGTTGTATAAGCCGTAGCTAGATTTCAGAGTCACTTGGACGTTAGGTAATTAAAAAAATAATAAAATTAAAATAATAAATATATAAATGTTTTTTTAAATGAAATAAAAATAAAAAGTAAAAATGGTACGTATTTTTTAAATTTAATTTAGTTTTATAGCGACTGGACTTTAGTTACAACACGTGAAAAGCACGGAACAGTTGTGTTTGGCACAATGAGAGTTTCTTAACTAAAGGTGGATATCATTAATTACCCACACGCAGAAAAAGGCTACAGAACAATGCAGACGTAGCGGCAAGAACGCCGTCAGAGGCGACATCCATCGTGTGCTAGGAAATGCATCGCACCGATGCGAAAGGGGATATGAAGGCAATGACCAATACTCATATCTACAGTGGACGGCCATAACTGTGTAACTGCAAAAGAGGGACTTTCAAAGAAAACTTAATGAAATCGGAAAATTCCACTTTGAGATTAGTTATTAAGCTCTATATTTTGAATGTGGAAAGCATTAACTTTGTGGATCATATTGATATATTATTTTGAGAAATAAAAAGACTTTGTGTTTTGATCCACTCACATTTTTACTAACCAACTAGTTTTGGCAACAACCTGTTGCCCTCTTCAGGGTTTAATTTTTGACATTTAATTTATGACAATTATGACAGTCATAAATTGAACCCTGAAGAGGGCAACAGGTTGTTGCAACCGAAACTAGTTGGTTAATAAATGTGAGTGGATCAAAACACAAAGTCTTTTTATTTCTCAAAATAATATATTAAGCTTTATTTTACCAAATAGACTTAAAATATATGTGATCACAAATAAAATACTTCAAATAATGTTTAAAACGACTCACAGCAACACCAAACCAATTTTAACAGAGAAATTCATCATTACAATACACGAGGACATAATCAAATACATGTGGGGTCAACAAACTTTACTTAATTTGGATTGAGGTCCTTGCAATATATTGCCCATACCCAAATAAACGAACTGCCTGACATATAAAAAATAGAACCCATTAAGGGATTCAAAATAAATGAACTAAAATAATACTTTAAGGAAAGATATTGGTGTACGTGATTAGTTATATTTTCTCTTTTATTCTTTAAACATGCTCCTTTTTTTTTTTTAAAAAAGAGAAATATATGTGTTTTTATTATTTACACAAATATTTCTATTTCATACTATTTCTGTAAGCGGCTCATTATTAGAAATAGGTATCAAATTGTGGTGTAGTGGGTTCGAACCAAAAAAAATTCTGAATAAAGAGTCCGCGACACTAACCACGGGACCACAACCCGACTTACCTTATGTTTTTTTATATGCCTATTTACTGTACCTTTTATTGCTTTATATTTTCCATTCTGCCCTGTGTTTTCTCGCTTGTTACATTCTTATATATTTTTCAGTATTGTTAATCTTAATACTATGTTCCAAAATGAGAAATGGAAATTACTCATCAGGAATATTATATATGTGACTTATGTATGTAATATGTTAAATAAATAAATGTGCATATACGTATATACGTAACTCTTACATTACTGTAACTAACAATCATTTAGTTTATGACAAATAACACAAGCTTTCGTATTGTTTTTTGAGACATATATGCTTACTGATGGAGGAGATATTTTCTCTGACTTATCCGAAAATGACCAAAATTGCAGTTATGCCCGTATGTCCGCCCATCCGCGACGCGTGATATGTAATATCCGATTGTGTCAAGCGTCGAAGCCTCGGAGTCCAGGCGAGTTTCTCCGAAATACAAACACATTTCGAATCAATTATGGAACTTCCATTCATAACGCCATCCGCGTCGGGTTGGATATTCCCGGCACGCCGACTCTTCACTTTTCGGTATTGTTATTTCTTCTTTGCGTTACGCCGGCGGCATAATAATGCGGAGGCATAATATATACATACACAAAATGTCGCTTATTCCCTTCCTAGTACACTTTACGCACTTCGCGCTGTTCGTGCAGAATGACTAATGTCTAGAAAATTGTCATCCTATGCTCATCTCGCACATTGACTCGGAACGTATATCGGAGCGAATTACTGGAACGTATATCGCTCACTCCTTTCAACAACGTCATGTATCGAAAAACTTGATTTTTCAGGAGATCGTTTTTAAAGTTTTAAAATATAATGAAATGTATTAAAAATAAATATCAAGACACTTATTGAACTTTTTA
The DNA here is from genome assembly GCF_059751285.1 of Brachycentrus maculatus. Lineage (NCBI taxonomy): Eukaryota > Metazoa > Arthropoda > Insecta > Trichoptera > Brachycentridae > Brachycentrus > Brachycentrus maculatus. The sequence continues at coordinate 759,844 of NW_028280978.1, read as the reverse complement.
CTGTGCAACAGATCTTTTTAGGTAAAACCTGAAGGTTTTTTCTCCATTTAAAAAATATTTAGTACATTTTAAAAAATTATTAAACAATACCTTTTCATAAAAATGCAAAAACAGCACTTTCGGGATCTGTAGGGGGTAAATGTTAAGTTAAAAATACGCCTCTTTTGCTCGGATATAGTACATTTTCTGGGCATTTCGAAAACATGCACAACTGAAAATTGACGATTTTTGATTATGACGTTGATGAAAGGAGTGAGCGATATGTGAAATTTTGTACTTGGAACGGCACAAGTTTTTGTTTCGTAACACTTGTCAAGATGTATAACTTGATATTACTGATCTGTTAAATTCCCATAAATTATATTTATTAAATAAAATTTAAACAAAACGTCAAAACGCACCGCCAGGTGTTGCTAATACATTTTAACCTGATAAAATACCCGCTTTACTAAATCCAATCACTGTGATATTGTCTCTGCACAAACAATGATAGACCGTGTTCAATTGCTCAATTTCCTATATCCGGTATTTACACTGTAAGTCCATACTCCGCCAGTTGCGGCGAATTTTAAAATGTTCGTAGATTTTTTTATTCTTCATATATATGTCTTCATACATATATACGAACCATAAAATCTAATTACTGCAGCCAGTTACGTGAGAAAATTTAATGGTTTACTATGCCCAAATAATTGGTAGTAAAACTGGTATGAAACTCAATGTAATAAATTAAAAATATGAATCAAAACACATAGTCAAAAATTAAAGGAATACTCACTTACACAGAGTTCATTCCACCGGAGACCACGAGAGAGGTCACATATCGGTTCGCGCCCCCTATTTTTTTAAAAAATGTATATTGGATTTTTTTTGTGTTTTAGAATATTAACAGAAAAAAACATTTTTTTTATAATTTGTTTTAACTCCTTACCTTTCGATTACTCTTTTCTTTTCAAGACCATGTAATTATTTCGAAGAAATACTGTAACTTATTTTTTGTATGCAAAAAATGTGTTTTAAGAAAAAAATCAATTACGTATAATGTTGCCTGGATTTAGAGACAATTAACGAATGCTAGGTAGGCCTCAAGTCATACACAGTCTCATTTATCACATGAAAATCATTCCACGGTATCAAATAGTAATTGAATTTTACAAATTAACACATAAATAATTCATTTGGTTTAAAATAGCATCACTTTTTTTTACATGAAATAACCACTTTGAACAGCCATCTTATAAACAAGTGTTACCTAGTCCTGTGAGCTAAGTCTAAAATATATGAAATACCCATTTTTTGCTTAAAACAATTTGCTTATAATTCAGAAAATGGAACTAAATCGGTTAAATAATGGTACCTATGATAACTAAAATGAATAGTAGCGATCTACCTATATGTAACTTTATTTTAATGGAAAGATTTTTTTCTGCAAAATATTTGATTATCCACTTTATTTTGAACACCGCGATGATGTAAGATATAGCATACGTGTATAAGACTTTTTTGTTTGTATTATTGATCTTCAAATGGTTTCATTGACATCCGAATACGTTCTTATAATATGTAACTTTTTTAGCGTTTAAATATATTTTTATTAAAACTGACCTTCAGTGAATGAGCACTTCATCGCTCGTCCAGGAAGCTTTGTTAGATACACATCCAATCGTCATACCATATAACACGTTTGCAATAAGAAGCAAATGATATAAAAGCTTTTCGGATCTAAGTACACTCATCAAGGAAACGACATGCTAATGACTATTGTACCTGGCTGAAATTTTGCAAAGATGAGTTGTGATAGATCGAGCCATTAAAATATTATTTTAAATTAAAGGAAAATTGAAACCTTTTTGCGTGTGTAACCGAAGAGGGTATTGACCTACCATTAGATACGGGCGTTTCTTATTATTATCGTACTCTTTTAATGAGTCACAAATAATAAATACGAGTATTCATTGATTTACTATTAAATAATAAATACACCTAAATATTATGTTTTGAACCACGTGTGATAGAATAACATGTGAATATTTTAATATTAAGTTTGTATTTTTCCAATTCGCAATCATTTTTATATTTTCAAATATTGTTCATTCATCTGTGTTTTTTTCTGACATTCTGAAGTTTTTTCAATACTGTAAGAACAACTATGATGATATCGTACTTTGGCACATTAAAAATAATTATTCAGTAGATGTAAATAGGTCAGATTCAAAGAAATATGTAAAAAAAAGATGCGCAAATATATTAAATACATGTATTTGAAGTAAAAATATACTGTCATGAATTTGTTTGCTCATTATATCGAAAAAATAACTGTATTTGAATAAAAATATCTTGCATTTTGATATATTATTTCCATTATGTTACTATTTTTTCAAAATTACAATTTATAAAAAAAACAGACTACAATTACAAAGAAAATTATTCTGTAAAAAAAGCGAAAATCGTTTTATAAACTCACTAAATAATGTTTTAATAGCAAATTTGATATATGTACATTGTTAAAACATATCGCTCACTCCTTTTAAGAACGTCATAAATCAAAAAACTTGATTTTTCAGGAGAACGTTTTTAAAGTTTAAAAATATAATACAATGTTTTAAAAATAAATATCAAGCCACTTATTGAACTTTTTACTCCGCAACAGATCTTTTTAGGTAAAATCTGAAGGTTTTTTCTCCGTTTGCAAAATATAAAGTATATTTAAAAAATTATTAAACAACACCTTTTCTTCAAAATGCAAAAACAACACTTTCTGCCCTGTAGCGGGTAAATATTAAGTTAAAAATATGATGCTTTTGCTGGGATATAGTACATTTTCTGGGCATTCCTAAAAATGCTCAACTGAAAATTGACGATTTTTGATTTATGACGTTCTTGAAAGGAGTGAGCGATATATGGTGTAGTTTTTACCATTAGTATTTTAACTGTATATTATATCTATGTTCCGAAATGATTAAAATTATGTTTTTATACATGTTTTAATTTTTTTTAAATTAAAATAATACTTATTATACTAATTAAATATGCGGTAAAAGTTGTCATTGTTCACTTTTGAATACAGTATTTTACTACATAAAATAATAACAATTACATTATTAAGACATGGTTTTCAAGATATCATTATTCGTACCGCATATGCATATTTTGCACTTATACCCTTCTGATAAACCTAATGAATGCATGCCGTTTGAATAAATTCAACAGTATTGCTCATACTTTCTAACGAAACCGCGATATTAATAATTTAATAATTTAATTCATCGAGCGTTTGTTTAAAAGGAAAATGTCTTTTGGAATAGGTGGTTATATTTTTATATCATGTTCTGAGGAAGCATGCCAACGGATATCCGTAACAAATACGATATATTTTATTATATGTACCTATCTTGTATGGTAATTTATTAGTCATATATAGCAAGATTGCTCATCGTCGATAGTGTAATTTTAATTATTAGGAAGTATCGATGTCTCAATTCAAATTGAAACGTCGAAATGACGTGCAATGGTAGCATATCCATTATGTTACTATGGGCATCCGTAACGTATGAAAGGTTTAACATAGAAAAGCGTTAATTACATTTCTTGATTGCTATTCAGCAAAAAATAAATATTTATCATTGACATTCTGACTTAACTAATCAACAACCCGTTTCAAAATGCCAAATTCGTTAGAAACAAAAGTCTACAAGTAAAGTTTACACTTTTAGTAAAGTAAAGTTTAAAGTATGTAGTCAACAGATTAACTTTTCACGATTCTAGCCTAGGGTCAGAATGCAAAACAAACGACTAATATTTTTTTCTTTAATTATTTAAACAATCAAAACGTCTATGCCCCAATGCAATTAATTTACTTATGCACGAATAGAAGGACATAAAAACATTTAAAAAAACATGTGGAATACACTGCTTTCCAATGAAAATATTTTAATATTATTGCTATAATTATCTTAAAAAAGAGCAGAGGAAATCCGAGAAAAACTTTTCACGATCAGGTATGCCAAATACTTGAAAGTGGTCAGGTTAGGAGTCGTAACAATCGGCGAGTATGTATGAGGAGATGCATGAACGTGGAAGAGGCGAAGAATGTTTGCAAAGACAGAGTGGTGTGGCGTTCTATTCTCTCTGCCTACCCCTGCGGGGAAGCGGCGTGATGGTTAGTTAGTTAGTTAGTTATAATTAACTATTTTATTACAGTATTCTTGTATTACATCCGGGCCTGGTTTACAAAAAGCATGTAAAATGATTTCGTTAAAAGACTCATTTAACTTAAAAAACAAGATCGTGAAATGATTATTTATAATTGTATTATTAAAAATATGGACAATGTATTTAATCATAAGAACAAGATATGAAAACCAAATCAATAATTCTAATATAATGGCTACATGATCTTGTTATTTTGCTATAATGCGGTTTTGAAAGTTTCTTGAATTTGCTCACAAAAAACAAATAATGGCTATTCGTTACCTACTCAATTTATCTCAACGATTGCACGTTTGGTGTACGAGTACATACGCAGTTTATGCATAAATTACACATGTTTGCGTTTAATTTTTGTCGCATGAGATCACAATTATTGAAGGCCGAATATCATCGTTATAAGTGCATATTGATATATCCAATGATGACATTATCATTGATGATATGTGCTTAATATATCTTTTACTGTTGCCATAATTTTTTTGACCTTTATTTAGAATTATTAACATCAGCAGATATCGTCACATAATCAATACGATATATAAATTTACATAATATGTGGGCTGGTACTACTCAAAAAATACTCAATACTATTTTTATACTGCTCTTATTATTAGTCATAAAACTGTTCTTTAATTATCAGTATTTTTTTTCTTAAAGTAAATGCTTCAGTACACAAAAAAGTGTTATCACACACCCTAACTGATAATTCCCTTGCAAGTTTCATTAAAAAACATTCTACAACATTTTGAGTGTGTCCAAATACTTGTTGGATTATCTCCAATTACAGGAGTTATTTTTATATTGTTTTTTTGACATCTCATCAAAGATAAAGAAGAATATGGAATGCCCAGACTTCCATATTCTTCTTCATCTTTGATGAGATGTCAAAAAATAATAAAAAACATTCTAATTCTATACCTTCCTTACTGGCAATGGTGCATTATGCTGCACTGGCCGATATGCATAAATATGGTTTTAATACATTAAATTGCAACGTTGTTCGTCATAATTCTCTTTAAAAACAAAACACTAAGCAAATAATCAAATCTTACACATTTTCCCTTTATTTACATCGTATTATCCATGACAAAAATGGTAACTTGATTAAACTCAAGAAGTATACGTATAAACGTTTATTTCATGATTTGTAGACCAAAAGTAGGTCTCGCCGATGCAATATATCTTAGTTTTGTGATTGTATGAAATGCCTTTAATATTGTTATTACAGTTCAATTTTGCTTTTCTGTTATAATATAGGTATAAGCTCGTGGCGGCGTCCAATGAAAGCCTTTTAAAGGCGAAGGTATCCGATATGTATTAGTCACAAAACGCTGGGCAGTTTTCTCGCAACAGGAGCGTTGCGGAACAAGGGGATAGAAGAGAGGGGGAGACGATAGACAACCGGACCTAAAGCCTTCACGGTCAGACGTATAAAAGAAACATCAACAGCCTCGCACTTTGTAAAAAATACCTATTCAACAAGATTTTTCATAAACTACGCAATATTATTGCCCGGGCGATTTCTACAAAGTTGTCGTATTTTATGAGTAGATTATGTCTATTTTTAGGTCTGATCTGATTTGCACGATTTCGTGTTCTCGCAAGTATTAAGGCACTTGTTAAAAATATGCTTTCAATAGAACTAGGATTTCTTTTATACGCGAAGGTTAAGGCTCGCTTTTAATGAACGCCTTAATTTCACTGCGTTTTCTCTCGGCTGGACTCCTATATGCCGTCAATGTACAGCAGGCGTTGGCAACCTTCTGGGGGTTACAAGGATTCAAAAGTTAGTTAAAATGTTTTGAAATCAATTTATTCCAACATATAAGTAATAAATAATAATGAAATATCACTCTTATTTTTAACATTGATTTTTTACCATTAATATTCGGGAAATATATGTATTCTTCATGAAAATATCTTGATCTATTGTATTAAACACTAATAATATTCATTTTTGATAGATTTTGATTTGTGAACTCAAAAATTGTTAAATGTTTTATCATTTTCTTGGATATTCAAATACTTGAAAATGGTCAGGTCAGGAGTCAAAATAATCGAGGTGTATGCACGAATGTGGAAGAGGCGAAGATTGTTTGCAAAGACAGATTGGTGTGGCGTCCTATTATCTCTGCCTTATGGTTAGTTTGTTTTTTAGTCTTTAAAATCATAATCTTCTTCTTCTAACCCTTATCCGCACCCAATGGTGCATAGGGCACTGCATCGTATTGACGCAGTGGTATCTTGATCGTTAACACATGAAGGATAGGTGATCACTTCAGGAAGCAGTCTAGAGTATTATCGAATAAATATTAGAGTAAAAAAAACACTAAAATTTGTTTGACTCCCCCTGGGAATCGTACCCGGGGCCTACGGTACGGTAGCCGAGCGTGCTGACCATTGGACAAAATCAGTCATGTGTAAGCACTTACAATTTAAGAAAATGCATTTTTTCAGATCTCAAATTTCGAATGAATTTGGTAAAGTGAAAAAAATATCAAAGGTGTACTTCACGGGCCGCGAGTTCCTCGTGCCTAGTAAAAAGTATGGCGTGGGTAGACTCGGTTGAGACCGGGTGACGTCACGACCAACAGTTGTGCAACGCACCTCAATGTCAACTTGTTCTGCCATCGGTAAACCACACTCACTAACCTTATAAGAATATTCGAAAGTTCTCGTACGGACGCGAGCACACACGGGCATTCCTTCGGGGGTATGTGTGAGAGTTCGTGCAGAAAAATAATTTTAAATAACGGATCTCGGCTTAAAATTATTTGCTGGAACCGCGCTTTAACCTTTCGGTTGATTGATCCCTGCCGGTCCATTCAATCAATCACATATTATATATCTTTGCGTTATCTCACCGTTGTTCGCTTAGAACTACTCTTATTGCTACTAGCGTCTGCACGTTGTAAGTGCTGTTAGCAAATTACATAAATTACCTACAACACTGTTACCAACACATAATTAACTGTACGGTTAGACTTCGATATTCGTTTGATTCTCTTTTCGTACAACAAAATTGGCCATTTGTTCGATTATTTGTCATTTTTTTTCACAGAACCGCTCTACGAATAGCCCAGTAGATACAACGTTTTAGTGGCCGATCAAAATACATATTATCAACTCGTTATTGAAAAAAATACCCATTTTATAAATGTTTTTGTATGTTTTAAAGCATATTACTTTATATAATGAAATAAAAATACTTTTATATTTTTTTCCACATTTATTTCATTTCACCAGTGACCGGATTTCATCGTTTCCGACATTATCAAACTGGTGTCGATGTGTTATATGATATTTAAGTTTTGTACTGTGATTTTTTGGCGGAACTGCATTTTGTATAATAAAATAACTAGTAAGTATATGGTTTTTTTTTCCATATTTTCTTTATTTGACCAGTTACCGGATTTCATCGTTACAGACATCATCAGACTGGTGCCTGATTGTGTCGGTAACGACGAAAACCGGTCACTGGTCAAACTAAATAAATGTGGAAAAAACTACATACTTATGTAGTTTATATAAAATGCAGTTCCACCAAGAAATCACAGTACGAAATTTAAATCTCATATAATATTACATAGGTTTTTAAGAATGAAAACCCGAGTATCTTCCATACAATAATATGCCCCCTTTTCTCCGTTTTTAACTCATTCAGTCATCTTTCTACGAAAAAAAATAATTTCTGTAAAATTTTAATGTTATAATTTTTTTCTAAAGTTTGAAGTAAATTACCCCAATATTTGTCCATATATCGTTATTACATAAAGTAGGAACTTGAATATGAATATATATATATATATATATATATATATATATATATATATATATATATATATATATATATATATATATATATATATATATATATATATATATATATATATATATATATGTATATATATATATAAATATCAAAGGCATAGCTGTTCGAGATTTTTTGTTGCTGGCCAATTTAGCAACTTGGTTTTTAAAACGTAATCGGGCGTAATATTGTTGTTCGATCAAGTTAGTGTTACGATTAGACGACTGCGAGATGACAGAAACACGGCTTGTTTGGAAGATGACAACATAAATGCTCATCCAATCGCTCTATCGTCTCCCGCTGTAACTGGCTGTAACAAGTTGTTAATTCCTCAGATGTAATGAGTTGCGTTTGTCTCAGACCAGTCCAGATAAATGGGTTTGACTAGCCAAGACAGCGATATTATATAATTATTATGAATATAAATGTGGAGTTAAATGCTTTCCTATATATAGCGTGTGGTCATATAATACATCAGTGCCTACTTATGGTTGCCAACTTCTTTCAAGTTACGTTTTGATGTGATTTATATATATATATATGTATATATATATATATATATATATATATATATATATATATATATATATATATATATATATATATATATATATATATATATATATATATATATATATATATATATATATATATATATATATATATATATATATATATACATATATACATATATTTATTGTTATTATGTTATTATTACAATTTAGTTTGTTTATAAGAGTCAGATCAGATCTTTTTAATATTATGTTTTCTGTTGAAATCAAATATTTGTAGTAACACTTTTACTCTAATTTTATTTCTGATAACATCTGTTGTATTCTTGCCAGTGCCTTTTACTAGAACCTAAAATATGATGTATACACACAGGCCATGCCTTTGTGGGATCTTTTTTTGTATTATATATATTTTTGGTACTTGTTTTTGTATTTTATTGTAAAATGCAAAAGAATTTAAAATAAATAAAAAATAAATACATAAAAAAAAACTAAAAAAAATATAAATTCGGTCTTGCTTCATTTAAAAAAATCGTTTGCATACCTTGACATATAATATTTTAGTTGTTTTTTTCTATGCCGAGTATATTAAACCTGACAAGCATAACTACGGATATACCATAAAAATATAATTTAAGATCCGAAATGCATGCTCGTATAGCAATAGAATTCTAATGAATGACCTCAACAAAGGTATAATAAATAACCTATTTAAATTGTCTGGCGGTATATTTTCAAAATACACGTTGACGATTAAATTGATGATATATTACGGATTTATTCATATTTTGCAACTGATAAAACCAATTAGTGAACCGGTTCCAGGGGGGAATCACATTCAGCTATTAATTAATCCGACTACCGCGTAAGTTTATTTATTAATTTTTCAATTTTAAAATATGTAATTAAACAAATGGATCGCCTTAATGTGAAGCTTTATATTTTTTAACAATTATACGGTCAAAAGTTTTCATAACTAATTTTTTAATAACTTCAAATAATTTTCATTGCACGTCTCGTCAAATAAGATAAAATTATATAGCAACGAATTTATATGGAAAATTTCTCTCAGAATTTTTTTTTGTATCGTAATTCATACGAATTGAAATGCGATAAATGTAAATTTAAACTAATTTAAATGCAAAGAATTGCATGACTTTTTTTATTGTTTGAATCAAGAGTATATGAATGGTTAAACTAATAATGCAACCAAAATATCCAACGGAAATATTGATATTTTTAGTATATAAATATAAATGAAATTATTGATTGTAATTATGGGTGAAACAAAATGTTTTAAAATGAATTTAAATGTTATCCCAGCAGGTATATACATATAACTGAGTAATATATTTTTTATTAATACGGTGAAATTTATGTTAACGTGTAAAATATTACATTGTTTTTTTAAAAAATCGTTCCTTTGAACAGATTAAATGAAGTTCCACTTAGATGTTAAATTTCCCATTGTTTTTTGTTTAAACTTTCTCCGACCTACTAGAGGTGGCCTTGTATTACAAAAAACAATACAAAAACTATTTATGTAGGCACTTCGTTCATTTCGTGTTGAAGATGAAACATCTTTTTCAAGAGAAAGGTTAATTTAAGAAATAATCCATTTGAGGAAGATAAACAGAAAAACTGTTGAAAATTCGAGATCGTCAAGAATGATGTGCTTAATTTATGTTTGTGTCTCCGAGTTTCCATATTACTTTTTTTATATTAGAAAATCAGTAACTATTATAATGTCTTCAAAGAATCTCTTTGATAATTTGAATGATAATTGAATTGCAATTCCAGTAGTGATCATGTCTTTAAGAACAGTGTCCGTCGATGGTTGCTTCTCGTTGGACGGGACAAGGTAGAAAGTGAATTAATTAAAGTCCAGGTGTAATTATTTTATTGTAAAGCCTTGTTACTGTAAATTGTTATTTTATATAATCTAATAATTAAAAAAAAAAACAAATATTAATATAATGAAATAAATGTATTAACATGTAAGTATTTCGGCTCAACTCAGGCCATGCCTAAAGAGCCTTGATACATAAAGTTTTTAAAAAATGTATGTATCTAAGAAATAAATATATAAAAATAAATTACATTTCATTTTTATTTAAATATTTAAAAATAATTATTTTGGTTTCTGATTATTCCACAGAATATGCTTAATAATAATATCCTTAAACATAGATTCCGTTCATTGACATTGTCAGGGGTGTGCATTCCATATAGGTACGAAATCAGTACCTAACCAGCCTTATTTGCGTTCCATGTAGGTACTCATGCAGTGCTTAATTGAAGTACATATAATTTTGAGGCGAGGGGCTAAAAAAAGGTGTACAATTTTTTTTTAAGTAGCGGGTGGTTTCATGATGACAAAATATCCCAACGAAGTTTTTTGTTTTTGTTTTTGGAGGTCTTCTTCGAAAGAGTTCGTGATAAGAATCCTAACACTCTCCTCCTACCTCAACGGGCAAGGTTTTTTTCCTACGAAAGATCCATCGTTTGATTAATCCATGTGGTCCATTGATGTAGATCTTCTAAGTTGCCAGATCTAAAGCAATCAAACTGTCTTCCCTGATTAAAAACTGCATACCGCAATTTTAACGCAGAACTCATCTTTCATTCTAAGATCACAACTTCACACTGAACAAATATTTACATCTCACCAATAGATGTCTCTAGTGAAGTTCTAGTGATTCAAGAACAAGGTTTCTAAATTGGTTCATATATAAAGAACTTCCAAGAATTTGAGTAGTGTGGTTGTCAATAATGGGTAGAATTGGTGAATGTTACACGTGTGTAAAGTGATCACTTAAACCAGCCTATGACGGTCGTCAGCCCCGTAAATGCCCAGACTTCCATATTCTTCTTCATCATTGATGAGATGTCAAAAAATAACAAATATGATGTTTTATTTTTTTCTAAAGATTTTGTTATATTTTTTCATTGTTCACTTAAGCTTTGAAATATTTGCACCCAAATAAGATTCGTCCGGTCAAAAAATCCTTATACTTAGTAATTTTGCCAAAATGTCAACATGTTTAACTCAGTAATACTATATGTATATTAAATGTTTATTGGGCATTAAAAAAAAACACGAATATATTTTATGGACGTTAAAATAACAATTTCTGGGAAAAAAATATGTTTTATAAACAAAATTAAAAAAAATGGTTTTCCATGTTAATAAACTAGAGTGAAAGGCAGACAAAACTTCTAAGTAATTTAGTATATAATTTCTAAGGAATCATGCCTAATCCCCAAGGAAAAAAAAGTTGCATAACCATAATAAGATCTGTTGTATAATATTTAGGTATGGACTTTTATATATATTATTATTTATTTTACCGTTCATTTTAAACTGCCTTATAAAAACTACTGTCTGAAATGTGTACTTGTTAAAGTATGGTACAAAAAAATCTAGAATACATGCATAGTAAGAATTTCATTCGGTTCGTAGAGATCTCCGAAAGGCCCGTGTACGCTAGTTATATCGTATATAGTATAACACTTATGTAAGATGTAAAAACGTTTTTTGTAAGCCTTTGCAAATGTATTTTTACCGTTACTTAAACGCCGGATTCATTATGAACCTAGGTAGGCATTAGAATAGACGATAATCGTTTGCGTTAGAGTTATTTTCTTGTTATTTTCTTACGTGACTCGAAGTTGTACGATGGGATATGTGCGTATTAATAATACAATACAGTTACAAGCCTTTTCTTGATTGATTTTGTCCAACCTATTACTACATAATGTATCGGTTTTGATTTTTAAAAATATAGAGAATTAATAAATAAATTAACTATAGACCTCACAATGTTATAGACGGTCTAGGCATCGATAATACAAGGAACTTAATATTTTATCATTAGTTTGAAAGGATTTTTAAATACCAACAATGTGTACGCAATAACTGTGTAACGTAGTTTGTGTAGTTTGCAACAATGGTTTGTGTAACAAAACGCGTATAATATGTGTAAACACATGAAAGTGAAAATAAAATTGTATCTACTTCGATTTATTGAAAGAATATTTTTTCATGTTAAGGTTTAATACGTTACTGTAATGTTTTGATGCAGCGTTTTCGCAAATTATGCATACAATCTTTTTCAATGGAAATAATTCGATAAATCCATACTACATAATCATTAATTTAACAAATTTATGAGGCGAATGTTAGCGGGAAAAGAAGCAGAGGAAGACCGAGAAAAACATGGCACGATCAGGTATGCCAAATACTTCAAAGTGGTCAGGTTAGGAGTCGTAACAATCGGCGGGTATGTATGAGGAGATGCATGAACGTGGAAGAGGCGAAGAATGTTTGCAAGGACAGAGTGGTGTGGCGCTCTATTCTCTCTGCCTACCCCTGCGGGGAAGCGGCGTGATGGTTAGTTAGTTAGTTAGTTTTTAACATTTTAACCGCTTAAGGACCACTCCCAAATATACTTGTGTGAAAATTAATAAACTTCATGTTTTTTAAATAATTTTTGCTCATGACTGTTTTTTTGCCCATGACATCAGCTGTTTTGTTACTGATGAATCCATCTATAGATAAAAGATACCTAACTACTGATAATTTCTACACATCTCAGTAATCTTGATTGAACACATTATAGACCCTAAAGTTAACTGATAATAAACCTAAAAGGCTTTCCTAGAACTCTTTAAAAAATTAAGAAGAAAAAATGTTTTTGAACAAATACATATTTTGATGTTGTCTTTTAATTATATGCTTATAAGGCTTTATTTATGCATTATGATGAATGATAATCAACATTTTTATAGACATTTATTTTATATATTCACCCACACTTTACACCACTGCATCAATTTTTAGTCCCATTTGTGCCGAAAATCGCTTTTATGACGAATATACTATATATAGACGGTTTCAAATATCAATAACTCATTTTAATTCAACATGATAAAATCAATTTTAATTCATTGACGTACCTTAACTATTGTAGTTAGAGAATATATTACATTGTTCTATACCTGCTAGGCATTGACCATACATATAGGGAACCTGTCATTGCATCAATTTTTAGTCCCATTTGTGCCTAAAATCGCGTTTATGACGAATATACTATATATGGACGGTTTAAAATATCAATAACTCATTTTAATTCAACATTATAAAATCAATTTTAATTCATTGACGTACCTTAACTATTGTAGTTAGAGAATATATTACATTGTTCCATATACCTGCTAGGCATTGACCATACATATAGGGAACCTGTCATTGCATCAATTTTTAGTCCCATTTGTGCCTAAAATCGCTTTTATGACGAATATACTATATATGGACGGTTTAAAATATCAATAACTCATTTTAATTCAACATGATAAAATCAAATTTAATTCATTGAGGTACCTTAACTATTGTAGTTAGAGAATATATTACATTGTTCTATACCTGCTAGACATTGACCATACATATAGAGAATCTTACGAGGGATGTGTGTTGTATGGTATAATTATGTGTGGGTCGAATGGTGGGTAACGGGATTTTAAAAATGCAAAAAATCTAATATGCCAATTTGATCGGGTAGGGCACTTTGTGGTCTGAGGTGATTTACCAGGACCGCAAGTCCATTGTGTAACTCCCAACGTCTAACCTCGCTGCTAACTGTACATATAATCACGAATAATAAGAGTAAGTACTGCTCATAGCGCAATCATAACATGAGACATCTATAGAAATGGTTTCAATGGTGTAGTGTTCAAGAATTTTTGAAAGAGCAAAACATGAGTGCTAGAATGTATGTTTTTATACGCATGGTAAAAGTATTAGCGTTCAATCATATAAAAGTTCTCATAAAAGTACCTACTAAATATTTTTTTGTTTCATCAGTATTAATTACCAGTTTTCAAAAAATATTTATTCTGTTACCAATTTAGTTCAAAATTTTTTGAGAGAAGAAAAATATAATAGCAAATATGTATTTTTCATACACATGGTAAAGGTATTAGCGTTTAATCATATTTAAGTTCTCAAAAAAAGTAGGAAATATTTTATAGTTTAATCATTTTTAATTACCAGTTTTTAGTAAATATTATGTTACTAACATTTTGTTAACTAAGCAAAATGACCTAAGCTCTTCATTTCAAATTTGTCTGATCATAGAATAAAGCAATATGCATTACTGTCAACGTCATATAAAAATATAATTTTCAATAATTACCGATTGATGCAAATAAACCATTTTACTTTTCTAAATTCTCATTTGTATCTTTTAAACATGCTTCGTACCTTAGTTTTGTTTCATTTTTTATCTTTTTTTTAAACTTTCTTATTTTTGTATCAGTCTTGTTAACCTTTATTATCCCATACCCCAAAACGAGAAATGGAAATTACTCATCGGGAATATTATAAATATGACTTATGTATGTAATGTGTTTTGAAATATTTTTTTATCCCTACAGTATAAATAAAGGTGGTGGATTATACCCAAATGGTGGATTATGCACAACTGTTAGTTTTAACTTATATGCCCCGCTGACAGTGATAGGGACTTTGAAAGCATTAGTAATATTTTTTTATATTTGACCGCGAAAAACTGTGCACAATTAATTAATTACCGAAAAAAGATTTAAAAAATATTTTTATTTTATTTATTTATATGGATCTGAATGAAAACTAAGAGTTTTTTTACCGGAACTGGGAATATGGCGGGAGTTCTCAGAGTAAAAATAAAGAACTTGTGACGTCACAGGAAAATCTTTTTTTTTTAAATGGTTAATATAAACTTAACATCAGTGAAACACAATTTCGTAAAAAAATGGATAAATTTAATTGTCCGCTTTAAACATGTTCTAAACATTTTCATTGCATCGACAGTATAGCCGTTTCGTCCATGATGACGCCATGCGCAGAACAGGACGAGTTTTGGTACAATAATGAGCAAACTAGGCAATGCCAGAATACGGTTCGCGATACTATCCAGTGTTGCCAGATGCGAGTAATTGCTCTTCTCGATATGAACCTGACATTCAGAGATGAAGGTCGAGAAAGACACAAGAACATGCTTTCTTGTATACACACTTATCAAAGTATGGGAAAGTTTTTCGCTTGTACAAATGCATTTATTTAATATAAAGTATGTTACTTATTTCATATTTTTCAAATTTTGATACTATGTTAAGTTTTTTTTACGTTTTATATATAAATATATTCGCAACTTGTACGAGTATATGGGCTGTTCAACGCAAATACTTGTTCACAAATCTGGATTATCTCCAATTATAGGAGTTATTTTATAGTTTTTTCACATCTCTACACAGATGAAGAAGAATAAGGAAGTCTGGGCATTTACGGAGCTAACGACCGTCATAGGGTGGTTTAATTGATCACTTTACACACGTGTAATATTCGCCAATTCTACCCATGATTGACAACCACACTACTCAAGTTCTTGGAACTTCTAAATGTGTATATTGTTCAAATTCGGAACATAGTGGTTGAGTCACTAGAATTTCACTAGAGACATCTATGATGAGTTGAAGAAGCTTTTTATTGAGCGAATATAACGAAAAAATAATATATTTTATTTTTATGATATATTAATTTTTCGTTACACAAGTACGTATATAATATATCAGTTATGAATAATGAATGATTTCATCTCATATTCGTTATGTAGTTAATTTAACTAAAATGAACAGCTCAGCTCCTTAGATTTCAACCTACATGTACTACTTACCTAAATTTATCCAAAAAAATATTCATGAAAATTAAGCTTGTTTAATTAAGATATTTATGTAGCTCGCCTAATCTCCCAAAACGCTTTGTTCAAAAGAAAATTTTGAGTGGTTGAAGGAACATTTGTATTCTTACGATTTTATTGAATATTTTATTATGAACTTTGAAAGTTGAACTTATATTAAGTAAATAAGCTTAGGCAGGTGAGAAAGAGCTTCTGCAGAACTGAGAAAGAGGCGTTCCGAAT
Source organism: Brachycentrus maculatus (assembly GCF_059751285.1). NCBI lineage: Eukaryota > Metazoa > Arthropoda > Insecta > Trichoptera > Brachycentridae > Brachycentrus > Brachycentrus maculatus. The sequence continues at coordinate 743,354 of NW_028280978.1, read as the reverse complement.
CACATCCTGTACCATAAATCTTACTACTCGATACTTGATTCACCTTAGCAATGCTCCAAACGTAATATTTATAAATTCGAGCATCATTATAAAAAAAAAAATTGTCTGCTCTCACGAAAATGCCCGTAACTCAAATTTAAGAGAACATTTTTTATAAGACGACTTTTAATTTATGAAAAAATTATAAACAAAATGATTAATGTATGTACCTAAGTTTCTTACATTTTTGACAAGAAGATGAAGGCATCAATGGTGTGTTGCTATGGCAAATATTTTATTTACCTAATAATTATTTAAAAAAAATCAGATTATCGATCGATTATGTATGTTACCTTTGCATTTTAATATCTCCGCTATTGTAAAATATGGAAAATTGGACGTTTCAATTTCGTTTACAAAAGTACCTTTTGCCAATGTATAATTATAGATTAAAGTATATTTACACATACATAATGTAATGTTACACGTGTGTAAAGTGATCACTTAAACCAGCCTATGACGGTCGTCAGCCCCGTAAATGCTCAGACTTCCATATTCTTCTTCATCTTCGATAAGATGTCATAAAACAATATGAAAATAACTCTTGTAATTGGAGTTTAGTCAAGATTTTGGGAACAAGTATTTGGAGGTACTCAAAATGCTGCATAATTATAATAAAAATAAATTATATTACCAACAAACATAAACAATAAATAATAAATGTATGTCCCTTTCCAAGCACAAGCGCTTAGTCATTAATTTTAAGATTGTAAAAGTAGAAATGTCTAGAAAATGGAATAAAAAAAGAAATTTTATTTACCGTATTAAAAAAATAAAGAAGCTGTATTTATAAAAAAAGTTAACAATTCGTGGTAAAATTGGATCGAATATCTAGTAAGCTGTCATATTTCGAAATGATCAAATTAAATAGCGTCATTTCGTGAGGATTCGTCATAAATTTCAAGTACAAGGCGTAAAAAGCTCTGATGGAGAATCTCGCCCGTCACGTTCCCATGTTACGTAAGGCAGCCGTCGCCGTCGCACGCATGAACACCCGCCGCGGTGCGACACTCGCGGTAATTGCGATAAAAAAATGCTTTTACCATAAAAGTAACAGTTTGAGAGGCAGGAAGCGTCTCGGCTGGTGTCCATTGCCCCGACATTCTTGGCGCGGTATTTGCATCGTCGCTCACCCGTTATCTGCTGCACTTTCTGCTCTCCTTGTCCCACCACTTCCTGTCGATATGTACTTTATGTACGTGCATAGGTACACAGATGCATGCTTGTGGGCTGGTCTGATCTGTACACAGATTACAGCAGATCCTAGATATGTTTACCCTCCGTAGACTGCTATTCTCTAATTATTTCGTTAGTTGTAAAAATATTTAATGTTACCAATGAAAATGCGCTGCCAGCATACTGTAAAAATTTTGCAATAATGTTTTTTTTTAAAGCTCTACCAATTTAAGGAATTTCTATATATAACAAAAAATTACAAGATCTTCCCGTCCTGCACCCTAGTTGACCCTAGGTCATCGTATTCTCTCGTAAATTGTTCTTGAACTTCGTCTGCTGAAAATCAGTATATCTTGTGTTAAGAAATTTTCAAATAAATAAAAAAAAAAAAAAAAAGTATATACCTATCTTGATAAATATTCCATTAATTGTCTATAGTCCAATTGGCTGTCAAAAAAAGTGAATTTGTCTAAACGTAAGGTCAAGACTTACATACAAATCTTAAAAATATTTTTTTTAAAATAATTATTGTTTTGATAATGGTGTGATTCATTCATCTATCAATTTTTATTTACAAATAATATATACTTTATTTCGATTACTGACCAACATTAAAATGGAAAAAGTCGATACGATAAATGATATCTAACCTTGTCGACGTTTAATAAATACGTTCGCTTAGTTGCCTCTTCGTTATTAAGATAAAAATTATTCGTAAGACATATTTTAAGAATGCGCTCACGTACAAGACAATCTTTCAAGCATTAATAATTTTCTAAAGAATTAATTTCAAGTTTTTTGTTTTTTTTTCAATTATTTTTATTTTTATTTTGTTACTTTTCTTGTCTTTTAATTTTTCAGTAAGCATTTAAAATGATCAGTGTTTAAAATTTACATACTAAAATTTAACGAATAAACATATGCCGACTATATAGGATCTGATTCATAACTCACAAATCACAAAAAAAAACTAATGATAAGTTTTTGAATAGCCCCGATACACAGTTTATAACCTCAGAACTGTTCCTTTCCATGTAATAGACTTTCCAATTAAGCCTAACCAGGTTTATTATTATGCATGTTTACTAAGGATAGCGATATACATATACTCTGACACCAGATCACAAACACATGTAGGACTATCTACATACATAAATACCCCACTCTCTTTGTTTTCCTTAACCGCACTTTAATATATGCATAGGGCACACCATTTATATGGTTATTTTGATGTTTAATTGTACGTCATTCAAAATCGCGGTTTAAAAGTAAAAACCTCATCTAAGAGGAACATAGTCAGAAACAAACAGGTCAGACAAAGTGCGAGTAAAAAGGATTTTAAAAGAGGTATATTTTTTCACTTATTTTAAAAGTCTATCGTACTTTATTTAATGGTTATTCAAAATAAAATAAAGTTTAGCATTCTGTGTTAGAGTTGGCAATAAAAAAATATATCCTTAAGTTACTTCTTGGTCTTTATTTTAAAAAATCGCTTTAAAAAAGGGAATAAATATATATATATATATATATATATATATATATATATATATATATATATATATATATATATATATATATATATATATATATATATATATATATATATATATATATATATATATATATATATATATATATATATATATATATATATATATATATATATATATATATATATATATATATATATATATATATATATATATATATATATATATATATATATATATATATATATATATATATATATATATATATATATATATATATATATATATATATATATATATATATATATATATATATATATATATATATATATATATATATATATATATATATATATATATATATATATACTTGTACAGAAATAAAATAAAATCGGACTTTCAAGATATTGTTGAAAATTTATTTGATAAATTTATCCAAAGTATTTGTTTTAATGAACTCTAGAACGAGCAACAGTTATTTACATAACAAGTTACGAGTATTTATATGACAGCTCAAATAACGGTCGTTACTTTTTTGTGTTATAAATGGTTCAATCGTTAATTTATGGATGACTTAATATGGTTATTTTGTTTATGTATACATATATATATATATATATATATATATATATATATATATATATATATATATATATATATATATGTATATATATTTATATATATATATATATATATATATATATATATATATATATATATATATATATATATATATATATATATATATATACACACATAAATATATATACATAGATATGCGTTGCATACCAGCTTTTGTTGCTTGTTCTAAAAATGCAGCCTCCGTAAAGATAAAGGATTCAATTGAGAAATAGAAATATGATAGATATAATAGATAGAGTAATATGTTTTGAAAAAAAATTTTATATAATTTAACATTTTTGTACTTGTAAATTTATTACATTGTGAAATGAAAAAAAAATCTATCCCTTTGAAAAACGATTAGTTTACCGCAAGTTAACGCATCGCTATCCTTATGAACTTAACCAGAATATAATACTGTGCCTGATGTACAATATTTCTTCGAACGTAATTTTAATGTTGCTTCCACTTAACTTGTTGCACAATAATTCTAAGCGTGTCTGCGGCATGTTTGTATGATGGTACGATTATACGTACTTGAAAACTTAGGCTTGGTCTCGAGAGAAGTGAAGAATAATCACAACTTACACAGGATGAGGAGAATTTCGCTGTATGAAACTGAGAATTTTTAACGCAAAAGAGAATAAATATGGTTACAAGCTATGATGTCATATTGTAGTTTCAGTATTCATACGAGTATCTAGTTAGTTGCTCGTAGCTGTAACTAAAAGTATGTTATTTTTGATATTTTATTTAACTTAACAGAAATTCTACGCCATTATTAAAAATCTTTTGAAGCAAAAAATTTATTTAATTTTAAATATAATTGAACTAATGTTTGTATACGAGTATAAGGAAAGTTTTTTCGTATCTCCATTTTTATTTTAATTTCCTAATGTCCGAGTGACTCTGACGTCTAGCTACGGCTTATGCAACACCGCTTGTCATGGAACTACTAATGTTACAATTTCATGTAAATTATGAGTGAAAATTCTATGTAAAAACACTGGCTATCTCGCTAAACGCATGAATTTATTCTTATCTCCATAATAATTTCGTTTGTTTATAGTTCCTACGACATTTATTTGTCCAGCTTTTTCGATTTTTAAGCTATTTTAAGTTGCCCAGAACTGTTGACAAACATCTAACTTCTGCAAAGTTCTTGATTAATTAGTCCTTCGTGGATTTGATTCAACTGAAAACAACCGTGACCTTTTTTCTCTATGTTTCTTATTTTCAATACAACAAAACTAAAAGGATTGCACTGTGTAACGTATTAGAAACAGCACCACATCAAGAATCGTTTAATTTTCCAGCATTTCTATTGCTTTACACCTCATTTAGATCTCTGAAAAAATAATTAGCACTCTCCTTATCATTCATCGTTCACTTTGTGTAATACCACTTTAATAAGCAGTAATAATTCTTCGAACCCTTATCGACACACCAATGGTGCATAGGGCACTGCATCATATAAACGCAGTGTCATTTTGATCGTTAACACATGAAGGAAAGGTGATCAGCTCTCCGCTTTAGGTACCAGTCCAGGGTAATATGGAATAAATATCAGAGTTAAAAATCACTTATACTTATTTGATCTGACTAAATACTCGTTAATGGACTTGTATCAGTGCAATAGTTCAAAAGATCAACCAATTAAATGAGTATGTGCAAGTATTAAGGAGTGGAATATAAATATATTATCTTTTTTTGTGTATTTTGTATTTGAACACCAAAAAATCATAGTAACATAAGAAATTAATTCTTCTTCAAACCGTCATCTGCACCCGATGGTGCAGAGGGCACTTTATCATATAAAGGTAATGTTATTTTGATCGTTAACACATGAAGGAAAAGTGATCAGCCCTCCGCTTCAGGGTAATATTGAATAAATATTAAAGTGAAAAAAATCACTTATACTTATTTGATCCCCCTCTGAGAATCGAACCCGGGACTTCCAGTACGGTAGCCGAGCTTGCTGACCATTACACTACGGAGGCGGACCAGTAATAATTACCTATTTGAATATTTATTTTAACATCCGTATTATTTAATAACAATTTATTGTTACCAAATGCACTTTCATAAGTTAGAATTCAGTAAACCAACCCTATAATTACTCTTCCACCTAAAATTCGAGTAGAAGTTTGAGTGTGTAAGAAGGCATCGTGACGTTTGGATGGACCACTTGGTCATGAATCATGGGTAAGGTCACGATATGAAGGAACGATGGAGAGGAAACGCTCGTCTTATCTCTTGATCTTCCGATCGGGCCGCTTGTCTCCTATGTGACTCGAAGACGCCTCTCTGTTTAAGATTATCAGATATACTTGATAGAAATATGCGCCGCCCTTGACTTCTTTATAGCCTTATACAACAAACTGATTATTTATTTATTTATATATAGTTATTTATTTATGTATTTTATGTAGATTTTAATTAAAACACCGAGGTGAACATATGATTATTATTCACATAATTAATTTTGCTTGACTTATTTTTAATGTCTCAATACCTGATGCAGTTTCTAATGATTTATATGAAAACACCAAAACCTTATTTTATTAAAACAATTTTTCATGTCGATTAAACGAAATGCGAAATATTTTGTACTCTAAATTACAAAAATTATGTCTAGCTCAACAAAAGGGAAAATGTTGATAAAAGTTATAATTTTACTATGAATATTTAAGCTCCAACTAAGCATCTCAATAAAAAGGGTTTATTTTTATTGAGATACTCAGTTAATGTAAAAAAATCATACTAAACTAAAGTTAAAAAAAATATTTGAAACATATTTATTTCTATATAATTTATATTTGAAGCACTTACTTTGTGATTCTCCATTTTATAATTTAAATGTAACTTTGTTTTAAAATCACTTAATAATAATAATGAATTATAACTTAATTTTAATGTCTACTGGTTTCGAAGCAAACCGTTTCTTTATCAAGCTTCGAAACCAGTAGACATTATAATTAAGTTATAATAAAATATTTATAGTGATTTTAAAACATAGTTATATTTTAATTATAAAAGGGAAAATCACAAAGTTAGTGCTTTAAATATAAATAATATAGAAAGAAATCTGTTTTAAATAAAAAATAATTAAAGTTACATTTTAATTATATTTCTTTGTATTTAAAAATTTGTTTCTTTCTTTATATTTTATAAAAAGAAAAATACTACTACATTTTCAAAAATGAAATGAAATGCTTACGAAATTACGACTTGCGAATCTTACCTTTTCAGAAATACATATTCAGACCACTTTGTTTCATAGACCGAGGTATTGATGTACCTGTTAACTTTTATTTTTCTCAGCGTCCGATCATTGTGTCTAAACTCTAGTTAGAAAATTAATGTTATGTTATTCGTTAGGTTACATTTACCATAGCATTAACCTAGGTTACACATCTGTTAAATAATCTTATACGCCACATTATTCTTTAACAAACCACAGATGGTGCGTGAATACATGTAAGAACGAAAGTAAAATCGAGAAGTGTTTCATCAATATTTATTACTTTTCAATTTAATATGTTTTATTCATGAACATTATCATAACCTAAGAAAACATCATAACCACGAGGCTTCATTAAATTGACTTAGAAACCTTTCTATCTCATATATCTTATTTTATTTGATTTGATTATTAAATGTAATATTTCATAAGAAATTTAAATTCATATTAATTGGTGATTTCGTACTCTTCATATAATTTTATTACATATATTTTAACATTTATTTTTACGAAACTGTCTCTTAGTTTATACGTTTTCCTTATTATTTTATATTTTTATTTTTCTCTTTATCATATTCCCCACCTATTTTTACTAACTTAATACCACAGTGTGTGAATCTAAGAAGCGTTCAGGCTACCTAACAGACCTCTCTTGCATAGCAATTTTATTCTTTTAATTAAGTTGCGAAAATTATAAGAAAATGTGGAACAAAATTGTAGCACGATTTTACTGAGAATTTAAATTTACCATAATTGCTTTCTATACCCCTGTCACTGCCAATCTAAATAAATGTAAATTTGGAAAACCACCACCAAGTTTTTAGAAGTACCCCAATATCAAAATGTATATTAAATATTATTTTATATCCAAGTTATTACAAGCAATGCAAGTTACATATCATTCCGAATTATTTATTTAAAAAAATACAAAAAAAATAAACTTATGTAGCTATACAATTCTAGGTTTGTATAGCTACATAAGGACCGTCAGTCCATTTAATCTTCACATTCGTTTGAAAATACCATAACTAGGCGAAACAATTGTCACAGTATTAATTTTTATGTGTTTTTTTTATTATTATTAATAAAATACAACTTAGTAGACTCAAAAAATCTGTGTTTGATTTAAAAATTAATACATAAATTAAAATGGAGTTCTACAGATTAAACGCCAAATTCAATAAATAAACCAATCTTTCTACCTGACTAAATCATTTAAAGGTAAAATGAATTTTTCCCATCTTTAAAAAAAATGTAAAGCTGCGCATAAATTAAAGTTATCAGCGATGACTATTTATTACTCTCATTATTGTGATAAAGGTTCCCACATTTTCCACTCGAATTACATATTTTATTTTTCCATTGACCACTTTCGAGATTCATTGCCATCTAGGCATTCAAGAACTAAAGGTTAATGTCATTTTAAAGTAGATTCCTACATTTTTAATGTAGAATTTATATATAATAAAGAAAAAGGCTTTTAAGGAATGTTAAAGTCACTTCATCACAGCTTATGAGTTCAATTACGTAACGTATAATCAATACGGAATTAATAAAAAATTATAATGTTATTGCTCTTCCAATTATTTTTTAATGAAGTAGTTTATTTGGCAGTTTAAATTTGATTCTTTCTTATATTTTTAAATTAACGTAGTTTTCGCTTTCGACAGAAGAGAACTAGCGTTCATCGCAATGATGTAATGCTTCAGTATAAACCGTTAATTGAAGTACGGCGGATGCCCAAAGTAAATATTCTGTATTGTACGTTCATTATAAATACCTTTTGAATTTCATTTCGGACGAATACAATGAATACATTGATTATCTCTGATATCAAATTGACTAGTATCGTGGCTAATTAAAGAAAAAACGTTCTCGGAATAACGGGTATCTCCGAGTCTATCTAGTCGACGTATAATCGGTATTGTAGGTATTTCACCGGTAAGCTTGTCTTCCCTCAGTCCTTTGTCTGGGGTTACTGAAATTATCTGGGAGAATATCTACATTGTTCGAGATATTCAAAGTCTTGGCGTATCTAACAGTAATTTTTAAAGTACTTAGTACTCAGATCGTACTTGTTATAAAATCCAGTTGTAGGATTATGGGTACTTTAGATCGAACCGATCTAAGCGAAATGGTTCCGAAGTGCCTGTAAAATTATATCAAGCCCGGTGTATACACTGTACCTATTTATTGCGAGCGATCCGGTTCAAAGTCGTGAAGAACGGGCGGACGAATGATACTGGATCTATATTTCGTATAAATGGTATTATCTCAAATTTTGCAAGGTGAGATTGTCAAAAATATATTTGATTGACCGCTTTTTATCTGGTACTAATGCTCAGTCATTCGCAAACGTCTATGAGGTCACTCAACTCATCCTCTGGTATTTCGTTATGAGATTCATTCGGTATGAAAATTAACCACGGTTCTAGCAGTTACGAGTTCAAGTTAAAAAAAACTGAAGGTGTTTCTACCAAACATGCCATACTTTATATTTATTACTCACTTATTTTTAAATACCTTATTATCGTATTTCAATAGAATATAATGAAAAACACATAAAAATATAAGAAAGAGAATTTCTTCTTGAATAACATACATTGGCACATTGTATGAGTGTCGTATAGAATAGAGGCTTGGCACATTACATTAATGTACTATTAAGGCTCAAGTTTCTTTTTATATTTATAATTAAAAATTCTTGGTCCTTTCCAAAACTTTTTTTATAAATTAACATTATAATAATTTTGTCCGCCTCCGTAGTGTAATGGTCAGCACGCTCGGCTACCGTACTGGAGGTCCCAGGTTCGATTCACAGGGAGAATATTTGAATATTTATTCAATATTACCCTGGACTGGTACCTGAAGCGGAGGGCTGATCACCTTTCCTTCACGTGTTAATGATCAAGATAACACTGCGTTTATATGATGCAGTGCCCTATGCACCATTGGGGTGCAAATAAAGGTTTGAGTGAATGAAACTTTATAATAATATCGTGATATCTTATTTAGTAATCCAGTAACCATCTGCCTCCGTAGTATACAGGTAAGCGGTTTTATATAAAATCTTGGCGCATATGTATTGTTTTCTAAATAATTTTCAACAAATTAAATGTTGACGGGTCAAGCTTTAATATTTGCCACGGTGTTCTATGCACTTCTCGGTGTAAATAGAAGTCGGAAGATGCACAACATTTCTATGAATTTCCCTACAAAACCCCTACTACATGTTGCGCATTTCTAAAACGAATAAAGTCGGACGAATGGAGGGATCCGTAATTCGTATCATGACACCTGCGTATATAATGTATATACAACCATCAAGGCTGTACTTAAATCTCGCAATAAGTGCCTGTCCATTGATCGTAAGGTTCCTGCTTTGTCTTCCAGGAAAGTAGTTAATCAGTTCTTCCTCGCAGGACGCTCAAAGAGGAGAACGGTCGCGGTGTTTGAACGTCATTACTCAGTTAACATTATAATTCCTACTGCACATCACATGTTCCCCTGATATATACATCTACATATAACTGTATGGTTAGTTTGACCCGCTAGAAATAACACGGACGTCGTCAGTCTAGCGTGGACTCTTAGGGCAACCAGTACGCGAACGAACGATATTACCCCTATACTTTTAGATTGTGTAGTATCGAAATGGTTCGTTGCGATTTTACAGTTGTAGATAGAATTTGCCCGCAATGTGGATATCAATATATGTAACTATTTTACCGGTTCGGCATTTAGCTGTTGTTATTAGGGCGAACGGTCTCATTCATTACGGGATTTCTAGTTCCAGGACCTACTTTACTTAGAAGTCAAGTTAAATCAATATCACGAGTAAATACCTACCTACTATTTGATTTAATTTATTAACATATTCGTCCGCCTCCGTAGTGTAATGGTCAGCACGCTCGGCTACCGTTCTGGAGGTCCCGGGTTCGATTCCCAAGGGGGGTAAAATAAACACAAGTGATTTTTTTCACTGTAATATTTAATCACTATTACCCTGGACTGGTACCTGAAGCGGAGGGCTGATCACCTTTCCTCCATGTGTTAAAACAATCAAGATAACACTGCGTTTATATGACACAGTGCCTTATGCACCATTCGGGTTCGGATAAGGGTTTTATTTTATTGTAACATAAATTGTATACATTTATTAAAATCACAATTTTAAACTTTTTTTTTCTAAATGTAGAGACAAGCCACCTTGTGTGTCTCGTCGGTGGAGTTCTTTTTGGATACATGTTTTATTGTTTTTAACCATTTTAACCTAATAAAATACACATAAAAAATAGAGAAAAATTAAGAATATAAACATTTTACAATATTCATAAAATTAACGCTTGATCATTCACCCATTCCTTTATTTTGCCTTTGTTCCATATTTTATTTTGACCTCTAACATAACCAACTACTGCATAATATAGATAGAAAGGTAGATAATATTGCAGTTACCAGACCTCTTTTCTTCCCGCCAAAATCTCGTAAAAGTTTGCTTGCTATTTCAACTTTTATTAGAGAATTCATATAAACACTGACTATTGTATCTGTCTTTTTCCGTATTGTAGTAGTTCTTGCATTTGGCTACCGTTCTACAGGTTTCGGGTTCGATTTCCATGAGCGTTGAGATAAATATTTGTGATTTTTTACTCTAATACTTATTTCACATAACTCTGAAATATCACCTGAAGCGCAAGGCTGATCACCTTTCCTTCGTGTATTTATCGATCAAGATAACATTGTTGCTATACGATGCAGTGCAATGTGCACCATTGGATGAGGAGAAGGGAAAGAAGAATTTATATATATATATATATATATATATATATATATATATATATATATATATATATATATATATATATATATATATATATATATATATATATATATATATATATATATATATATATATATATATATATATATATATATATATATATATATATATATATATATATATATATATATATATATATATATATATATATATATATATATATATATATATATATATATATATATAATTGATATTACACAAAGTGAACTATGAATTACAATTAGAGTGTTAAAATAGGTACCTAGCTGCTAGGCACCATAACAGATACCAAACCAATGTCAAACTATAACATCTCAAAGGTGGGAGACACATTTCACCTGCCCACTTCCCAGGAGCGCATAGAGTGAAAATGAAGTATATATATGTCAGGCACGTAGATTGACAATAACAAAATGTTACATCTACCGTCTTCCATGTGTGATCCCGCCAAAAGAGTCGAACTTTTTTCACCGGTAACTTCCGTTTTTGGAAGAACCAGTTACCGCTATCCCGAAGGCAGCCCGAGGCGAGGCGTACCGTTATGACGCGACGCAGAATGTTCCCACTGAAGGCCTCCGCAAATTGCGCCGATCTGCTCTTTCCTCCGCTCTCCCATCTCTTCTGTCACTTAATCTTCGGTTATATAACGTGTACGGCGTTCAATTAATATAATGAACACTTTTGCGCTTATTTATATTGGTGCCCGCGCAAGCGCCAACGGTAACCGTCATCATTACCGTCGCACGAATTGAAATGTACGTATTATTATCGTTGTTAAACAAGGGCTTAACTTAAGCTTAGTAATACTATTTCGGGACCAGGATTCCAATTAGCAGCAATACCACTACAGTGCCTTAAGAGTCAATTAACTTAACTCCAAAATCTAATTTGATGAACGATGTATATTATTACTTTCTTATTATAGATTCTAATGGGATTCTACATATGTAATACAATGTAATTATACAGAAGTAGAATACGGAAGTCTGAGTCTATTTACAGGGCTGATGACCGTCATAGGCTGGTTTAAGTGATCACTTTACACACGTGTAACATTCACCAATTCTACCCATTATTGACAACCACACTACTCAAATTCTTGGAAGTTCTATATATATATGAACCAATTCTGAGACATTGCTCTTGAATCACTAGAACTTCACTAGAGACATCAATTGGTGAGATGAAAAGAAGCTTTTTTACTAAGCAGAAACTCTTTTATTAGTGTGTGAGGTCCGAATCCTGGATTATAATCACACACATGAGAAACGCCAGAAAATATCATTTTCATTTTTATCATTTAAGCTTATAATTCTGTAAATACCCAGACTTCCATATTCTTCTTCATCTTTGATGAGATGTCAAAAAATAATATGAAAAATACTCCTATGATTAAAGATAATCCAGATTTATGAACAAGTATTTGGACACACACAAAATGTTGTTAATCAGTTTTATGATTTGCATTTGCGTGCTTGTAACCACAGATGACATGCGTTACATCATATATTAGTCAAAGTATGATATGCTGTCAAAATATTTATACTATGTTGACATCATAGATCCAAATGTATTTGACATTCAATATAGAGTTGAAACATATGAATTTGGTAGTTCAAGTACTAGAATATGTAGTATTGACAGCAATCGCTATTAATTCGGCTATGTGCAAGCATTTCAAGGTTAAAAATAAATAGACCCACGTTTCAACAAACCACAAAGTAATTGAACACCTTCTAATCGCATTTTGCGGACACATTTTTGATAGGAAACTCACAGAAATCATTCAATGAACACAATGACTATAGTTTGTTTTTTTTGTTCCACTTATTATTTATCTTTATTAATTTATTTAAACATATTATATACATAAGTCACATATCGCTCACTCCTTTCAAGAACGTCATAAATCAAGAAACTTGATTTTTCAGGAGAACGTTTTTAAAGTTTAAAAATATAATACATTGTATTAAAATAAATATCAAGCCACTTATTGAACTTTTTACTGTGCAACAGATCTTTTTAGGTAAAACCTGAAGGTATTTTCTCCATTTGAAAAATATTTAGTATATTTAAAAAGAATAATTATTCAATACCTTTTCTTCAAAATGAAAAAAACAACATTTTCTGCCCTGCAGCGGGTAAATATTAAGTTAAAAATATGGCTTTTTTTCTGGGATATAGTACATTTTCTAGGCATTCCGAAAACATGCACAACTGAAAATCGACGATTTTTTATTTATGACGTTGTTGAAAGGAGTGAGCGATATATAATATTCCCGATGAGTGATTTCCGTGACTCATTTTGGTACATGGGATAAAGGCAGTGATGGGATTCAAAATTTTCAAGAACCGGTTCTCCCTTTCGGTACTACCCCTACCCTCCCTTTATAAAAATAGTTTTTACATTTATTAGTTTTTTATTCTGCACATAAATAGAACATTCACATAACAACTGAGAATGCTCCAAATATAATAGTAGGTACAGATTTAAAAGTCAATTAAAAGTAATGTGTGACAACAAAGGCTTAAGGACCGGTTCGGCGAACTCTAAAATTTTTAGGCACCGGTTCGCTAGAACCGGTGCGAACCGGCTGATTCCCACCACTGGATAAAGGTTAACAAGACTGAAAAGCAGATAAGAAAGTATCAAACAAGAAAACACAAGGCAAAATGTAAAATATAAAGCAATAATAGGTATGTATTTAAAGAATATAAGGCAAGAAGCACGTTTAAAGCAAAAAGGGAAAATATAACTAATTATTAACACAAAAATCTTTCCATAAAGTATATTTTAAGTTCATTCATTATGAATCCCTAGTCAGGAATCCATAATAAATTAAGTGAATATCAGTCATTTTTTTATTTAGTATAAATGTGTGGCGCAAAATATATCATCCAATTTTGTTTTTGAATAACTTTTTTACTACAACATTTTGAGTGTGTCCAAATACTTGTTCACAAAATCTGGATTATCTCCAATTACAGGAGATATTTTCATATAATTTTTTGACATCTCATCAAAGATGAAGAAGAATATGGAAGTCTGGGCATTTACGGGGCTGACGACCGTCATAGGCTGGTTTAATCGTAGTGATCACTTAAACGACCATCATAGGCTGGTTTAATCATAGTGATCACTTAAACCAGCCTATGACGGTCGTCAGCCCCGTAAATGCCCAGACTTCCATATTCTTCTTCATCTTTGATGAGATGTCAAAAAATAATATGAAAATAACTCCTGTAATTGGAGATAATCCAGATTTTGTGAACAAGTATTTGGACACACTCAAAATGTTGTAAATAAATTATCTGGTCAAATTATAAGCTTAATCATAAAAACTTTTTTACTAAATAAAAAAAATATATATTTTGAGCAATGGGAATCTGAATTTGGATGAAACATTTTCTCTACTATATGGAAAATATGATATCTATCATGTGACTGCTACCAGTGTTGATACACAATTGCGCTCGTTTTATCAATTTGTTTGTATACTATACTACAGCTGTCTAGTTCACAAACGTCAAATATGACTGACGTACGAAGCCATTTACAAAAATTATAACATGCTCCGATAGGGTTATTAATTTTATATTATTTTTTAACACCTCAACATAGATGAAGAAGAATATGTGATCACTTAACACAGCCTGTGTCCCTATGTGCCTAGCCCCGTAAATGCCCAGACTTTTATATTATTCTCGCGCTAAGTTGAGATGTCATAAAAAAAATAACTCCTTGAATTGGAGATTGTATTTGGGCACTCTCATAATGTTGTTGATTAATTTTGCGCCACCCTGTATTTCTGAAATTTATTTACTTGTATTTGTGTATGCAGTTCCCATTGTTGCTTTCACCCATAGCATTTTTTAAAGCTTTACTTTGTACGGTCAAGAAATTATAAGAAATGACATTTGAGTAAATTCCCAGTACCGGGTCCTCCATCCGTGACATCTTTACACGCGTCAGTGCGCCGGTCGCTGCAACGTGCAACCGTTCACCTTGTGGGACTACCGAGGCGATCAGTTCAGGTGGCCACAAATCACCGATCAGAGATTACTGATCTCAGCTGTGACATCATGCTCATTCCCTAACCGAAATAGTATAACGTCATGTGTGATGTCATTCATTCCTCGCATGTCGACCTTTTTCACATCGGCGAGGGTGCCTTTAAGAGGAAAATACTACTTTATTTAAATTTTTTAATTTTATTTTTACTTATTAAGTACCACTATTAAGTAAAACATTAATTTAAAATGGATAGATTTTACCACAAAGTGACTACCAAATCAAATAATGGAAAGTACTACGTCTGGTGTAATTCTTGGTTATGTCCACTCATTATTTTCTATTTTATCTACCTGTCCATATACAAGCATGCATGTTTCTATACGTATGTGTGTAATAATGACTTTTTTCATGTCGCTCACTCCTTTCAACAACGTCATATATCAAAAGTAAATTTTCAGTTGTGCATGTTTTCGGAAAGTGCATGCCCAAAAAACGTACCTACTATATCCCAGCAAAAGCGGCATATTTTTAACATACTGTTTACCCGCTACAGTGCAGAAAATGTTGTTTTTGCATTTTGAAGAAAAGGTATTGTTTAATTATTTTTTTAAATATATTAAATATTTTTCAAATGGAGAAAAAACCTTCAGGTTTTACCTAAAAAGATCTGCTGCACAGTAAAAAGTTCAATAACTGGCTTGATATTTATTTTTTAATACATTGTGTTATATTTTTAAACTTTAAAAACGTTCTCCTGAAAAATATTTTTTTTTATTATTTATGACGTTCTTGAAAGGAGTGAGCGTGTGTGCCAAAATATTGCATGTTATAATGAATAAATTTAAACGTTGTGTTTCACTCTCTCTCGCTGCTCGCTGATAGTGTGTGAAGGAGACGTGTATTTACCAGTGCTTAGTATTTATTTATTATTTTATTTGATTTGTTATTTTATTTTATTTTTAAGACTTTTTGTTTCTTTATGAGTGTATTCGTTAGTTTTTTTTTTAATATTAGATACTGTATATATGTATTAATGATGTTAAAGGCATTAGCCGTTCAATAATTAAACATATGTGTATGTGTGTGTGTATGGAATGACTTATGTCATGTATGTTTTTGTGTAATATGTGATTAAAATTGTAATGTACATTACACTACCGATTTGGAGATTTTTCTAAATTATTTCTATTTTGCATATACTTATTAAAAAAATATAGGGATAAAAATAAAGAAAAAGTCGTTAGGAATTGAATAAAATAACATCAGTATCGTCAGGTTTAATAATAAATTTACAGAAATTTTCCAGTATTTATCAAAGCGTATTATTTTCTCAGACAGATACAGATAATATTCTGTGTAAATCTTTATATGGCAAGTTTGTTGTGTGTTTTCGTAATACAAAAATTCAGATATAATCACTACTTATAAAAACTAAGAATCAGGAAATACTGATATAACGGATATTTATTCATTTAAAACCAACGCGATTTTTATTAAAAGCCAAATAATAAATATCAACGTCTCGAAGCTTCCATTCTCATTTGTAATAAATAAAGATAACCGGATTTGCAAATTTTCAGCCCACGTCACCAGCCGAATCCGGCAACTTGTTGAAATTCAAATGTCACTACAAAAAATCTATTCTAAAACTTACAATGCTTAATAGACTATAATCTGATCGCGAATAGCTAATGTGGTTTGTGTCATAATGTAAACTTTCACTGAGCTTCCATTTTTGGTTAGACTTCTATCCTACGCGTTCTTGATTGAGTGAGAACGAGATAAATTTATTTATCTGGGGACTCGCCTATGCTTAAGAGGATGTAACAACTTTTGAAGTATGTCAAGACGTATATACGCGTCACATAATACCCAACCAATTTCGCAACGTCTGTAAACATAATGGATAATCTAATTTGAGCATTTGATTAATTTATATCATACTCTAGACTCTAGACTCTAGAGTCTAGAGTCTAGAGAGATAGTCACACTGAGGTAGGAACCTCTCTACCTTTTAACAGCATTTAATTTTGTCCGTCTCCGTAGTGTAATGGTCAGCGCGCTCGGCTACCGTTCTGGAGGCCCCGGGTTCGATTCCCAGAGGGAGGGGGTTCTAATAAATATAAGTGATTTTTTCACTCTTATATTTATTCAATATTACCCTGGACTGGTACCTGAAGCGGAGGGCTGATCACCTTTCCTTCGTGTGTGAACGATCAAGATAACACTGCGTTTATATGACGCAGTGCCCTATGCACCATTGGGGTGTGGATAAGAGTTAGAATGAATAATTTTGTAAAATACTCGTTTGTAATTACAGTATTGCTTTTATTTATATTGCTCTCTCTAACCCTTTATCCGCACCCAATTCTGCATAGGACACTGCATCGTATTGACGCAGTGTTATCTTGATCGTCACTTACACGAAGGCAAGGTGATCATTCCTGCGCTTCAGGGACCGGTCCAGGCAGGGGCGTGGCTTCCATATAGGCAGAGAAGCAGTGCCTATCCTAACTTACCCGAGTCACATATAAAAACGCAACTAGTACCTACCTACCCTACCTTACTAAGTAGTACCTAGCTTACCTTTCTATCGACCTCTACTGCTTAACCTAATTTATTGTCTGGTACGCCACTGAGTCCAGGCTAATATTAAATACATATTAGAGTGTAAAACCACTAATATTTATTTTCGGCCCCCCCCCTTGGGCATCGAACCCGGGATCTCCAGCGCGGTAGCTAAACACGATGACCATTACACAACGGATGAGGACATTGTTGTTTAACTGTTGAAAAATCATAATTACAGTGGAACCTCTCATAACGAGCATAATTCGTTCCAGAATCTTACTCGTTAAGCGAAACACAGTCAAATGCACTGGCGCGAAAGTCCTGGCTCACAAGCTTCACTTGCCTTTTATATGTAAGCGGAATGTCACTCCTTGAGGGAGCAACTTTTTACTTTTTTTGCTCGCTATGCAAACAATCACACTGGGGAACTTCTAGAAAATTTGGTGATGGACTTACAATCTTGTATTTATTTAGATTGGCAATGACAGGTATATTGAAAGCTTTTAAATGTCACAGTAAAATCGGGATACAATTTTATATTGTTTCACATTTTCAATAAACAAATTGCTTAGCAAGAGCAGATCTGTCAGGAAGCCTAGATGCTTCTGTATCAGATCTGGGCATACGGTGGGACAGCTTTCAATGCTCGTTATGCAAATTATTCGTTATGAGAGGTTCCACTGTACCAGTATTAAATATGGAGAAAAATGGCTTTGAATTGTATTTAGTTCCACTATCGATACTGAGCTTAGAATTCCATCAAAGTCGACTTTATAATTGATGCGTTCAAGACTCGTGACGGTGCATTATAACGAGGAGGAACGTATTAATTCCAGAGCGCTGCCGAGCCCTGTTACTCTACCGTTAGACGTTAGAACTACTGACTATCGGGTGCCCAATAAGTCAGATACTATAGACCAGGGATGGCGAACTTTTTTGAACCTGAGTACCATTTTTTTTCAATTTAATAATTTGTCGCGTGCTAAATACCATGGAAATAAAAATGCAACAAATGTTTGTGTAACTAGAGAATTTTAATTTAAACAAAGCGTCAAAACACCGAAAAAATTGTAAAATACTTAATTAATTAATAATAATTAATGGCAAAATAAAAAAAAAATATAAAAAAAGACTTAATTAAAACATATAAAGAACCCTTAAAACTTCATTATTATTGAGATTTTTGTTGCCATAACAGGCGGTTCTCTGAGAAGCATAACAGGCAAGAGTCTTCGAGATAGAATCAGAAATTCCAAGATCAGGGAAATATGCGAGATCGAAGATGTCGTTAGGTGGGGAAGGCAACGAAGAAGACGATGGTATGCGCATGTGAGGAGAATGGAACCATCCAGACTCCCCCACATCGCATTGTACGGCCAACCCCATGGTAGACGACTCCCGGGCAGACCACCAAAGAGATGGGCCGATAGCTGGGAATCGACGTCGCAGGAGGCTAATCCCTCTTAAAAACAGGCCGCAAGGCCTATAATAAGAAGAAGAAGAAGATTTTTGTTGCCATTTTTTTATATCGGGTTCATACCTGGTAGCTTTTAATAGAATACATGCAGTTTTTCATATTATAAATAATATGAAAAATTACTCTTGTAATTGGAGATAATCCAGATTTGTGAACAAGTATTTGGGCACACTCAAAATGTTTTAAATAAAATAATTAACTGGTCAAACTATAAGCTAAAATAATAAATTGAAATTGATATTTTTTAGCGTTTCTCATGTATGTGATATGTGATTATAATCCAGAATTCGGATTCCCATTCAAATAAAGAGTTTCTGCTCAATAAAAAGCCTCTTTCATCTCACCATTAGATGTCTCTAGTAAAATTCTAGTGATTCAAGCACTATGTTTCGAAATTGAACCATGTATATAGAAATTGCAAGAATTTGAGTAGTGTGGCTGTCAATCATGGGTAGAATTGTTAAATGTTACACGTGTGTAAAGTGATCGCTTATAATAATAAATTAATTTACAACATTTTGAGTGTGTCCAAATACTTGTTCACAAAATCTGGATTATCTCCAATTACAGGAGTTATTTTCATATTATTTTGTGAACAAGTATTTGGACACACTCAAAATGTTGTAAATAAATTATCTGGTAAAATTATAAGCTTAATAATAAAAATGAAAATAGTATTTTCTGGCGTTTCTCATGTGTGTGATTATAATCCAGGATTCGGATCTCACATACTAATATAAGAGTTTCTGCTTAGTAAAAAGCTTCTTTACATCTCACCAATAGATGTCTCTAGTGAAGTTCTAAGTGATTCATGAACAAGGTTTCTAAATTGGTTCATATATATAGAACTTCCAAGAATTTGAGTAGTGTGGTTGTCAATAATGGGTAGAATTGGTGAATGTTACACGTGTGTAAAGTGATCACTTAAACCAGCCTATGACGGTCGTAAGCCCCGTAAATGCCCAGACTTCCATATTATTCTTCATCTTTGATGAGATGTCAAAAAATAAAATTAATTAATTAATAACTTTTGTCCGCCTCCGTAGTGTAATGGTCAGCACGCTCGGCTACCGTTCTGGAGGACCCGGGTTCGATTCCCAGGGGGGGTAAGAATAAATATGAGTGATTTTTTCACTGTAATATTTATTCAATATTACCCTGGACTGGTACTTGAAGCGGAGGGCTGATCACCTTTCCTTCATGTGTAAACGGTCAAGATAACACTGCGTTTATATGACGCAGTGCCCTATGCACCATTGGGGTGCGGATAAGGGTTTTATTATTATTATTTATTATTAACTTAGACAATATTACTACGACGGTTGTGATCGGTTTTCACCATTTTACTTATTGGCACTGTCTTTTATTAATTAATTTTATTATATTGATTGACATGAATTAATTGGGTTTTTTTTCTCTTTGCAGGTAGCGACCCAATCCCAACACGGGATCGGACTAGGAATAAAACGAGAAGTATTTTTTTTAAATTTAGAAGACGGATATTTTGGCTGTCAAGTAAACGACTCCACAGAGGTCTTGCAACTTTACGAGCTCTCTAAGCTGTGCGACGGTGTGCGAGACTGCTACAAGGGCTCCGACGAACTCAGGAAAGAGCTTAAATGCACAAGTACGTTGGTCCTTCTATCACATATACTGTTCACCCCATCCCCTTAGTCATAAACTGGCTGGCTTCAACTCCATGATCCATAGAGCACTACAAATCCCATTAAATTGGGAGGAATTGATGCAATTAAACAAATTGCATGCAATAACGTTATGGTAGACGCAGCATTGACGCGCACCCTTCTTTCTAAACCTAATTGTATAATTGCGGTCATAATTTCTAAAATGATAAAGCTAAACGCATTTAAACTATGAAATTTTATATTAATTGTTATTATTATTATATATCGCTCGCTCCTTTCAAGAACGTCATAAATCAAAAATCGTCCATTTTCAGTTGTGCATGTTTTCGGAATGCCCAGAAAATGTAATATATCTCAGCAAAAGAGGCATATTTTTAACCTTATATTTACCCGCTATAGGGCAGAAAGTGTTGTTTTTGCATTTTGAAGAAAATGTATTGTGTAATTATTTTTTGAAATATACTAAATATTTTTCAAATGGAGAAAAAAAGATCTCTTGCTCAGTAAAAAGTTCAATAAGTGGCTTGATATTTATTTTTAATACATTGTGTTTATTTTTAAACTTTAAAAACGCTCTCCTGAAAAATCAAGCTTTTTATTTATTTATGACGTTCTTGAAAGGAGTGAGCGATATGTGAACAAGTACAACACGCAAAATGTTGTTAAAAATATCATATTTGCGTTTTTCTTTACATGCCTAGTTTCTTTGGAATGCTTTTTGTAGACAAAAAAACCTTAACAAAAGTAATATATTTATATGTCTGTATTTTCAGATGACTGCACCAAAGAAGATGGAACCGAATGCACCAACGGTGTCTGTCTGAATGGAGTATGTCATTGTAACGATGGTTTCGGTGGATGTAACTGCCAAGAAATCGGTAAGCGAATTTAAAAATAAAGAATATCATGTGTAAAAATAAATAAAATTTTAGTGGAATTAATGTTTGTTTCATATTTTAGACGTTAATGAGTGTAAGTCGAGACCTTGCGATGTGTTTGCACATTGTACGAACACCGTCGGCAGCTTTCAATGTTCGTGCTTTCCTGGATACATAGGAGATGGATTCAAATGCGAAGGTAAAACAACACAAAACATGTCTTTTAGAAGCACATCCTCAGCCCTAATTCACGCTCCAAACTGCACATAAGATTGCTGAACATTTTTAGGTGGTTTTTAGTTGAATTAGGAAAAGCTAACATCGAAAATGGACAGTTTTCCCCAAAACTTGCGTACCGTAGAACGGGGCTACTTAAACTTTGATGTGTTATATTAAATATTAAATCTGTATTTGGTCTACAATAATGAACGTATCGACATGATTTATTGTTTCCCTGACAGGTGACTCTTATTGTCACGATACTTCGATCGATACGACGATCTAATTTTTTTTTTGTACTGGGCTCAAGCAACACATCACAGTTCAAGTAGCCCCGTTCTACGGTACAGCTCGGCTATCCAAACTCAAAACACAGTACCTAAGGGACATTTTTTGTAGAAGGTTTTTTTTGCATTTTTGGACTAAGTAGGTTCTAACTTAGTCCAAAAATGCGAAAAAAAATGCTGCAAAAAAATTGTCCCTTACTGTGTTTTAAGTTTGGACAGCCGAGCTGTGCATGAATTCCGTTAAATTCTAATTGGAATATATCTAAAAGCATGATTTTTTTTTATCACCAAGGTGCAATTAAAAATGATTTTTTTTCAACAGATATTAATGAATGCGAGGATCCAGGAATATCGTCCAGGTGTGTGAAGAACGCTGAGTGTTGTAACTTGCCAGCCCACTTCATATGCAAATGTAACCAAGGTTACGAAGGAGATGGTGAAGAAGAATGTCGAGGTGATTACTCTTATCATAATTATGTCATTCTAACTTATGAATATGATCT
The DNA here is from genome assembly GCF_059751285.1 of Brachycentrus maculatus. Classification (NCBI taxonomy): domain Eukaryota; kingdom Metazoa; phylum Arthropoda; class Insecta; order Trichoptera; family Brachycentridae; genus Brachycentrus; species Brachycentrus maculatus. The sequence continues at coordinate 720,366 of NW_028280978.1, read as the reverse complement.
TGAAACTCATCAATCTTATCAACTTGAAATATCAGAGTATTAGCAGAGTCCTTCGAACTCATTAGATAATACATACATGTTTGTAATTTTTTTTAACTGTTACTATCACGCCTAGCTTCCTCTAAATCCATACATCTAATCATCCATCCCCTTCGATTGTCGTCTGTAGACTTTTGACACAATTACATTAATGGTTCTGATCTGATCATGCCAAGCCCTTCTCCCCATCTGCGTTATGTTCTCCCATTCACATATCTCACGAGAGTCATATTAGTCATTCTCTCTTAATCTATTCGGTTCACGTGTCCAAACCACCTCAAATAACCTTTGTAAATATTTTCAATCATCTACAACTCAACTTTACTATTCTATTCTAACATCTTCATTTTTAATTCTGGCATCCAGGGATTTTTTCACAAGTTCGTCGAAAGCTAGCATTTCATTTTACTCTTTTTTTACTCTCCTTTTGCCAATTCCATGTTTCGTCTTTATACATTTTAATTTACAATTCTTTTATTTTATTTTCAGATATAAACGAATGCATCCATCCAGATGCATGTGGCCAAAATGCAATTTGTACAAACTTTCCCGGAAACTATACTTGCAACTGCAAGGAAGGTTTTGCGGGAAATCCATTTGACGGCGTAAGTATAATTCATTTAATGTTAATTGGAAACAAATCAATTGCATAAAAAGATCAAAAAAGAAAGGTGTTTTAATATGAGACAACTTTATCATTGTTTCGCGATAAAATTTAATATAAACTACACGACAAAGCAAACGGATTGAATTTTTCCTAAATAACTATTCGTTTATCATTAATACTAACCCCAGTTTACGTGTATTATTTATCAAACGTAAATAATCTTTTAACTACTATCGTAAAGGTGGAGACTGATCAGAACATTTCGTCGTAACATAACGTCATAACATTGCTCGCGGCGAGCATCAGCGAGCATCCGAAACTATGCATGGAACGCTCAGCTCGGTGTACTGACTGCCTGAATGCTCGCATCGTAACGTGTTACGTTACGACGAAATGCTCCGGTCTCCACCTAAAGAATTCGCTATTGTTAGACGCACGTACAATTTGGAACTCCTACAAAATTTATTAGCGTTTGTAATAACTCAGCTGTCCAAATTTAAAACACAGTAAGGGACATTTTTTTAAAGTAGTTTTTTTTTGCATTTATGGACTAAGTAGACTCTACTTAGCCCAAAAATGCAAAAAAAAAACTACTACAAAAAATGTCCCTTACTGTGTTTTAAATTTGGACAGCCGAACTGTCCTACGAATGCTCCGAATCTCCGGGCGCATGCGCCAACTATGGTACGAATTTCAAATAGTTTGACAGAATAGATGTTTATGTCACTGTATTTTTTATGAATTTCACGTAATTATAGGGAATCGAACGCCAGAAAAATTGTTTGCGTATTGATGAAAGAGATTGATTAAAATGTTTTCAAAAAAATCAGTGCGTGGACGTGGACGAGTGCGCGGGAGGCGCCGGCTGCGGCCCCGGAGCCATCTGCACGAACCTGGCCGGGGGCAAGCGCTGCGAGTGTCCCGAGGGATTCGAGGGGGACGCGTACGGCAGCGGCTGCGTGGACACCGACGAGTGCCTGTCGCGCGCCTCGTGCGGCCGCGACGCCCTGTGCGCCAACCTGCCCGGCTCCTACCGCTGCTCCTGCCCGCCCGGCTTCCAGGGCGACCCCGCCGTCGGCTGCGTCGGTAAGCCCCGTTCCGCCGACCCTGGTAAACAGCTAATCCGAACCCGACGACGAGCTAACCGTAACGATTTTGCTTAACTGGTTTTTGAAGCGAGTTTCGATTGTTGTTTGAGAGTGTCATCGTTTGAATACGCTTCGAACCGCTCCGCTATCGTTTCGCATGTTCCTCGAATCTGGCGGTCGCGTCCCAGTCTTCAACTGGACGTTCGGATGGCGGCGCGGTTGGAGAGCTGTTAGATTAAGTAACATACCTTATATCACGAATGCCCCCACCCCTACCCTGATAATGGTAATACTCCCGCCCGTTTAACCCGACCACATCTGCACCCGCTTGGTTTTTGCTTTCATAATACATAATGCAGTAATAATTTGCTAGATATTAACGAATGCGAGTCGACAGTAAGAAGTCCGTGTAAGGGGATAGCCGAGTGCGAGAACACCGAGGGAAGCTTCTCCTGCCGCTGTCCCGCCGGCTACTCCATGGGAGCTGACGAGGAGTGCGTGGACGTGAACGAGTGCGGCAGATCCAACTCTTGCGGCGTCAATGCCAAGTGCATCAATGTTCCCGGATCCTTCAAGTGCATCTGTCCTCAAGGTTTCAAAGGACAAGGACACCAATTTTGCGAAAGTGTGTTCATTTTCAATACTTTTATCCAAATATATAAATCATTTTGTATCTTTAAATTTATCAAAATTAATTCAATCTTTTGAAAATATTCATGTTAACATTTTAGACCATTTTTAACAACTTAACATCATCGTATCATGGAATTTAACTCTAGCTTCATTAATTAATTAACGGCTTCGATGCCCGGTGGGCGTCGATGATGGTGGAATATCGGTTTTAATGTGAACATTTCAGATGTAAATGAATGCGCCGACAATCCTTGCGGAGCTAATGCTATATGCACGGATACTATGGGAAGCTTTACCTGCAGCTGTAAACAAGAATATACCGGGGATCCCTTCAAGGGATGCGTCGATATAAACGAGTGTGTAGCTTTGGAAAAGCCTTGCGGTCTGCACGCAATATGCGAAAATGCAGTTCCAGGGTATAATTGCATCTGTCCCCAAGGATATTCTGGAAAACCCGACCCTCAAGTTGCCTGTGAACAAGTTAGTATACTCTTATCAATTTATCAACGCGGTATTGTTTTAATTTATGACTTGCTGACGGTAATATTTTTTCAGGTCGATGTTAATATTTTATGTAAATCAAATTTCGATTGTACGAATAACGCGGAGTGCTTAGAAAATCAATGCTTCTGCAAAGACGGGTTTACCCCCAAAGCATCTGTCTGCGTGGATAATGACGAATGCGCGATGACTCCTCGTCCCTGCGGAGAGAACGCCCTCTGCTCCAACACTCCCGGAGGCTTCCACTGCGAATGCCTGTCGGGTTTTGTAGGCGCTCCTCCCCGGATCGGCTGCAAAGCTCCGTGCGACGATGTCAAATGCGGACAGCACGCTTTCTGTAAACCCGACGGTCAAGAAGCCTACTGCATATGCGAAGACGGGTGGACTTTCAATCCTAACGATATCGCCGCGGGATGCATCGATATTGACGAATGCGATACCATGCACGGACCTTCGGGAAGATGCGGAGTTAACGCCCTTTGTAACAACGTCCCTGGAAAATTTTCGTGCCAATGTCCCGCCGGATTTTCCGGTGATCCATTCAAGGGATGCATCGACATCAACGAGTGCACCAAACCTGGCATTTGCGGAATGGGAGCGGAATGCGTAAACTCTCCCGGTTCCTATGCCTGCCAGTGTCCGGAAGGTTTCCTCGCCGACCCTGATCCATCGGTGAAATGTGTCGGAATTGTGACTTGCAAGAAAAATATTGACTGTCCCGGAAATGCGATATGTGATCAATATAACAGATGCTTGTGTCCTGAACCCAACATTGGAAATGATTGCAGACGTAAGTATCATATTCTAAATTATTTTCTTTCAACAAATTTGAACTGTAATTCCTAATATGTTACCATTAATTGTATTTTCTTTTTAGATCCTTGCGAGAGTGTTCATTGCGGGCCCAATTCTCATTGCATGCTTATCAACATGGAAGCTCAGTGTTTGTGCAGCAGCGGATTCACCGGTGTTCCGGGTATTACTGGCGGCTGTACGGACTTGGACGAATGCGCAGCCAATCCCTGCCCCCAGGGAGCCGTGTGCAACAACTTGCCGGGAAGCTATTCTTGCGAATGTCCCGGTGGCATCAAAGGAGACCCTTATAGAGAGGGTTGCGCCAAATCCGAGCTAACCCTCACTTGTGATGACAGTTCTCCCTGCCCCGCCGGAGAACAGTGCGTTAGCGACAATGGGAACAACGTCTGCATCTGTTTGCAAGGATACATAAGAAACCAAGACACCGGGAAGTGTAGGGATGTCAATGAATGTATCGAGACGAAAAACAAAGCAGCTTGCGGGATCAATTCCGTCTGTAAGAATTTGCCCGGTAGCTACGAATGCAAATGTCCTCCCGGCTTCAATGGAAACCCTTACTCGTTCTGCGAGGAGTGCAACAGCATAGAATGCCAATGTCAGCCACCTTACAAAATAGTCAAAGGCAACTGTGTTCTCTCCGGATGTTCTAACGGAGAGAAATGTCCCCCAGGAGCGGAATGTATCCAAATTTCTGGCGGCGTTAACTACTGTGCTTGTCCCAAGGGTTACCACACACTACAAGATGGCTCGTGTCAAGGTATGTCTTTCATATTTTCATACAGCCATAAACATAGTATTTATTATCTATTGTATGCATTTTGAGATATTTTATAGATGTTGTATAGTACAAAATTCTAAGCATGTAAAAACATTACTTTTGCCAATTTTTTTTGTGGTTTTTATATAACGATAGTTGCTTCAAAAAATATATAATTCCTCACCCAAGAAATAATTTACAACTGTATTTGTGCAATTTCAGATATCAACGAGTGCACATCTGGCCAGCAGGTTTGCGGTTACGGCGCGGAGTGCGTCAACAAGCCCGGTACCTTCGAGTGCCACTGCCCGCCGGGCTACAGCGGCGACGCCTACAACGGGCTGTGCGCCCCCGCCCAGAAGAAGTGCGCCAGCGACGGGGACTGCACGTCCAACGAGAAGTGCGTGCAGCCCGGCGAGTGCGTGTGCCCCCCGCCCTTCTTCCTGGACCCGTCCGACGGCCAGCGGTGCAAGAGCCCCTGCGAGAGGTTTCCCTGCGGGATCAACGCCAAGTGCACGCCCAGCGACCCCCCCAAGTGCGTGTGCGCCCCCGGGTTCGAGGGAGACCCGCTCTCGGGATGCGTAGACCACGACGAGTGCTCGGAAGCTCCTTGCGCTTACGGCGCTCGCTGTATTAACCAAAAGGGTGGTTATAAGTGCATGTGTCCAAACGGGATGACCGGAGACCCTTACAAGTCTGGATGTGAGTATCTTATTGTTTCTTTTACTAATAATAGTAGCTTCCAACTCGCATCTGAATGGAGTCATCAGCATGTGGAGCTATCTATGAGTCACATGCCTGACTGAACATCTCAATTTTAGACCTAGTAACTTGAGCACACACTGCATACTTCGTATCCTCGTCAATTGTGTTATTGACTTATGATAGAATGCAGGTGATCGAGGGAGTATTCTCCCAATCAACAGACTGTTACAGAGTCCTGTGGGACTCTGTCAGCCACACATTTTTTTAAAAAACAACTTGACTTTATTTATACATACATAAATAACTTATGTATTTTTAAAAAAACTACTCCAATAAAAACTCCCCCAATGTCTATCAATTAAACCTTTTATATGTCTTTAGCAGTAATGCACAGTTAAAGCACAGCAAACTTTTTTGGTTTATTTATTGAACCTTTATTATTGGTAAAAGAGAAAATGCTAATCACTACAACAGATTTTATACTATTAATCCAGCCTAAAGTGGCTATACCAAATAATTCACAGAACTATTAAATTAAATCTATTCCATGTTTTACAAATATTTGATCGCTTGTTCGTAGGTATACTGTCCTATCCAGGATCCACGAGAAGCGAATGCCTGTCCGATAAGGAATGTGCCAGTACATTGGCTTGCAAGAACGGCACGTGTGTCAGCCCGTGTGGAAGTCTGCTGTGTGGGCCTCACGCGTACTGCGAACCAGAGAAGCACGCCGCCTGGTGTCGCTGCGCTGTCGGCTTCACCGAGGCTCCCAACGGTGAATGCGTATCGAGTAAGTTGATGATTCCAATAATAGCAGTCTAAAAACCATTTATTTTATTTGCCCTCTACAAAGTCACCTTTTGTAAAATCACTTGTATTTATTTAGATTGGCAGTGATAGGAATATTGAAACAGTAATATTGGAATACAATTTTATTTCATATTTTCAATAAACTTCTCAACTTTCATAAAACAAAATCAAAAATAATTTGCAAGAAAAGGTCTCTCAGGAAGCCTAGATGCTTTTGTATCTTGGATATTGGATAGTGCATTCATTTATATTTCTTTGTAACTTAAACCGAAAATCCCACATAAGCATAACCTGTATGTAGGTATACAATAATTTTTCTTTTTTCGTTTTTCAGTGTGCGATTCATACATTTGTGCTGAAGACGCCACCTGTATTGTTACCAACGAGGGACCTACCTGCAAATGCCTCAACGGGTTCTCCGGAAATCCGTTCCCCGGAGGGTCGTGTGAGCCTGACGTCTGTTCCATCGCGATGCCTTGCAAAACCCCCAAAGTCTGTATCGGCGGAAGATGCAAAGAGCGATGCGAGGGTGTCATCTGCGGCATCGGGGCTACCTGTAATGTTAACACCAACAAATGCGTCTGCGATTCCTTCTTCATCGGAAATCCAGATTTACTCTGCATGCCTCGTAAGTATTACTCAACAATTTATCAACCCAATGTTATATTGTTTATCTTGTTATCTAAAAATGCTAACTATTTGTTTGTTTTTTAGCAATCGCCGGTCCCGAGTGCAATCCGTCATGTGGAAATAATGCCCATTGCCAGTACGGACTTTCAAATCAATGCGTTTGCAGTGCCGGTACAAGCGGTAACCCATATGAAGGCTGTGTAGCCAACAAAGTGATGAAATGCTCACCATCTTCATGTGGAAAGGGCGCTCAGTGCCACAACGGGCCAAACAACATCGAGTGCTCCTGTCCTTCGGGCTTCATCGGGAATCCGTATGTAGAATGCCAAGATATTAACGAGTGCAGCGGAAATGCTTGTGGGCAAAATGCAGCTTGCATTAACACTCAAGGAAGCTACGATTGCCTGTGCAAAAATGGCTTCTCCGGAAACCCATTTGTAATCTGTTTACCAACACAGAAAGCGCAATGTGACGATCCGTCTACCTGCGCTTGCAGTAGAGATGTACCCTGCCCATCCGGATTCAATTGCCAAAGTGGTAAATGCAAAAACCTCTGCGAAGATATCAAGTGCGGGCCGAGAGCCATGTGCGACGCTGGAAAGTGTCTGTGTCCTCCCGGTTACACGGGAAACCCTAAAGATCTCGCTAAAGGTTGCACTATCCTAGGACAGTGCAACTATGATGGAGATTGTAACGACGCCGAGATCTGTTTCCAACTCGGCAAAGGATTTAGAAAATGCGTTGACGCGTGCAGTAAAATTCAGTGCGGCCCTAATGCTCTGTGTATCGGCAGTAAGCATAGATCGTTGTGTATCTGCGCCGATGACTATGTAGGAAACCCGAGCGACCTGATATCGGGCTGTCAGCCGGAACAAAGAGTCATAATGCAACCGAAAGGAGTGTGCACCAAAGATTCCGACTGTCCCAAAGGGCTGGCCTGCATCACATTAGAAGACGGTTTGAAGTCTTGTCTCAGTGTTTGTCATACCGTCGTGTGTAGTCAGAACGAAGTCTGCCACGTCGACGCAGCCGGCCATCCTGTATGCGAATGCCAAGAAAACTTTGTTTGGAACCCTGTTTCGTCAGTTTGTGACAAACCATCTACACCCGATTGCACGCAAGACAACGACTGTCCTCAAACATCCGCTTGCCAACCTGACCCGTTAGGCGTTCTGAAATGTACTCCAGTTTGCCTCGGATACACGTGTCCGGAAAATTCTCAATGCGTTACATTAAATCACCGCGGTAAGTGCCAGTGTTTCCCGGATTTCACAGGAAATCCGGAGGATAGAAACGGTTGTGTTCCAGTGTCTAAAAATCAGTGTACCACCGATGCCCAATGCTCCGAATCAGAGATTTGCAAAGCGGTCAAAGGTAGTTTAAGCTGCCAACCTGCTTGCTCTTCAGTCGCTTGTGGCCCCCAGGCCATTTGTGTCACCAACAATCACGTAGCGAGATGCCAGTGTCCTCCGGGTCCATATGCGGGAGATCCAAATGATGTTGTAAACGGATGTAAATCAGTTCCTTGCGTATATAATATCGATTGCCCGCCCACCCAGTTGTGCAACAGATTGACTCACACATGTTACAATGTGTGCGATGAAGATTCCTGCGGAGATAACGCGGTCTGCATAGCGGAAGACCATCGAGCCGTTTGCCAGTGCCCACCGGGAACGCGACCTAACCCTGTTGCCGAGGTAGAGTGCAGCGTTACCGAAGCGTGCAGTCCCAATCCCTGTCACCCGACTGCAATCTGCGAAGCGGTCCCGTCCGGACACGTCTGTAAATGTCCGGCTAACCAAGTCGGAGATCCATTCGCCGAAGGGTGCAGGCCGGAAGGACACTGCCCTAATGGAGATTCTGACTGCCCCGCTCAATCAGTGTGCCAATCGGGACGTTGTATCAATCCGTGTGTGGGAGCGTGTGCGGGAAACGCGGTTTGCACTATTGTAAATAGACAAGCCGTTTGTTCCTGCCCGAGCAAGTTTAGATTGGTCGATAACAATCAAGGTTGCGTAAGAATCGCATCATCCTGCAAAAGCGACTCAGAATGCGCCGGAGACATTTGCTACAACGGACAGTGCCAATCTGTCTGCAGAAGTAATAATGACTGTTCGACGGGAGAAAGATGTCTCCAAAATATATGTACAACATCGTGCGGTAGTCATTCTCAGTGCGCTGATGAGCAAGCCTGCGTTAATGGAGTATGTTTGATCGGTTGTCGCAGCAACAAAAATTGCTTGTCCAACGAAGCCTGTTTAGATAACAAATGTCAGAACCCGTGCGCCAACGAAGGCGTGTGCGGTCCGAATGCCATCTGCGACTGCAACAATCACGCCACTGTCTGTAAATGTCCAGCCGGCTTCGAAGGCAATCCCGTGCCCGAGCAAGGCTGCGTGCGGGTTCCCGCGCAGTGCTCCAGTACCGCTCAGTGTCCCAAAGGGCACATGTGCATCGCTAATAGATGCAATCTGCCATGTTCCGATAACGGAGTTTGCGCAATCGGCGAGAGATGCTCCAACAACATGTGTCTCAAAGTGTGCTACGGAAACAGCAACTGCTTACCTGGAGAGATATGTCGAGAGGGCATTTGCATCGCGGGGTGCGGTGCCGATTCGGATTGCGAGACAGACCAGATTTGCGTGAACTCACAATGTAAGTGCGCCAACGGCTTCAGGAATGTTAACAATAGATGCCGAGATGTAAATGAGTGCCAAGAGAATCCTTGCCACCCGAGCGCCATCTGCGTCAACACTCTCGGCTCGTTCCAGTGCACTTGCCAAGAAGGCACAGTCGGAGAACCGTTTGTTCAAGGTTGCTTCTCTCCTGATCAATGTAAAAGTGACAACGATTGCGCGGATAATTTGTCGTGTCTCAATAAAAAGTGCAGCGACCCATGCGGGAAAGAAAAATGTGCCAAAAATGCTATCTGTAATGTCGAGTACCACAAGGCCACCTGTTCCTGTATCGCTGGCCACCTCGGCGATGCCTACGATTCTAACATCGGCTGCTTCAAAGTGGAATGTATCAACGATGATGATTGCTCGATAAACAATTATTGTAACGAGCTCACCAATAAATGCGCAGGTAAGGCTACATTAATTTCTTGGCAATATTTACAACATTTTCGTTTTGTTCAATATTCTTTTAGCATAATTTTTTTTAACCAAGACCTACATCTGCTAATTTTTATGTTATCTTTATTTTCAGAACCGTGCGAAAGAATGGCATGCGGGCGAGGGTTATGTCAAGCTCAACAACATCGCGCCACTTGTTTATGCGAAGCCGGTTATACGCTTGTGGAAAACCGATGTGTAGACATCAATGAATGCTCTTCCAGCCCGTGTCACCCATCCGCGGTTTGCCAAAATACCGAGGGAGGTTACGCGTGTCTGTGCGCCCCCGGAACTGTGGGAGATCCTCTCACTACCGGATGCAGGAAGCCCGGAGATTGTTTCATCGATAACGACTGTCCAGATTCTGCCAAATGCGATAATAGCAGATGCAAAAACCCATGCGAAATGAGCAAAGCCTGCGGAAAGAACGCGCAATGTATACCACAAGCACACAAAGCGGTCTGTCAATGTCCCGCTCGCACTCGCGGCGACGCTAACGTCGAATGCGTTCAACTCGAGTGCATCGAAAATGACGATTGCTCGGCGCAGTTGGGATGCATCAACAATAAATGTGTCAATCCTTGCTCTTTGGATAAAGTTTGCGGCGAAAAGGCTACCTGCCATGTGGATCATCACGAAGCTCTGTGTTCGTGCCAACCCGGTTCCACGGGAGACCCACTCCTCGGATGCATCTCGCTTCAGTACTGTTCGGCTGATACGCAATGTCCGGCGGGAGCACTCTGCTCCAACGGGCTGTGTGCTTGTAAGTATTACTCATTTGATACTTTGGCGTACAGAACATGAATGTTGGGTGATTCTTGAAAGTGACTTGGTTTGATTTTGTTTACAGCTTCCTGTACAAGCACGAGAGAATGCATCGGAAACCAGCTTTGCATTCAAGGAATTTGCCAGCCTACCTGTCATACCAACTCGAGCTGCCCCGATTTCCAGTTTTGTTTGAATAGTATTTGCACTCGGGAATTGCAGTGCCAGTCGGATGACGACTGTTTAGACACGCAGAGATGTCTTATCAATAACTTGGGACAAGCCAAATGCGAGAACGTTTGCGAACAATCTTCGTCTTGCGGACGTAACGCCGAGTGTAGTGCCGCCAATCATCAGGCAGTCTGCGTATGCAAAAGCGGATTTTATGGAGACGCTATAGTCGGTTGCCAAAAGGTCGAATGCTCATCCGACGAGGAGTGTTCCCACAATAAGTTTTGCGATAATCACATGTGCAAAATTGCGTGCCTAGTGAAAAATCCTTGCGGTAAAAACTCTCTCTGCTCCGCTGAGAACCATAAACAAGTATGCTACTGCCAACCCGGCTTTACCGGAGATCCGATTGTCGGCTGTAAGCTCCTAGATTTTTGTGCCGAAAATCCTTGCGGACCGGGAGCCGCGTGCCAGAACTCTCGCGGCTCCTTCAAATGTACTTGCGCCCGGGACACTGTGGGAGACGCTTACAAGGAAGGATGCCACGCCCCGGTAGAATGCCAGAAAGACACCGACTGTCCCAATGCCGCCCAATGCACGTTGGATAATGGCCAACCTAAATGCAGAGGTGATTGAAAACAAACAACTTGATTTCTTATTACATATTATCAACGTATCATATCAACATCATTTATAATTTCTTAAATGTGCATGTTTAAAAAAACATTTTATTTTCAGATGTGTGCGATAGCATAATATGCGGACGTAATGCCAACTGTGTCACCTCAAATCACACAGCCGGATGTGTTTGCCGACAAGGATACGAAGGAGATCCTAGCAATATAAACGTCGGATGTAGCCCCAAGCCCACTCCCTGTCACACTTCTACGGACTGTCCAGCCAACACTTATTGCTATGGCGATATATGCAGATGTAAGTGGTTAAATCCCCACTAATTTGGTGGAAACACTAGCTAACGAGAAGTTTTTAGATGTATTACTGACTATTTGTTTGATTTGCAGCTTCTTGTCTGATGGACGAAGAGTGTGGCTTATCGGAAAAGTGCGTCCAAGGACAATGTTTGAACCCGTGCGACCAACACTCCTCTTGCGGTTTGAACGCTGACTGTGATTGCGTAAACCACGTAGTGCAGTGCAGCTGCCCTGCAGGTTTCACTGGCAATCAAGAGGTGGAGTGTGTGAGAAGTGAGTTAAATACAACAATTTCCTCTTTTAGTATGGAATCCGAGTAAAATAACATTTCTAATAAATTTGTGTGTTTTCAGTTCCTGTTTCTTGCGAACACAGTTCAGAATGTTCCGCTGGGAATACGTGTCGCAGTAGTATGTGCCTGCCTACGTGCCAAAATGACAACGAATGTGCCCTCAATGAAAAGTGTTTGAGAGGAAACTGCATATGTGAGTATTTTTTTTATTCTGACCGTGTTGAATATTCTTAGATATATTTGAATTACGGGTAGTTTTCTAATTTAACGTTTTTATTTTAGTGACATGTAGAGTCGACAATGATTGCTTCCTGGGTCACATATGTCTCCAAAACACCTGTTTGTTCGGCTGTCACTCGGATGATGACTGCAGCGCTAGCGAATCATGCAGAAACAATAAATGCACAAATCCGTGCATTCACGGAAACCCCTGCGGACCGAACGCCCTGTGCTCTGTTTCTAACCAACGAGCTTCGTGCTCCTGTTCCGAAGGGATGGTTCCAAACCCGACGGCCAAGGTCGGCTGCGTGAGAACTCCCGCCAGCCCGTGCCAAGAGAATCGAGCCTGCGATAACGGGTGGAGCTGCATCCGAGGACAGTGCCGACCGGTTTGTTCCTCGGACTCGGGATGTCTCGTCAATGAGCGATGCGATAAGCCCTCCGGGACGTGCAAGCCGGTGTGCAGGAAACAGTCAGACTGCCCTTCGGGAGAAGTCTGCCAAAATTTGGTCTGCCAGATCGGTTGCCATTCCGATATCGGGTGTCCGAGCAACAAGGCGTGTATCAACAGCCAATGCGTCGATATTTGCTCCACTCCAACGGCTTGCGGAAGAAACGCGGCTTGCTCCGTCGTCGACCATAAGAAGGAATGTTCTTGTCCTCCACCGCTTGTGGGAGACCCACTGATGGCCTGTAAGCAGGAGTCGGTCTCGTGCAACAATAACAAGGACTGTCCGAGTGGACTCTCTTGCTACGGAAATTTATGCCAAACATCCTGTCGAAGGTAATATTTCATTATTTTACTATCGGACTGTTTTTATGTACATATCTTAATTTATATTCATAATAATTATTTTTTAAATTTGTATTTCAGCGATCAAAATTGTTTATCCGATGAGAAATGTCTTCGTGGTATTTGTCGGGGAGTTTGTAACAGCGATTCGGCCTGTGCCTCGGGGCAAATATGCGAAAATCGAATTTGTAAGGTCGGATGCCGCACCGATACATCGTGCGATAGCTTCGAAGCCTGTATTAGTGGCAAATGTACAGGTAAATAAAGTTCATATTCATTCTTGAAGCATTTGTCTTGCGGCAAAACGTCACCTTATTGTATACTCATCTTGTTACATTTTCTTCGCAGACCCGTGCACAATAGATAATCAATGCGGAAAATGCTCCCAGTGCAAAGTTATAAACCACGGAGTACAATGCAGCTGCCCACCCCTGTTCTTAGGAAATCCGTTAACTGAATGCAGCAAGCCTCCCATTCCGTGCAATAGCGATTGCCAGTGTGACCAAGGTGGCTACTGCAAAACGGTGTGCGGAGACGACTCGCATTGCTCTTGCGGAGAAAAGTGTAGTAACGGAGTGTGCAAAACATTATGCTCGACCAACAATAAGTGTCTCAAGGGACAGATTTGTACTAGAGGAGTCTGCACTTCGGGCTGTTTGTCAGATTCAGATTGCTCAAACGACAAAACGTGCTTCAATTCTCAATGCACAAATCCTTGCGATGAAAATCGATCTGCGTGCGGTGCTAACGCCCTGTGCCGTGTCTCTCAGCACCAGGCCGTTTGTCTCTGCCCGGACGGCTTCAGCGGAGAACCTCTGAAATCCTGCCAACCTTACGAATGTCTCTCGGATGCCGACTGCACTCCGGACAAGTACTGCGGTCCGTCCAAGACTTGCAAGAACCCGTGTCTGGAGCCCGGAGCTTGCGGCAGGAACGCTCAGTGCCGAGTGGTGGACAGACACGCTCAGTGTCTGTGCGTTCCCGGCTACTTCGGGAACGCGGCGGTGGAATGCAAGCAAGGCGGAGACGCCGCGTGCTTGAAGAACCCGTGCGGAGAGAACGCTCGCTGTCGAGACCTCACCGACGGAAACTACGAATGCAGCTGCGCCCCCAACTGCATCGGGGATCCCCACAAGGGATGCATGTGCGATGCCAAACTGATCAACTTGTGCAAAGACAAGCAGTGTGGCATAAATGCGGCTTGCCGTATCGTCAACCAGCTGGAAGCCGAATGCTATTGTCTGGACAATTTTCCATCGGGCGACCCTTACATCGAATGTAAGTAGCACAAAGTGCAGAATGTAAGTATTGCCGTATGACGTTTAGAGCCGAGCTAATGTTTGATTTTCCCAATCGATATCAGGTTCCATAGATCGCACCCCGGTGGATTGTCGAACGACGGGTTGTGGCAAGAAGGGAGAGTGCTTGAGAGAAGGAGCGCAGTTCGTATGCCGCTGCCCGCCGGGCACTAAAGGCAGACCCGACGTGGAGTGCCATTCCCGTAAGTGTTCCATGAAGAAGATCTCCAGTACACGTGTATATTTTGCACGTTCGACTATGTAATAATTTGTACATTATATACATTTGTGAAAATAACACGGGCCAATAGAGTAACATATTGTATAGTGGTGCGTATATTTAGATTAATACGATATTTCTAAATTATATTATCCAGGCATCTGACGGATGAGGTTCTAGAAAATCACATTTCTTGTATGCCAAAATCATGTATTTAAATATCTCATTCGTATGGAATGGAAAGTCTAATCTGTCTTATCAACATCTGTATGAGCAATGTGCAGGAATGGAATGGACATATTGTCACCTACTACTACCTAAGTATACTGTATAATGATAAATGATAAGCCAGATTAGGACTGTGCAGGAAGCATTCTCACCTGTTTCATGCTTGAAATAAGAGTATCTCTATCAATCTGTGGATGGCAAAACAGGCTTCATGTAAATATCTCTGCTTGTACATTATTGCGAATGCCTTCATTCTCTTGGCAAGCTATGGTCGGGCTATCGACAACGCGAAAAGCATGCAATGTTTCGTGAGAAAGTTTCCTTTCACAGTTCTTACGTACGCTTTTTCTTTTTTCCTGCCCTTCCCTCGCTCCCCGTTCGCCGCTAGATATCGAATGCGCCAGCGACTTTGACTGCCCTAGAGAGAAGGCTTGCATTAACTTGGAGTGCCTGGACCCTTGCAAGCTGCGAGGAGCGTGCGGAGAAGGCGCCATCTGCCGCGCCGCCCTGCATCGCGCGCGCTGCTCCTGTCCCCAGTGTCACACGGGCGAGCCCGGCCAGCGCTGCGTGCCCGACCCCCGCTGCCTGGCCGCGCAGCCGCGCCCAGCCGGGCCCGCGCTCGCCTGCCGCTCCCACGCGCAGTGCCCCGCGCACCTCGAGTGCCACGCGCCCAGCGCGCAGTGCCGCGACCCCTGCGCGCGCCTCGCCGCCACCTGCCGCGGCAACAAGAAGTGCCAAGTGCGCAACCACCGCCCCGTGTGCGTCTGCAAAGCCGGCTTCGTTCTCAACGACCTGGGCGAGCTGGCCTGCGCGCCCGACTCGGCCCAGTGTCTGCGAGACGAGCAGTGCGCCGCCAACATGGCGTGCGAAAAGGGAGCGTGCCGCAACCCGTGCGAGAGCGCCGGGGCGGCCGCTTGCCCCGCGGGCAAGGTGTGCGAGGTGCTGGACCACAAGAGAATCTGTATCTGCGTAGAAGACTGCCACCCTTCCGTGTCTATTTGCCTGAGAGACGGCGGTTGCCCGGCCAGTCTGGCCTGCCGTAACTTCCAATGCGTGGATCCGTGTGTAAATGCCAGCTGCTCCTCGGATGCCCCTTGTTACGTAGAAGAGCATAAACCCATCTGCAAATTCTGCCCCTCTGGGTTCTTACCCGATGCAAAATATGGATGTCTCAAAGGTAAAATTACTACATGGATATCCGTATTGGGTGGCTTGTGCGATTATTTGTATTCTACCGTAATTAGAACTATACCTTCTTTTCCCATTGCTGGTCAAGTCTAATGAATAATTATCTTCACGTTCCAGGTTATTATAATGTCTCGTAGAACTACGCATAACGTCTTCAAATGGAACCGCATTGAATTTCAGATATCTGCCCCACTTCCTCTTCGACTCTACATCTGTCTTCTCTTACTTCACATTTTCATCTTTGCTTGTAAATAATGCAATCGTGCCTTCCTTAACATAGTCTCACACTAACGGTGGTAGATTCGAGATCCTCCGTGTAAATAATATCCGTCCTTAATACCCGTCCGAGGTGTAAATTAATGGTTTAAGTGTGTTATTGTATATTCGCAGCCCCGTTGGGTTCTTGCTCGGCGGACACCCAGTGCGGGGAGGAGGAGGCCTGCATTGCCGGCACTTGCACCAATCCTTGCACCAATACGCCTTGCGGCGCTTCCGCTCGATGCACTGTACAAACACGCAGGCCCGTCTGCGCTTGTCGCGCCGGCTACTCGGGCGACCCGCGCGTGCTCTGCGCGAGGCTCCCCCCCGACGAGAGCCTCGCGTTCTCTCAGTCCGTGCAGACTAAAGTGAATTCCCTTCCGCAACACGTAACGCCGTCGGGGAGTAGCCTCCGCAAGATGAGCAAGCTGGACGAGCTCCGGCCCTGCGCCGACTCCTCAGGCTGCTCGTCCGACCAAGTGTGCGAACGCGGCGTCTGCCTGAACCCTTGCAACCTGCGCTCGCTCTGCGCGAAGGGAACGGTCTGCCGGGTCACCGACCATGTACCTGCGTGTTTGTGCAATGCCAGTAATAAAGAGAACAAGAGCGATTGCCAAAACTATACAGGTAAACGTGTCCCTAGAGTTGTATCTTGTTTAGTATTTGCCGCAAATCACCACCAGACTACGGAGTCTAGAGCGTCACTGCAGCCGCTACTGTATGCAGTTGCATGTATCGGATGATAAATTCACTCTCAGATATCTGATTCCGCTTTCGTATCATCATTATCGCCGCATGGTTGAAGATCTTCGGATCCGTGTGTAAGTTTGTTTTGTAGATGTTTTAAAATTGAATCGGAATAAAGATTTACAAAACCGCACAAGACTGGATGAAGTCTGAGTTACTTCCAGATATTGAGCTTCCGGGAAGACCACAGCCCGATGTTGCTCTAACTCTACGGACCATATAGTAGCAATCATTTTTGTTCTTACATTTATTATTTAACGCTTATTTTCATAATATGTTTAAATGGTGATCTCGTGTTGAAAGTGTTGTATGTAAAATATATGTAACGCTTTTGTAAAGTAGCACTAACCGTTGTTGTTTAATCATTTCTTATTTAATTGTATTTTTTTGTAGTCGTAAAGGTATGTATACATTGTACTGTAGTTTGTCTACTAATAATGTAGATTACGCTATTGTTGACATAATATGTATTTCTATTTATTGTATATGTTATTTAAGCATTCATTTCATTTGCTATATAATTTCTTTTAAATTTGGACACTTCTTAATATCATTATTTATCTATCTTAGCCTACATTATTTTTATATTCAATTACAATGAATTTTTTTATACAATTAACTTTAAATATCAATTAATTTCCTATTTCACTCAGTTTTATTTTCTTTGGTAGTACATATTCCTTCAAATGTTAGTTGTCTCTTGTTTTCCTGTGTTATAAATGTTATTTTGCACCACAGAAATAGAGTGTACGCGACATGAGCAATGCAGCTCGCAGCAGGCTTGCATCAACGGGCACTGCCAGAACCCTTGCTCCGTAGCCAGCCCCTGTGCTTCCCAACAGGACTGCCAAGTCAGGGACCACCAGCCCGTGTGCATCAAAGGTAATACTTCCGGATGGCCAGCTCAAACTTGCTGTACCACGTCAACCCTTCAAGAGCCGGAAAATTCTTCTTCTCCATATTACTAATGTGCAAAGGCAAATCGGCTGTCCAAACCAAAACACAGTAAGGGACATTTTTTTGTAGTGCGTTTTTTTTCAATTTTGGACTAAGTAGATTCTACTTAATCCAAAAATGCAACAAAAAAACGTATTACAAAAAAATGTCCCTTACTGTGTTTTAAGTTTGGACAGCCGAAATGTCAACCCTCATCCGCACCCAATGATGCATAGGGCACTGCATCATATAAACGCAGTGTTATCTTGATCGTTAACACATGAAGGAAAGGTGATCAGCCCTCCGCTTCAGGTACCAATCCAGGGTAATATTGAATGAATATTAGGGTGATTTACACATTAGCTTAGTCCTCATTACTGAGGGTTGTGATCCCTATCGAAGTAATGACTCTTCTCCAGTTATCCCTTGACTTAGGAGTCTATAAACTTACAGTGTTGTTTAATTGATTTTTCAGTGTGCCAGTGTCAGTCGTCGACGGATTGCCGGCCTAATTTCCAGTGCGACGGATGTCATTGCCATCCAGGTAACGACCTGATCCAATACTGACTTGATGTAATATAATGTATGGAAGTGAAACATGGAGTTGGCAAAAGAAGGATAAAAGTAGACTGAATGCAGTCGAAATGCGATCTCTCAGAAGAATGTGCGACAAAAAGATGTATGATAGATGTTCGAATAGTGAAATAAGGAAGGAATGCAAAGCTGAGACAAGCATTATCGATAAAATTAAGAAAGATGGTTTGGACGTGTAGGACGAATGAGTGAGGAAAGAACGGTAAAACAAATTTATGAGGCGAATGTAATTAGAAAAAAGGAGCAGAGGAAGACCGAGAAAAACTTGACACGATCAAGTATGTCAAATACTCGAAAGTGGTCAGGTTAGGAGTCGAAACAATCGGCGGGTATGTATGAGGAGATGCATGAACGTGGAAGACGCGAAGAATGTTTGCAAGGTCAGAATGGTGTGGCGTTCTATTCTCTGTGCCTACCCCTGCGGGGAAGCGGCGTGATGGGTTTCACTTTCACTTTCACGTGTAATATAATTGTCTACTTGGTCTTTAACCGTCTCACGTTTGGTTGAGACCTGATCCAATACTGACTTGATGTAATATAATTGTCTACTTGGTATTTAACCATCTCACGTTTGGTTGCCTGATCCAATACTGACTTGATGTAATATAATTGTCTACTTGGTCTTTAATCGTCTCACGTTTGGTTGAGACCTATCCAATACTGACTTGATGTAATATAATTGTCTACTTGGTCTTTAATCGTCTCACGTTTGGTTGGCAGTTCAACAAACGGTTGTGACGGATGGCTGCGATCATTGCCCGCCGGGAATACCATGTGACCCCTTCTCAGGCGCCTGCATGCATGGTATGTGCCCTCATGTTATATCTCACCCGCCCTTATTAATACTACAATTACATAACTGAAAAACAAAAAAAATATCAGATTTTATAACATATTTAAAAAGTTAATCTAAATTTTTTTTTAATTGCCAACCTGTTCACAATCTTTTTAATTGTGTTCACAAATACATCCACTTAGTTGTTTTATATTGATATATCAACATAGATGAAGAAGAATATGGAAATAAGGATATTTATAAGGCTTTCGGCCTGTCATAGGCTGGTTTAAGTGATCATTCACTATTGTACACATGATTAACGTCCAGACTAGTAAAATTTTGGATCTTGTATTTATCTTTTGATTGACACCTTCATTCATATGTTAGTTCTCGGCACCATCTATAATAGAGTTAATGAAGGTCTCTACTAAATAAATAAAAACTTACTTAACCTGGCCAGCATATGACAGATGGTAAGCCCTGTAAATACCCAGACTTCCGTATTCTTCATCTATGTGGAGATATCAATGAAAACTTGTTATTTAAATTCTATGTTAAAGACAGTAGAGTTTTTATTTTTTTAAATTACATGCATTCTCGCAGGAAACTCTTGTTTATCTGAACCAAAATATGTAGTAAGCACACATTAGTTTTTAATTTTTTATTGAATAAAATGTTTTTTTTTTATTACTCAAAATGTTTACATTTTTTTTTTTTTTTTTTATTCATTTAATATATTTACATTTTTATTTATAACATAATAACATTTGAATCATTTATACATATGTAGAACTTTTATATTTCGATTCGCTGTGCCTCTCCATAAAAGAGTCTGTGCTCTTGTGCTTGGAAAGGGACTTACACTCGTGGTTTAATGTTATATAATAAAAGATATAATAGTTTTTTTTAATTTTTTTTTTTTAAAGATTTAAATGTATAGAGCTTTAATTTTTTTCTTGAGAATTTTTATATCATCTATTTTTTTTATTTCTTTAGGGAGTTTATTGAAATGTTTGATTGCCAAATATTTGAAGTTTTGCTGAAATTGCTTGGTGTTGCATTTTGGAATAGAAAAATTGTTTGAGAATCTCGATGATAAATTCTTTGTTAAATTTAAATAGTTATATACTTTTAATATACACATACTTATATACTTTTAATGCATCTATGTAACTGCTACATATTACAGTGCAAATATCCAATAACAACTAAAACCGTGCCTGACATTTGTTTTAAAGCACAAAATCACAAAGTATTTCACTTTTTTTCATTCTTACACTGAGTGACTCTTGTTATAAAGCATTTAGTCGATAAAAGTCAATATACAGCTTCATTTTTAAGTCTGATTGGAAAACCAGATAAAAGAGTGTTCCTGCGGTGAACTATTTATAATTTAGAAGCAATTGAATATTATTAAGTCATAATTAAGATAAGTGTGTTGCTGTTTTCTTACATAAATGATCCGACTAATTTAAACAACCGAGAGTATAAAATAACAAATGTTGAATTGGCGCCGCGCAGCTGAGACCTGAGACGCCATTCAGCTACTCCGGGGTTCCTGAAATCCGAGTCAACTCGCTTGCCGTCCACCGCAATACCTACTTGACCGGTCGGACCGATCTTCCAATATGACGGAATACCTCACGTTGTACAAATATTACTTCATGTACAACCGTGCCTTGCTCCTTCACCTCGCCCCCAGCTCCCCTCTACCTCCCGTATTCTTCTAGTCACCCGTCTTTAGTATTTATGCCCTGAACTTCACTCTGTAAAGCGACGTTGGAGAAGCCCATTGCACCGACTGCGTACATGACACTTACTATATTATGTACATTTCACCAGAGGGTACTTTGAATATGTAGAAAATAGAGTAGGTAAATGCCTGTTTTGTAATTATTAACACTGTATATTATCGAATCTTAACCGCTAATAACACCGCATGCTCGTTCTTGGCTTTTTTGACACTCTTTTTACGCTCGATTTAAAGTAACACCTACTAACAAATGCCGAATTGTAGGATAAGAAACCATGTGAAGATATATAGAATGAATTAACTACCATTGTGTTATTCTTCTTTGACACTTCTAACAGATCTGCAACCCAACCAAACCACTTTAACAGCTAGCACCACCGACACGATCGAAACCACCACACTCCAAACACAATACACCACAGACACTTCTGTAAATAATTTACGTACCACAGATAGTACATTATATACGACTGACGTGACCAAGGCCGAATCAGATTTAGCTAAAACCGGGACCTCGACCCGAGTCGGTCTCACGACGCATCCATCCATGCACACTTCGAAAGAGCAATCGCTTCATACTGACGGGTCAGTCGAAACTACGACATTGGCTTTCGACAAAACTTCTAAAAAAACGTCGGAAAGCATCGAAAACTTAGTAACCGAGTCTAGTTCTACCGGATATTTAAGACCGTCTACCATTCCTGCTTCTGTCTCTTTCACGACAGAATCTGGTGACCCTTCCAGTACTACTTTGCAGCAAAAAATAATTACAAGTACATCGAAAGAATCTGTTTTGAATACTAAAATTAACAATGTATTGGAAATTGATCGCACAACACCGACAGTGAACGTGGATAAATTACCAACTACTCCTACCGAAGATGGTGATTTTGGAGATGATTATTCAAATATCGACGACATTAATAGTACTAAGATTTTCTCAAATAAGTATCCAGAAAAAACATCTCCACCGACCACTCGTACCACACAGTTATCTACAACTAAAAATACCACAATGCATACAATTAACGAAACTAAAACCACACCGGTTTATAAACCCAACAATGTAGACATAAATGAGGATATTACAAAAATCTTAGACATTACACTTCCAACCACTGGCAATTTTAATACATACACTACTCCTATGGAAACCGAAGAAACTTCCACAGAATATGAAATTTCTGGAACAACAGAATCAATAAAGAATCTGTCGCCGGTTACAAATCGCACAAAAGAGATTGTGACTACTGAAGCTCTTACTGAACAAACTACACTACCATTTGATAAACCGTTCACTTCACATTCTCATCAACCCGAAGATGAATCCTACACTGACAATATCGGCGCACATTCTTCGTCTGTCAGTTCAGAAAGCTCCATTACAAAATATAGCATAAATGGATTGAATACAACAATCTACCCTTTAACTGATGAAAACCGAGGTGTCACTACTTCTTATTCTTCCAATAGTAAATTCACAACAGTCAAACCATCCACTGAATACATAAGTAGCAAATCATCCGGAGGTATTTCTCCAATATCTGAATACGATGAGGCGACTGAAGCGCACACCACTCCGTTTGATAACATTAAATCTGTTACGTTTAAGACTACGGAAGGTGTTACTAATGGAAGTACTTCATTTACTTCGCCATCTGATAATGTCGATAAAACAACAAGTATCACTGATACTACAGATCAAACAATTGAACAATTTACTGATGATGTTTCAAAAATCAAAAATTATACATTTACAACGAAAAAGTTTGATACGACGTCAACTACTGAAAAGGTATTTTATGTCACGCCAAATAGTATGCCAGCTATTACTGTCGGAGATAATTATGGAAGCTCTAGTGTTGCAACAATTATTCCAGAAACTAATGAAGGCACAACTCTTCCACCCAATGCGGGCAAATCGACAAGTATTAAAACAACTCCGAATCAGTATGAGGGCTTTACAACTGAAAATTTAGCATTCGAAAATACCAAATACTCATCAACTACTCCTGTTTATATTACACCGGCTAATTATAATAAATCTTATACACTCGCTTCAAATTATACAACACCGGTATCTTTTACAAACGCAACCAGTTTTGCCAGTACTAAAGAGCCTGAATTGTTTCCAAAAAGTTCTACTGAGAAAACGCAACTCTCAAACACCGCTATAGACACAGACTATCCGACACCATTTTATTACAGTACAATTCCATCCGGTGAAGTTGTATCAACTCAAAAACCTACGCTCGAAGGTAGTATCGGAAAACCTACGTCAGTTGCTAATAATAAACCTACTTTAGATATTACAACTGAAAAATCTACTTCAGATATTACAACTGGATCAGATTTTGAATCTAAAACATTTGTACCGATCACAACTTACAAACCTACATCTGAGATTGGTACTAAAAAGTCTACATCGGATATTTTAACTCAAAACCCTATTATGGATCAAACAACCCAAGTTACACCAAATATCAAATCAGAATCATCTGGTACAGGTAATTTTACAGGTATAAAACCTACACCGGAAAGTGTACCCAAAAGTTCCTTGCCAGATAAAACAACTCTTAAGCAACCTCTATTTTCTGAAACAGAATTATCGACGATGGAAGAATATGCGACAACTAACAAACCTTCATCAGATATTTTAACTGGACAATCTACTCCATCCATAAAACCTTCATCGGGCTTTGCAACCGAAAAGCCTAAATTGGATAAAACAAACAAGCCCATGTCAGATATTAAAACCGAAAAACCTTTACCAACATCTAATAGACCATCGTCAGATATTTCAACTGAAAATATTTATTCTTATATTACTTCTAAAAAACCAATATCTAATGCTTCAACTGATACGCCTAGTTTAGATGTGACAACTCAAGTTACGCCAAATCTTAAAACAGAATCACCTATATCGGGAAATATTTCTAAAGGTACTCAGTCAGATTATTCTACTAATCGACCTAAATTGGATAAAACCACTTTAGGGACTCCTTTATTTACTGAATTGGAAACTACTACAACAGAATATTATGACTCTGTAAACGAATCCACATTTAGTATTCCAACCAATATTCCTACTTCAAGCGTAACTTCGAATTTGGCTAAATCAGATATTGAAACTGAAAAACCTTGGTCAGTTATCACAACATATAAACCTGAGACAGATTTAATAACTGAAAAGTCCAGACCAGATGTTACATCAAATAAACCAATATTAGATTTTGCATCTGATAAACCAGCATCACATAAAACAACTCTTAAACATCCATCATATACTGAAATAGAAACACCTACAACAGAATATTATGGGGCCCCCAAACAACCTACATCAGATATTCAGACTGGGAAACCTTTTGTAACTATCACTCCTATGACAGATACAGCAACTGATAAATCTAGGTCCGATACTACAACAAGTGAACCAACATCAGATTTTGGAATTGATAAATCTGTGTCAGATACAAAAACAGCAAAACCTGCGTCAAATAAGACGACTCAAGAGCATCCTTCATATACTGAAACAGAAAGATATACAACAGAAGATTATAGAACGTCTAAAAACCCTACATCTAATATTGAAACTGAAAAACCTTTGTCGGTTACGACAACTTACAATTCTGTGACAGATAAATCAAATGGTAAAATTGAAAAAGATGTAACGACGAAAAAACCAACAACAGGCATTGCATTTGATAAGTCTACATCAGATATTGCAGCTACAAAACCTTTAGACAATATTACAACTCAGAAACCTTCAAACTTCACTGAAATGGAAACACCTACAACAGAGTATTATGGAACTGCTAAACAACCTACACTAGTTATTCAAACTGGGAAACCTTTGATAGTTATCACTCCAATGACAGACACAGCAAATGATAAATCTAGACCCGACATTACAACAGTCAAATCAATATCAGAACTTGAATCTGATAAATCAATATCAGGTACTAAAACTGGAAAACCAGCGCCAGGTAAAACTACTCAACAGTATCCATCATATACGGAAACGGATATTCATACGACGGGGGATTATGAATTGACTAAAACACCGGAATCAGGTATTGATGTTACCACATACCGACCTGCAACTGATTCAACTGATAAATTGAAGCCAGATACTACAACTTTTAAATCTAGACCAGATTATGGATCTGATAAACCTGTATCAGATAGTAAAACAGGAAAACCAGCGCCAAGTAAAACAACTCAACAGTATCCGTCATATATGGAAACGGATATTCATACGACGGAAGATTATGAGTTGACTAAAAATCCGGATTCTAGTACTGATGTTGTCACAACTTACAGACCTGAGACAGATATAACAACTAATAAATTTAGGTCTGATATTACGACTATCAAATCTAAGTCAGATTTTGGATCTGATAAACCTATATCAGATACTAAAACTGGAAAACCAGCGCCAGGTAAAACAACTCAACAGTATCCATCATATACGGATACGGATATTCATACGACGGGGGATTATGAAATGACTAACACACCTGTGTCAAGTACTAAAACTGGAAAACCAGCGCCAGGTAAAACAACTGAACAGAATCCTACATATAAGGAAACGGATATTCATACAACAGAAAATTATGAAATATCTAAAAAACCGGATTCTAGTATTGATGTTGTCATAACTTACAAGCCTGCAACAGATATAACTGATAAATTGAAGCCAGATACTACAACTTTTAAAGCTAGACCAGATTTTGGATCTGATAAACCTGTATCAGATAGTAAAACAAATAAAAATCCGGATTCTAGTGTTGATGTTGTCACAACTTACAGACCTGAGACAGATATAACAACTGATAAATCGAGGTCTGATATTACGACTATCAAATCTAAGCCAGATTTTGGATCTGATAAACCTGTATCAGATACTAAAACTGGAAAACCAGCGCCAGGTAAAACAACTCAACAGTATCCATCATATACGGAAACGGATATTCATACGACGAGAGATTATGAAATGACTAAAACACCTGTGTCAAGTACTCAAACTAGAAAACCAGCGCCAAGTAAAACAAATCAACTGTACCCATCATATACGGAAACGGATATTCATACGACAGAAGATTATGAAATATATGAAAATCCGGATTCTAGTGTTGATGCTGTCACAACTTACAGACCTGAGACAGATATAACAACTGATAAATTTAGGTCTGATATTACGACTATCAAATCTAAGACAGATTTTGGATCTGATAAACCTATATCAGATACTAAAACTGGAAAACCAGCGCCAGGTAAAACAACTCAACAGTATCCATCATATACGGAAACAGATATTCATACGACAGAAGATTATGAAATATATAAAAATCCGGATTCTAGTATTGATGTTGTCACAACTCACAGACCTGCAACAGATATAACTGATAAATTGAAGTCAGATACTACAACTATTAAATCTAGGCCAGATTTTGGATCTGATAAACCTATATCAGGTACTAAAACTGGAAAACCAGCGCCAGGTAAAACAACTCAACAGTATCCATCATATACGGAAACGGATATTCATACGACGGGAGATTTTGAAATGACTAAAAAACCGGAATCAGGTATTGATGTGACTACTTACCGACCTGCAACTGATTTAACTGATAAATTGAAGCCAGACACTACAACTTTTAAATCAAGACCAGATTATGGATCTGATAAACCTGTATCAGATGGTAAAACTAGAAAACCAGCGCCAGGTAAAACAACTCATCAGTATCCGTCATATACGGAAACGGATATTCATACGACAGAAGATTATGAATCGACTAAAAATCCGGATTCTAGTATTGATGTTGTCACAACTTACAGACCTGAGACAGATATAACAACTGATAACTTTAGGTCAGATATTACGACTATCAAATCTAAGCCAGATTTTGGATCTGATAAACCTATATCAGATACTAAAACTGGAAAACCAGCGCCAGGTAAAACAACTCAACAGTATCCATCATATACGGAAACGGATATTCATACGACGGGGGATTATGAAATGACTAAAACACCGGAATCAGGTATTGATGTTACCACATACCGACCTGCAACTGATTCAACTGATAAATTGAAGCCAGACACTACAACTATTAAATCTAGACCAGATTTTGGATCTGATAAACCTGTATCAGATACTAAAACTGGAAATCCAGCGCCAGGTAAAACAATTCAACAGTATCCGTCATATACGGAAAAGGATATTCATACGACGGGAGATTATGAAATATCTAAAAAACCGGATTCAGGTATTGATGTTGTCACAACTTACAGACCCGCAATAGATATAACTGATAAATTGAAGCCAGACACTACAACAATTAAGTCAAAGCCAGTTTTTGGATCTGATAAACCTGTTTCAGATAGTAAAACAGGAAAACCAGCGTCAGGCAAAACAACTCAACAGTATCCATCATATACTGAAACGGAAATGTCTACAACGGAATATTATGGCACATCTAAATATTCTGCATCTGATATTGAAACTGAAAAATCGTTATCAGCTATAACAACTTACAAAACTGTGACAAATACGCCAACTGGTAAAATTGAATCAGACATTACAACAAAGAAACCAACCACAGGTATTGCATTTGATAAGTCTAAGACAGAAACACCTACAACAGAATATTATGATGTATCTAATAAACCTCCATCAGATATTTTAACACAAAAGCCAATCGTCGATGCAACTTCAAATTTATCTAAATCAGGTATTCAAACTGAAAAACCGTCATCAATTATCACTTCTACTCATTCTGATATAGCAACTGAGAAATCCAACCCAGATAATACAACAACTAAACCGATACCAGGTTTTGTATCTGAAAAGTCTAATAAAACGAC
The DNA here is from genome assembly GCF_059751285.1 of Brachycentrus maculatus. NCBI lineage: Eukaryota > Metazoa > Arthropoda > Insecta > Trichoptera > Brachycentridae > Brachycentrus > Brachycentrus maculatus. The sequence continues at coordinate 692,622 of NW_028280978.1, read as the reverse complement.
TCCAATATATCCATCTCACACTAAAACGGAAACACTTACAACAGAATATTATGAAACTGGTACACAACCTACATCGGATATTATAACCAAAAGACCTACTTCATATGTTACCACATATGTACCTACATCAGATATTCAGACTGAAAAACCTTTATCAATCGTCACACCTGATAAATCTGTGACATATATTACAACAAATAAACCGACTACAAATATTGCGGTTGATGAATCTAGATTAAACGTTACGACTAATGTACCGACATCAGTTGTAGCAACCGAAAGACCCAAGTTAGATGCTTCGACTAAAATACCTTCATCGAGTTCTACTTCGAGTTATAAAGATAAGTTATCGACAACTATTTCCGATTTCAAATCTCCTGTTGACTTTACAACAACGAAACTAGACATTAATAACTATCCTAAAAATACTGATCAGACCACAACTGAAGATGAATTCTTTTATGGAGTTCTAGGAACCAATGAAGAATTAGGAAAGTCTAATATTCCTTTGAACAAAAATGATTTTGGGAAAACAACAATGCGACCCAAAACTACTTCTAAAGTTTTTTCAACAACAACTCCGTTCACCAACAATATGCAAAACAAATCGAGGCCTGATGATTACAATACAACACCTAAAATGACAAGTATTCAGAGTGATCATACTGGTGCCGAAACTAAACAAGAAATTTCAACAACTCCTTCTCCCAAAAGTGCAACAGATCAAAAAGATGTGACTGAAACTATTTTATCATCTTCAGTCATTCCACAAACTAAAGAAAGCGAATTCGAATCATCCACTAAACCTTTAGATGCCCAAACAACGGAAGAGACGACAACGACAGATATATTTGATTTCTCGATGGATGGACAACATGCCATAGGTTCTGAAACCAGAGTTAAGGTCACAACACCTCCATCAGCTAATAAATATACAACTCTGTCCGGTCTCGTCTCCACCACGGAGAAATCATCCAAGGAGAAATCAACAACCGTAAGGGAACGAGGTACAACCACACAGGTACCAAAAAGCACTAGTGGTACTGATATGCCTGGTGGGAAATTAACAACCAAACGTGTTGATTTGGAAGAAAACGAGTCTACCTCGTTTAAGCCAGAGGACGAGGACCAATTTACCAATGGTTTAACTGATCCTGCAACCAAAGTCTATAGTCAAACTACCTCTTCTGAGGGTTTATATGTCCCTGTAACAACAACAGACGGCCAAAGTCTGTCTGGAATACCAGATCAAATTTCTACTATTTTGGATACTACTACAGAAAATCATAAGGATTTAGTCGAACAAGAAACCAAGTATATGGTCACTTCTAAAACAACCCATAGTATAAAAAACACTCAGAAATATGTTACGCCCACATATTCTACACTCGATTCCAATGGTGTAGTAAAAGTGACGACAAATAAGTTTGCAAGTACTACAGAAAATGTTGGTACTGCACACTCGACTTTAGAAACATCAACCGATCACGCTTTTACCACAGTTGAATCTGATCACTCGGAAATTGTTACGGAATATTTAGAAAATGATCTTTCAATTGGTAAAACCACTTTGAAAGATGAGTCTCCTTTAGTAACTACAACGGAAAAGATCGGTCATACTTCCTCAAGGCCGGAAGATTCATCGAGTCAACCGACATCCACTCGTGGAATGGTAGATGATGCATTGGGCAAATCGGCAGTGACCCAACGAATTCCTAGTTCCGGTACACACCCAGACATACACCCGACAGACCTGACAGAACCGAACACTCATTTTACTAATTCACCAACTAACAAGCAATGTGTGGAAGACGCGGACTGCCCAGCATCTGAGGCCTGCTCTTCAGGGGTTTGCGAAAATCCTTGTATGAATCAGACGAACCGGTGCGCGAACAATTCCATTTGTTCGGTGTCTAATCACACATTGATATGCGAGTGTCCTAACGGCCTTGTGGGGAATCCCAACGAGGACTGCAGACGAGGTATAACAATTATTAATATTTAATAAACCTAATGAAAATGGTATGATAATTGAATTGGCAAATAGAGATACGACACACTTGCGTCAGATTAAATTCTGGAATTGTGGCAAAAGACGGTCATTTGTGTATTTTTGGTGTGGAAAAATTCATTCTAAAAATAGACAGTCGGCAGTTTTATGCTACTATTTTTGAGCTGCTCTGATGGAAATTTGTAGTTTTTCAATTTTCGATTCATTCAATATGTATATATTTATATTACATAAAATTAAGATAATATATCTAACTTTTATTCACCCATCGACTGTACATACAAATTATATGGAATGTGCTTTTATTAAAAATATACATTTAAAGTACGATATTTAAAAAAATAAAATAAAATAAACCTCCCGTCCACCCATATCCCAAAAAAGATTGTACAAAATGAATAATATTTGTATAAAACACTGTAATATATAATCATGGTTTTCTCAAGCTAATCATTAACAGGATTCCAGATGGCGACAATCTCCAGTTTTTTTGTGTTTTGAGCTAATTTGACGCTTGCCTAATAATTAACATGTAACCATTGTAACATAGACCCTCCCGGAAGCCCCAAGGCCCCTGAGCCGTGCGTGTCAGACTCTGACTGCATAGAGACAGAGGCCTGCTATATGGGCCTGTGCCACTTCCCTTGCAACTTCGGCAAGGTGTGTGGCATCGGAGCCAAGTGCCAGGTCAAGATGCACCGCCCTCTTTGTACATGTCCCAAAGGATTTGACGGGAATCCCGCTATAAAATGTTCTCCGTTTAAAAAGTGTAAGACCCCCTTCCCGTAATATCTCTGGTGCTGACGGCCCTCGCTTGACCACCGCCTCGACCACACCCTCAGCTACCCGGACAGTGGACTCGCCGCTCCACAGTCAGTTGGCTGGTCAAGTGAGGACCGTACGCGCCCAAACTATTAATTTTAAACTATTTTAATTTAATTTATTAATTCACAATCCACTTTGCACTAACGTAATATCGCAACAGGCATTTATGTACTGTATATATGTATTATCTGTACAATTTGAACGATCGTGATCTATGTGTATTTTGGATGTATATATTATCTTGTAAATACAAATATGGTTTTGAATTTTGTATAGTGAGTTGCAATACCAATGAGGAATGTCAGCTCACCGAAGCTTGCATCAATCACGCATGCCAACGGCCGTGCGATATACATAATCCCTGCGTGCACAATGCCGTTTGTATAAACACCAATCACGGATCAGACTGCAGCTGCGCCGAAGGATACCAGGGCAACGGATATGTCGGATGCGTTCCAGGTAAGCTCGCTAATTCTCAACACCCATCGCATCGCATTGGTTCGGCTAAACTTGTACCATATTTTAACGAAACCCTTTTTTACTAGTGATAAATTATCAACCGATATGCCAATACAATGAGGATTGCCCACCGGAGCTTCTATGCGACAGACTGAACCGAGTGTGCATCAATCCCTGCGAGGAGGACTCTTGCGGCGAAAATGCAGAATGTCTTCCGGCCAACCACGGAATCGAATGTAAATGCTACGCGGGATTCAGTGGAAACCCATATGTTGAATGCTCCCAAGGTTATTACTCACTGACTTCACCTTATATACACAGTACAAAGTCGACACCTCAAGCGGCCGAACTTACTAATTAATTTTCTTTAAAGTTCAAGGATGTCGATCGGACAGCGAATGCCATACGTCCGAAGCTTGCATTAACGGTAAATGTGCGTCTCCTTGCCAATGCGGACCCAACGCAGTATGCGACGTCATCAATCACCAACCTTACTGTAAGTGTCTGGCGGGTTACACTGGAAATCCCGCTATCGGATGCAAAAGGCCCGATAACCCGTGTGTGCCCAACCCGTGTGGAATTCACGCCCTGTGTGAAATCGACGATGGTAATCCGATATGCTTCTGTCCTAGAGGCTTAACAGGAAACCCCTTCAAAAATTGCAGTATGTTTTCTACTTTCGTAAAATGATTTATTTTCATTCGCTTACAAGAAATTATATGCCGAATCTTATCTTTTTCAGTTCCCGAAGGAGACGAATGCTCTCCGAACCCGTGCGGACCCAATTCCGGATGCAGGATTGTAAACGGCAAAGCTTCATGTTTCTGCTTGCCAGAATTTGAAGGAAATCCTCCGGCTATAAATTGCGCCCTCCCCAGCAACCCCTGCGATCCATCGCCTTGCGGCCCGAATACTCAGTGCTCGTTACTGAGCAATGGTTTCGCAAAGTGTACATGCTTACCCGGATATTTGGAAAGTCCAAATACCATCCGAGGTTGCGTGGAACCCAGGAATCCTTGCGAACCCAACCCTTGCGGACCCGGAGCGAGCTGCGACCCGAGTAGAAACCCCGTCTGTTTCTGCAGAGAACCGACCATCGGAAATCCGTACAAAAATTGCGTCGAACCGGTTAAGGCGGACGTTTTATGTCTTCCCGGACCTTGCGGGAGAAATTCAGATTGCTACGTTTCCGAAAATAGAGAGAAGTGCTTCTGCAGGACCGGTTTTATCGGGGACCCGTATACCGGGTGCAGACTGCAGCCGGCTAATCCGTGCTTCCCCAACCCGTGCGGACCCAACACCGTGTGCAGAGTGGATCACAACGGCTCACCGTTGTGCGCTTGTTTGGAAGGCACTACGGGTAATCCCGCCGGGCCCGAAGGATGCCAGAGCTACGAGTGCAGAGTGGATGATGATTGCGCTCAAGACAAGGCTTGCATCGGCTACCGCTGTCGAGATCCTTGCCCGGGTTCTTGTGGAACGAACGCCGTATGCCGAGTTGAAAAACACCATCCCGTGTGCTCTTGCATTCACGATTACATCGGAAATCCCGTTATCAAATGCTATCCAGTACCTCTCGAAAGGAATCCATGCTCTCCTTCTCCGTGCGGTCTCAATACGCTCTGCCAAGTGTCTCTCGGCAGACCCGTCTGTTCTTGTTTGCACGATTTCATCGGGAACCCCGAAGCCGGGTGCAATCCCGAGTGCTCCATCAATTCCGACTGTCCCGAAGATAAGGCCTGCATCAACAGGCATTGCGAAAACCCGTGTTACGACGGATCCGTCTGCGGCCTTCAAGCTCTATGCCAAGTACGTGACCATACGGCATCCTGCGTTTGCCCGGATGGTTTCTTTGGCGATCCGCTCTTCATGTGTATGGAACTACGTAAGTTATACGGTTACACCTTGAAGTTTCACAAACGTAGTTAAAGTTAGCGATCTATAGTTACATATTGTATTTTTGTTTCCAGCTCCTATAATAACTCCGGTACAAAATACCTCGAGGCCGTGTTTACCATCCCCGTGCAATGCGGACGCTTCTTGCAACCCGTACGGCAATCAAGTGGCCATCTGCGACGAGTGCGTCGGGAATACCGAGAGCTCTTATTGCAATCCCGAATGCTTACTGAACTCAGATTGTCCCTTCGATAAGGCGTGCATCCGGGAAAAATGTACCGACCCGTGCCCGGGTTCGTGCGGAGTGAACGCGTATTGTAACGTCTATAATCACAACCCAATCTGTATCTGTCCCGATGGTCTCGTTGGAAATCCATTTGAACATTGTTCTGTTCCCACAGCGTGTAAGTATTAATTATTTATCAGTTTGAATATTTTTAAGTTATCGTTTTCATCGTGGAGACAATTAATTTGATGATTTCATTTTTCAGATCCTGTTGAAGAACAAGTCTCGTGTGAAAATATTCCTTGTGGAGTAAATGCGGAATGCAGAGAACAAAACGGAGTTCTGGCTTGCGTTTGTAAACACGATTTCTACGGAGATCCTCTTATCGCGTGCCGTCCCGAATGTATTCTAAACAGCGATTGCGCTTTGACTAAGGCCTGTATCAACAACAAATGTGACGATCCCTGCAGCGGCGTCTGCGGAATCAACGCCGAGTGCGAAGCAGTCAACCACCATCCCGTGTGCTACTGTCCTCCGGGATATTCCGGAGACCCGTTCGTATTTTGTCAAACATTCAAGCCTTCGGTGCCACCTATTCAGAGCGTGACTAGAAACCCCTGCGACCCTTCGCCTTGCGGACCCTTCAGCAGGTGCATCGTCTCCGCCGAAGGTTTCGCAACCTGTTCTTGTCTACCCGGATGCAAGGGGGTGCCGCCTGTGTGCCAACCCGAATGTATCGTCAGCTCGGATTGCGAGCAGACCAAGTCTTGCATCAATCAGAAGTGCCAGGATCCGTGTCCCGGAAGCTGCGGGGCCGGAGCTCAGTGCGTTGTCATAAACCATAATCCCATCTGCAGCTGTCCGCCCGGCAACCAGGGAGATCCGTTCGTGCACTGCTACATTCCGGTGCTGGCTGCGGAAGGAGAAGAGAAGACCCCGAACAACCCTTGCATTCCCTCTCCTTGCGGTCCCAACTCCATCTGCCAAGTGGACCAAGGTCACCCGGTGTGCTCGTGCGTCGCCAACTATTTGGGCAAACCGCCTTACTGCAGACCCGAGTGCGTAATCAGCCAAGAGTGTCCCCGGGATAAGGCTTGCATCCAAGAAAAGTGTCTAGATCCCTGCCCCAACAGCTGCGGCCAAAACGCCAAGTGCGACGTCGTGAACCACACGCCTTTCTGTAGTTGCTTACCCGGCTTCCAGGGAGACGCCTTCATCGGATGCTCCAAGACACCTCCTCAGCCCCCCGCTAGACACGATCCGTGCAATCCGTCACCTTGCGGTGAAAATGCGCAATGTTCGGAATTGAACGGCATGGCGAGGTGTAATTGTATTCCGCCTAACATCGGAAACCCATACGCCGGAGGTTGTCGTCCGGAATGCACTATTAATTCAGACTGTTCCAGTCATCTCGTCTGTTTGTCCAAACACTGCAGAGATCCTTGCAAGGGCCTGTGCGGGATAAACGCGGAGTGTTCCGTCACAAACCACATTCCGGTCTGCGCTTGCATTTCCGGATATTCTGGAGATGCTTTCAAAGGTTGTCGGCAAACACCGATCACAGGTAAGTGCTCGACATAACACTGTTCGTTATATATATATTTTTGTATGCAAAAGTGTGCGCGCGATCTAACGTTGGTTTGTTACATTTTGGATAGTCCTGGCCGAAGAAGACCCGTGCGAGCCGTCGCCGTGTGGCCCCAACAGCGTGTGTCGCGTGAGTGGCGAGCGCGCGGTGTGCGCGTGCCTGCCCGGCTACCAGGGGAGCCCGCCGGGCTGCCACCCCGAGTGCACGGTGAGCTCCGAGTGCAGCCAGCACAAGGCTTGCATCCAGCAGCACTGCGTGGACCCGTGCCCCGGCACCTGCGGCTTCAACGCTCGCTGCCAGGTCATCAACCACAACCCGGTCTGCAGTTGCCCTTCAGGAATGACGGGCGACCCGTTTGTGCAGTGCTTCGAAAATGGTTAGTAATTCTATAACATCAATGCATTTTAGCCGACTGACTGCTATATCTCAATTATTTCAATGATCCCGTGATAACAGAATTTCCACCATTTTGAGACAAACAGAATTCAATATTGAAAGCTGTCCCACTGCATACCCAGATCTGATACAGAAGTATCTAGGCTTCCTGATGGACCAAAGCATTTTTTGTTTTTTTATTTTATTAACTAAGTTGTGTCCCGATTTTCACCACCACCAACTTTTCTAGAAGTGCCACGGTGTAGGCAGTACAATAGGAAGTATAGTAGAAATCGATAGGAATATTTTTAAAGGAGACTTCGATTATCATACTTCTTAGGTGTAAAGGATCTATTTATTTTAGGTTGAATGTTTTGCTCCTATTTTCCACTAAGTAAAATTTAATTATTCTCACACATAACCGGTTGACATTCACAGAGGTAGCGCCGGTGGTCAACCCGTGCTTGCCTTCGCCGTGTGGCGCCAATGCCGAGTGCCGACTGGTGGACTCGCGCGCAGTGTGTTCCTGCACGAGCGGCATGCTCGGAGCCCCGCCCAACTGCAGGCCCGAGTGCCTCATCCACCAGGACTGCCCGTCCAATCTCGCGTGTGTCAATAGAAAGTGCAAAGACCCGTGTTCCGGCTCGTGCGGGTTCAACGCCGTGTGCTACGTCCAGAACCACCAGCCCATGTGCTCCTGCATGGACAGGTTCGAGGGAGACCCCTTCTCCGGCTGCAATCCCATCCGAGGTAAGTGTCCACCGCTCCCGCTACTCCCAGATACCGCCAGGTATGTCAAGTAACTCACTGTACATATTCACGTTCCAGTTGCAGATGTAAATGTGCTAGATGTTTGCAATCCCTCTCCCTGCGGAATGAACACTATCTGTACAGAAAAGAACGGTGTCGGGTCTTGTATATGTGTACATAATTATCACGGAAATCCATACTCTGTCGGCTGTAGACCGGAATGTGTCCTCAATGCCGACTGTCCCAAAGACAAAGCTTGTAGAAATAACATTTGCCAGAATCCGTGCGAGGGAATGTGCGGACGAGATTCTCTCTGTCGTGTCATAAATCACTCACCAGCATGTTATTGCCCGCAAGATTCCAGTGGAAACCCGCATGTTGCATGTAGTCGTATTGTCCATAATCGTAAGCTTCATCCTTCATTTTCATATACTGTACCCATTAAAAATTTCTCCATATAGATTCGGGAGTAACCGCACAAATTAACGGAAGTTGATAATCAATCGAAACATCTCGAATAGTTAAACCTATCTTCAGCTTTTCTGAAATACAATTTTTGGGAGGTTTTGAATGGGCGCGGTATACTTTCAAAATATGCATGAATATCTAATATTATCGATTATCACCCGACATGAATGCATGATCATTATTTCAGCCGTAATATCCGTATCGCAATATCCGTGCGACCCGTCTCCGTGCGGTCCCTATAGCGCTTGTAAGGTCACGAGTGACCACCCCGTGTGCTCGTGCTTAGCCGACTATCTCGGCTCCCCCCCCAACTGCCACCCCGAATGTTGGGTAAACTCGGATTGCGCTCAAGACAGAGCTTGCGTGTCGGGGAAGTGTTCCGACCCGTGTCCCGGAGTCTGCGGATCCAATGCGCGGTGTCGTGTGGTCAACCATAATCCCAACTGCGTGTGCGTCCCAAACTACGCCGGCGATCCCTTTGTGCGCTGTAACTTTATCGAAAGTAAGCCGTACAATAATTATTTCCCGGAATAAATTTGCCTCGATCGTATTCTAGATGTTTTACAAAAACTGAATTTATTCTAGAACACCCGATTATATCGAGGTCTAACCCGTGCGCTCCCTCTCCCTGCGGACCCAACTCGGTTTGTAGACCCATAGGAGATCGAGCAACTTGCTCGTGCGCGCCCTACCACGTAGGCAATCCCCCCAACTGTCGGCCCGAGTGCGTGATCAATGCGGAGTGCCCTCCTGCCCAAGCTTGCGTGAAGGGGCGATGCGCGGACCCGTGTCCGGGCGCCTGCGGCTATAACGCCCGTTGCCACCCGGTGGCGCACTCTCCTCGTTGTACTTGTTTGTCAGGATATACCGGGGACCCCTTTTCAGGATGCTCTCTAATTGTGAATAGTAAGAGATTTTCATTAGTGCCCCTAACATTACACGCTTAACAATGATACCTACCACGTTTTGTTTTTTTTTGACAACTAATAAAAAATAACAATATTTTAACGTTTTATTTTAATCTACTACCACGAATATAACCGATTGTACAAAATATTCTAAAACACAAAATTTAATTAAACTAAATTAATAATATCATTAATAATTTAAAAAAAAAAAAAAAAAAAAAAAACACTGAACCGCAACAAACTAACCGAAGGTTTTTCACTACACGGGCAATGATAAAATGACGCCTTTGGTTGTGGACTGAGAACTTAATGTCTGTTCACACTCAGAAGGTGAAATAAAACGTTTCAGCGGAGGAAGCGCCCCGCGACCCGTGCAACCCGTCTCCCTGCGGCCCTAACGCCATCTGCCGGCAACAGAACGGAGCCGGCTCGTGCACTTGTCAGGAAGAGTATTTCGGCGACCCCTACACCGGGTGTCGGCCCGAGTGCATTATGAACTATGACTGCGCCAGAGACAAAGCCTGCGTCAATAATAAATGCGTAGACCCGTGTCCGGGCACTTGCGGTTTGAACGCCGAATGTAGCGTCAACAATCACGCACCTTCTTGCTCTTGTCTGCCCGGACACGTAGGGAACCCTCTACGCGCGTGCCATCTACCTCCTACTAGTAAGCTTTTATTTTCTCTTTTCTTATTACTCTTTTGTTTCTTCATTTCTGTATATCTTTCTCTTTTCTGTATTTTTAATATATTATCTTGTCTTCCCGATCCTCAGTTATCAAAGACGAAGTCAGACCTTGCGAACCGTCTCCGTGCGGTCCGTACAGCCAGTGTCGCGTCGTGAATGGTCACGCGGTGTGTTCTTGTTTGGAATATTGCGTCGGCTCTCCGCCGTCGTGCCACCCGGAATGCGTTGTGAGCGCCGATTGTCCCCAAGATAAAGCTTGTATCGGACAGAAATGCCACGACCCGTGTCCCGGGACGTGCGGTATAAACGCACGTTGCCTCGTCGTCAATCACAATCCCATTTGTAGTTGCCTTTCTGGCTTCACGGGTGATCCGTTCGATAGATGCGTTCCGGAAGAAAGTAAGGAATTATGCCAAAATCCATTGACTTTGTATAGCAGTCTATACGTTACATTTCTAATTTCTAACGAAATATATTTTTTGTAGAACGTATTGAAAAACCAAGTGGTAATCCCTGCATTCCATCGCCGTGCGGTCCGTTCTCTACTTGTAGAGTAGTGGAAGACCATCCGGTGTGCTCTTGTTTGACTAATTACCTAGGAAGACCACCATACTGTAGACCTGAATGTTCCATCAACTCGGAATGTCCCGGCAATTTGGCTTGTATTAGGGAAAAGTGTATGGATCCTTGCCCAGGGTCGTGCGGCACTCACGCTTCGTGCACTGTAATCAAACACGTACCAGTATGTACGTGTGACGATGGATATACCGGCGATCCGTTTTCAGCTTGCTCGCCTATTCCCAGTAAGACTTTCGAAATATATATTTTGTAAATCAATAAATTGATCTCTAGTTCAGTCCTAGATACACAAATTTCTTAAAATTTACAGTACAACAACCCGTGGAATACCAAACTCCATGCGATCCGTCTCCTTGTGGATCCAATGCGATTTGTAAGGAACGCGACGGTGCCGGATCGTGCACGTGCATGTCGTTGTATTACGGAGACCCGTATATCGAGTGTCGACCGGAGTGTGTCCTGAACACAGATTGCCCTAAAAATAAAGCGTGTATAATGAACAAATGCAAAAATCCTTGTCCCGGAGTTTGCGGACTGAATGCGGAATGTTCCGTCTCCAACCACGCTCCTTCGTGCTATTGTTTACCCGGCTTCACGGGCAATCCTCTATCTTCGTGCCACGTAATACAAAGTATGTTGGACATCTTTCTCGCACACTTATGCCAATACTTATCTAAGTTTCCTTTTCACTTACTCGCTATTTTATTTTACCAGTTGCTAAAGACGAGCCCGTCAGAAATCCATGCATACCTTCTCCTTGCGGATCGTACAGTAATTGCCGCGTTGTAAATGATCACGCGGTGTGCTCTTGCAAAGAAGACTACATCGGCAGTCCCCCGACTTGCCGACCAGAATGTATAGTGAGCGCAGAGTGCATGCAGGATAAAGCGTGCATCGGCCAGAAATGTCAAGACCCGTGTCCGGGAACATGCGGGATAGATGCTAGATGCCACGTGGTCAATCACAATCCTATCTGTAGTTGTAATCCCGGCTATACCGGAGATCCTTTTATCAGATGTTCTCCGGAGCAAAGTAAGTGTACCTACGGAGTGCGATACGTTCTTTCTACTCTCTCTTTCCTGACTCTATTATAATTTCTTTCTTTTCTTTTACTATGAAGAATCACCCGAAATTCCGAGTGGAAATCCGTGCATACCTTCACCTTGCGGCCCCAACTCTCAGTGTAGAGTGATAGGAAACACTCCGGCCTGTTCTTGTCTCCCCGAGTACGTAGGGAGGGCTCCGAACTGTAGGCCGGAGTGCACTAGTAACGATGAATGCGCCAGCAATCTGGCTTGCCAAGCCGAGAAGTGTAGAGACCCCTGTCCCGGTTCTTGCGGCTCCAATGCCAGATGCCTCGTGGTCAAACACTCGCCCGTGTGCCAATGCTTCCCACAGTATACAGGAGATCCATTTTCTGGTTGCGTACCTATACCAAGTAAGACGTTTGATACATATTCCGAGACAATAACCAAACTAACTTACGAATACGTTTAACTACTAATTCACGACTCACATTCAAATAAATCAAGTACCTAATGATTCACGGTAAGAAAATCTATACATTGAACTGACATTTCAGTAATACAAGCGGTGGAAAGTCCGCAAGAGCCTTGCAATCCGTCTCCTTGCGGAGGTAACGCGATATGCAAAGAGCGAAACGGTGCGGGTTCCTGCTCCTGCTTGCCCGAGTATTTCGGCGACCCGTACACCGGCTGCAGGCCGGAATGCGTCACCAATAGCGATTGTAATAGGGATAACGCCTGCATCAATAGCAAATGTAAAGATCCCTGTCCCGGCGCTTGCGGCCTGAATGCCGAATGCAGAGTTGTCAATCACGCTCCGAGTTGTGTGTGCTTACCAGGATACGAAGGAAATCCGACTCTCTCTTGTCGACCTATACCTAGTAAGCTTCTTTCTTCTCTTCTATATACATACATTACCGTCACTTTCTACCTTTATATTATATTCTTATTTCTATTTCCTAGTTTACAAAGAGGAACCTACAAACCCTTGTATCCCCTCTCCGTGCGGCCCCTACAGCCAATGCAGGGTGGTTAACGATCACGCCGTCTGCTCGTGCCTCGATACGTATATCGGCGCTCCGCCTTCGTGCAAACCGGAATGCGTCATTAGCGCGGAATGCCCGCAAAATATGGCTTGTCTCAATCAAAAGTGCCAAGACCCATGTCCAGGAACGTGCGGCATAAACGCACGTTGCCAAGTTGTGAACCATAATCCCATATGTAGTTGTTCAGTCGGCTATACTGGCGATCCGTTCCTTAGGTGTATTCAAGAAAAAAGTGAGCATGCTTATCTTTACTTCTCATTCTTATCTTTCTTCCATTATACGTGCCTGTGTCATTCAACTTGTTTTCTGTCTCTACTCTCTGCAGAACCTATGGATACTCCTAGCGGCAATCCTTGCGTGCCATCGCCTTGCGGACCTAACTCGCAATGTCGCGTGGTTGGCACTACGCCTGCTTGTTCATGCTTACCCGACTATGTAGGACGCTCTCCTAACTGTAGACCAGAATGCACCATCAGCGCAGAGTGTCCCGGGAATCTTGCATGCTTTAATGAGAAATGTGTAGACCCTTGCCCGGGCTCTTGCGGAACGCATGCATCTTGTACTGTTGTAAATCATATTCCGCTTTGTACTTGTCACGATGGGTATACGGGTGATCCTTTCAAGGAATGCAGATATATAGAACCACGTATGTGTTTTTTTGTTTGTTTTTGTTTATGTTTTATTCATTTATCGCACGATTCAAGTAATGCGATTCCTTGAAATAACGAACCTGAATTGGTCCTTTCAGTTCCACCCACGACTGAACAACCTAGGAACCCTTGCAATCCTTCCCCTTGCGGCGCTAACGCCGTTTGCAAGGAGCGCAACGGCGCAGGCTCTTGCTCCTGCTTACCCGAGTACTTCGGGGACCCGTACACCGGCTGCCGTCCCGAGTGCGTCACCAACTCCGACTGCGACCGTTCCAAGGCCTGCTTCAGCAACAAGTGCAGAGACCCTTGTCCCGGAGCGTGCGGATTGAACGCCGAGTGTCGCGTGGTCAATCACGCCCCGTCTTGCTTCTGCCTGCCCGGCTACACGGGCAACGCTCTGAGGAGCTGTGTCATCCAAGAAGCAGGTAATGATTCCACTCCCGCTTCCGATCTTTACGATTCATCGGGAAACCGCGATCGACAATTCATGCAACAATTTCTGTTTAAAATTTTATTATAATTGTTTTTATTCCATAGATTGCACGGGCTTTTGCTTTTACAGGCGTAGCTGTTTACAGTTAGTTAAGGATTGTGGGATTGTTATAAAATTATATAAATAAACTTCCTTTATTTCACAGTTCGTGACGAAACTCCAGAAGATCCGTGCCAGCCGTCACCGTGCGGCCCTAACAGTCTGTGCAAGCCGCTAAACGGTCACAGCGTTTGCACTTGCCAACCGGGTTTCATCGGAACACCTCCGATGTGTCGGCCGGAATGCATCGTCAGCTCTGAATGTCCCCAAAACAAGGCTTGCATCCAACAAAAGTGCTCAGATCCGTGCGTTGGAACTTGCGGTATAAATGCGCGGTGTCAAGCGGTGAACCATAACCCCATCTGCAGCTGTTCTCCTGGCTTCACCGGGGATCCATTCATCAGATGCAACAAAGAAGAATGTAAGTTTGTAGCAGATTTTTTGAGCTATAAAATAGTTCATGAGCAAAAAAATTATGTAACAAATTTTCGAGTACATTAAATGATGCGTAATATCTCGCAATTTAGAAAATTTGAATCAAGAAAAGTTATCTAGATATTGTAACCTTAAAATAACAATAGTTTATAAAAATTGCTATATACCTGAAAACTTATAAGAAAGTCACAAGCTCATACTACGGCTGGTTTAATGATTTTTTTTTTAATTCCAGTACCTTCCCCGCCTAAAGATGCCGGAAACCCCTGCATTCCTTCACCGTGTGGACCGAACTCCGAATGCAAAGTGATCGGAACCCAAGCGGCTTGCACTTGCTTGCCCAACTACGTGGGCAGAGTGCCCAACTGCAGACCCGAGTGCACGTCCGACTCGGAGTGCCCCGGGAACTTGGCCTGCCTGCAGCAGCGCTGCAAGGACCCCTGTCCGGGAGCCTGCGGCCAGAACGCAGTCTGCACTACCGTCAACCACAATGCCATATGTTCCTGCTTGCAAGGTTACTCCGGAGACGCTTCTTATCAATGCAACTTGATACCCATGAGTAAGTACATACTTTAATTTACTCTCAATCGTAATTCTCGTTGTTTCAATGGCTAACAATTAACTCCACAGAGAACTACGTAGATTGATTAGCGTTTAATTTTTGTTTTGTTTGGTAGGTACTGAGCGTGCGCCGGTGCCGAGCTCTCCGTGCGTGCCCTCCCCGTGCGGGCCCAACGCAGAGTGCCGCGAGCAGAACGGAGCGGCCGCGTGCCGCTGCTTCCCCGACTTCCAGGGCGACCCGTACGAGCGCGTGCGTGGCTGCCGGCGCGAGTGCGAGACCAGCGCGGACTGCGCGCCCGCACTCGCCTGCGCGGGCGGCAAGTGCGTGGATCCATGCCCTGGCGTGTGCGGCACCTTCGCCGAGTGCTCCGTGACCGACCACGTGCCCACCTGCACTTGCCTGCGTGGCTACACCGGCGACCCCTTCTCCCAGTGCAGGCAAATCCCCGTCACCGGTACGTACTATATGTATATTTTTATTGATATCTCGGCAACCTTTTACTTACAATTCTTAAACTAAATTCAGAAACATTCAATTTGATTAAAAATCTTTTGTATTATTTCAGCTTCTCCTCCAGTAGCGAAACAAAATCCGTGCGAACCTTCCCCCTGCGGTCCCAACAGTCAATGCAGGCAAATCAACGGGCAGGCTGTCTGTTCGTGTTTACAAAACTACATCGGGATGCCTCCAAACTGTCGTCCAGAATGCGTCATCAACTCCGAATGTGACCTGTCGAAGGCTTGTATCCGCCAGAAGTGCGAGGACCCGTGTCCCAACACGTGCGGCCTGCGAGCACAGTGTCATGTGACTAATCACAACCCCATATGCGCCTGCCCGCCCGGCCTGTCCGGAGACCCCTTCTCCCAGTGCTTCCCGTTACGTGAGTACATATTCGATGATCTAATGATAATAAATATCTATATATTATAATAAATATCTCTTTGCGCTCCCCTGTCTGTCATATAATACAATTGAATGTACGATATTTTAGTGCCGAAGGTGGAGCCGGTCACCGAGAGACCGCCGTCTTGCGAACCGTCTCCCTGCGGGCCCAACTCCAAATGCCAGCTGATTGCCGGAAACCCGGCGTGCTCGTGTCTGCCCGACTACGTCGGCTCTCCCCCCAACTGCCGGCCCGAGTGCTTCCTCAGCTCCGAGTGCGCGAGCCAGTTGGCGTGCATCAACCAGAAGTGCTTGGATCCCTGTCCCGGGTCTTGCGGAGTAGACGCCAACTGTCACGTATTGAATCACGTTGCGGTGTGCACCTGCAACGAGGGTTTTACTGGAAACCCGTTCGTTCAGTGCTCTCGAGTTCCTCAAAGTAAGTTATTAATGTGGTAAACCTCGAAATTAAATCAAAATATTAGAAAATCAACATCGATATAATATTTGTTCTTCTTTCGCAGCAACACCCGCTCCGGTCAGGAATGACCCGTGCAATCCTTCACCGTGTGGGCCCAACGCCGAGTGTTTCAACGGAGAATGCACCTGCTTGCCGGAATATATCGGCAACCCTTACGAGTCCTGTCGTCCGGAGTGTATAGGAAGCCAAGAGTGCAGCAGAGATAAGGCTTGTTTGAGGAATAAGTGCCGCGATCCGTGTCCGGGTACCTGCGGACAGAGCGCCGTTTGCGACGTCATCAACCATATCCCGGTATGCTCATGTCCGGCCGACTACACGGGAGATCCATTCTCTCATTGTCGTCCCATGGACAGGCCGCCCGCGCCCAAGACCGACCCTTGCTCGCCCTCTCCTTGCGGACCCAACAGTCAGTGCAGAAATGTCGACAATCACGCCACGTGCTCCTGCCTCGCCGGATTCCAAGGAACTCCGCCGGCTTGTCGGCCGGAATGTGTCGTGAGTTCCGAGTGCGCCCAGAACAAAGCGTGCGTTAACCAAAAGTGCATCGACCCGTGCGTCGGCTCATGCGGCTACTTGGCCAGATGCGAAGTAATCAACCATAGTCCTATCTGCAGTTGCAACAGCGGCCAGACCGGCGATCCGTTCCGCGGGTGTTACGATATTCCTTTGGAAGTCGAGCCGGAAGAACGAAAAGACGTCTGCGCACCATCTCCTTGCGGTCCTAATGCCGTTTGCCGCGAAATTAACGGCAGTCCTTCTTGCAGCTGTCTGCCAAATTACATCGGCCAACCGCCCAATTGCAGACCGGAGTGTCTTATCAATCCGGATTGTTCCAGCACTAAAGCCTGCATCAATAGCAAGTGCCAAGATCCCTGTCCGGGATCTTGCGGCACCAACGCGGAATGCACCGTTATTTCTCACACACCGTCTTGCACGTGTCTCGCTGGCTACACTGGAAATGCATTTGTGCAATGTATTCCTCAAGCAGGTTTGTTATTTTGCTACCACTGCCAATTATATTTTTAAAATTTTTACGCTTTTGTATTATATTGACCAAAAATGCCTTATTTGTTGCAGCCGAAGAATTAAATCCTTGCGAGCCGTCGCCTTGTGGTCCTAATGCCGTTTGCAACCAGCGAAATGGCGCCGGCGCATGTTCTTGCATCGACGATTACCAAGGAAATCCTTACGAAGGATGCAGGCCGGAGTGCGTTCTCAGTTCCGATTGTCCGGCTGACAAATCTTGCATCAGAAACAGATGCCAAGACCCCTGTCCCGGAGTTTGCGGCTCCAATGCGGAGTGCTATGTGACCAACCATCTGCCCACCTGTACCTGCCTCCGAGGGTATGTCGGAGAACCGTTCACTTCGTGTCGACTGGAGCCCCCCGTGATAGTAACGGAGGCGACCGTACTGGATCCGTGCGGTCAGAACACTTGCGGTCCCAACAGTCAGTGCAGGAACGTGAACGGCTTAGCCGTGTGCTCCTGTCTGCCCGACTTCCAAGGTTCCCCGCCCAACTGCAGGCCGGAGTGCGTTGTGAACGCGGAATGCCCGTCCAACCAAGCGTGTCACAAATTTAAATGCGCCAATCCTTGCCGCGGAACCTGCGGCTTGGGAGCCAAATGCGAAGTCATCAATCATAATCCCATATGCAGCTGCCCCGCTGGTCAAACCGGAGATCCATTCTCGAGGTGTTATGCTCAACCAGGTGAATATATCGTTCAATTATACGCAACTGTACGCTAAGACGCTTCACATTTACACCCATAGAAATGGCGGGAATAAATATTATAATTCTAGACATGACACATGCCCCCAAAAGAAACAGCTATAGTTATTTGGCACCTAAAATGAAAAGATCATTTGGTCAGATGAGCCTTGCTTTGAGAACATATAATAATCTGAAATTTTCTACCAAAAAAATATTGAAAATTTTCAATTACTTGTAAAAATGGCTTGGGTCCCAACAACTGTATCAAGTTGGTCTCCCCACTAAAGCAATAGACTAATTTAAATACTGTAAATAATTTAAATAATATCTTTACAAATCATGAAATTAATGCCTCAACATGGGCTGGTTCCAGTGAGCTTTCCATATAGTAAAAAAATCGTGTAAAATATTAAGAAAACAATTAACACACTTCAAATTCCATTAAGTAATATTTGAAACATTCATCTCGAATGTGAATCCAATCAAATTAAACATGAGGGACTGTTTTTTATTTGTCTACCGTCGTGAATAGTTTTGTAATACTTGTCTACTGATTGTTTTCTTTACCAATTTATAATTTTTTTAGTGGAGCAACCCCGCCCCGCCGACATTCCCAGAGACCCGTGCTACCCGTCGCCCTGCGGACTGTACTCGGAGTGCAGGGACATAGGCGGGCAGCCGTCGTGCTCCTGCTTGCAGAACTACATCGGAGTGCCGCCCAACTGCCGGCCCGAGTGCGTGGTGAACACCGACTGCTCGGCCGACCGGGCCTGCATCACCGAGAAGTGCCGGGACCCCTGCGCGGGCTCGTGCGGATTCAACGCCGAGTGCCGCGTCCAGAACCACATCCCCGTGTGCTTCTGCCCGACCGGCTTCTCTGGAAATCCATTCGACCAATGCTCTCCGGTTATCGGTAAGTACCATACTTTTGTCCCTTGAAAACTAACCTCGCTTTGTCTTCTTTATTTCTATTTGGAGCATTCGAAGACACTGCCTTGTATCAGAAACTGACTCAAATCGCCGGCAGTCTATGTATATACAAATTTTCTTAAATAAAATAACATTATACAAATTGTACAAGTGTACTGTTGCGCAACTGAAAATAAAATACTGGGTATTTTATTCAACCAAGACTGGTCTGAAGATAGAACAAGAGTGTAAAAGTATTTTGGTCTAACTTCCTCAATACTATGACCATTCTAGTGAAGTTTCATCCTATGTCAATAAAAGTACGCTCCACCAGTTATAAGTCAACCTATTTACTATATTGGTTGGCGTACTTGGCTTCAGTGCTCAAAATGACGGGTTCGATTCCCAGGGTGCAAAAATGAAATAAGTAATTTTTCACTCTAATATTTATTTTATGTCACCTTGTACCGGTACCTAAATCGCAGGACTGATTACCTTCCCTTCACATAATTAACCTGTTAACCGGGCGGGACTCATAAATATGTCAGATGCAAAATATATCAGGTGCGGGTAGGACATATGAATACGTCCTTGAAATATATGTTTATTATATTATATATATGTACGTATATTTATCGAACAACAAAGGTATTAGTCATCCATACATGTCTCGACATGAATTTAAGACACGGAGCGAATCAGTATTCGCGCTCCAAGTTGCGTAATTAGACAGCGGACCGCTCGGTTAACTGATCGAAATAACACAGTGTCAACACGATGCAGTGCCTATCAATTCAACATTACCCAGATTGATGTTCACGTATTTTGATCTGTGTTGCAGCCAAGCCACCACCAGTCAAGGCTGATCCTTGCGACCCGTCGCCGTGCGGACCCAACGCAGCTTGCCAGGACGGAATTTGCACGTGCTTGCCTCAATTCTTCGGGGACCCGTACACCTCCTGCAGACCGGAGTGCACCATGAACACCGACTGCTCTCCCAGCAAGGCCTGCATCAACAACAAGTGCGTGGACCCATGTCCCGGGACCTGCGGCCAGGAAGCTGTCTGCAATGTATACAATCACATCCCCATGTGCACGTGCCCGACTGGTAGCAGCGGCGATCCGTTCGTATTCTGCAGGAAGATACAAGCTACAGGTAGTTTCCCATTACATATCGCTGAGTTAGTCTTGATGAAATGGCAGCTTCTAATAATATAAAGATATCTTAGAATCTCCATTTTCCACAAATCAATCAATCAAATCTGACTTTAATTTGTCCAATTTAATTAGTCTGTGTAAAAATATCGTTTGAACAATTGTTTGTTATTCTCGCTAAATTTAAAATATTTTATACGAGTATTACAATATTTTGAGTAACGTAGAAAGGGGCCACTTGAACTTTGATGTGTTACTTGAGCCCAGTACAAAAATAATTAAACCTGTATTTGGTCTACAATAATGAACGTATCGACATGATTCATTGTTTCCCTGACAGGTGACTCTTATTGTCACGATACTTCGATCGATACCACGATCTAAATATTTTTTTGTACTGGGCTCAAGTAACACATCAAAGTTCAAGTAGCCCCCTACGGTATGCAATATTTGAATACAAATGCTCCTAAATCACTCCACCTAGGAGTTATTTTTATAAAGATTTTATTGATATCACAACAAATGAAGAAGTTTATTGGCTACTACCCCTACGGTATGCAATATTTGAACACAAATGCTTCTAAATCACTTCACCTAGGAGTTATTTTTATAAAGATTTTATTGATATCACAACAAATGAAGAAGTTTATTGGCTACTACCCCTACGGTATGCAATATTTGAACACAAATGCTCCTAAATCACTCCACTTAGGAGTTATTTTTATAAAGATTTTATTGATATCACAACAAATGAAGAAGTTTATTGGCTACTTTAAGTAATCACTTTATAAACGCCATTCCATTTATAAAAATGTACATTGTGTTATAAATCCAAGCATATACATATGTGTATATACAACTTTATGGAATGGTAAATGTTACACGGCGTATAAGATGATCACTCAAACCAATCAATGACAGGTTGTTAGCCTGCAAATACCCAGATTTCCATATTCTTATAATTTAATTTTACGACAGGCGCCATGGCATAGTTGGGTAGACGCTCATCTGCGAAACTGAGGTTGATTCTCGCCAATTGCAAAATTTAAGAAATATTGTTTTTCAATTGGTCTGGGTGTTTGTGATGTGTTTTTCACATTTACCTTCCCTCTCCTTATCGAGGGAATAAAGGCCTATACCTAAGCGACTTATACGAAGACATGGGCTGCTCAACGTATGAAGAGCTGAAGAGGCTTTCGTAAAATAGACCAGAATGGCGAAGGAGATGTCATTTGTTGCTGCAGACCAATCCACAGAATTGAGACCAAAGAAGAAGATCCTTACAATTTTACATGCAAATAAGCCTCTAAAAGTAGAGACTTTGTGGGTTATTAAAGACATTGAATTAAATTTTGACACGTATCGATGTTGTGATTCCAGAGGCCCCGCGCAACCCGTGCAGCCCGTCCCCGTGCGGCCCCAACAGCGAGTGCCGCGTGGTGGGAGGCGCGGCGGCGTGCTCGTGCGTGGCGGGCATGGTGGGCTCGCCGCCCGCGTGCCGGCCCGAGTGCACCATCAGCGCGCAGTGCCCGCTGCAGCAGGCATGCCTAGCGCAGCGCTGCGCCGACCCGTGCCCCGGCACGTGCGGCCAGAACGCGCGCTGCCAAGTCGTCAACCACAACCCCATCTGCAGCTGTGACAGCGGCTTCACCGGTGACCCCTTCCTCAGATGCTTCCCTGTGCCAGGTAAGCCTTTCATCTATAAGCCTGTCATCAATATAATGCATTTCTCTTACAAATTAATGGTAGCCAAACGCGTTAATCAGTACAATACAGACGTACACCATAGATACCCTTTTATTGCCAAAACAGTAACCTTCAAGTTGACACATTTTGGACGGGTGTTTTTTACGCCTGTGAACCGCTGGCGACGGGATTTGATAATAGTGTACATATAGTTAAGATCTTAACAAAGAGGTTACATAATATTCATATAAAAACATTAAACGATTCCTTCTTTTCTGACTTTGAAATGAAGCCGGCGCAGAAGGTAAAAATACCCTTCCCGTCCTTAAGCATAAATCGACCAAACGGGTAGAAATACTTTTCCCGTCCTTAAGTCCGAATAGTTCACCGGATGAGTTTTGTCCGGCAGCTCCAGCTCCTCCGAAGGACCCGGGCAACCCTTGCGACCCATCGCCATGCGGCCCCAACTCGGTGTGCGTGGTGCGCGGCGACAGCCCGGCGTGCTCGTGCGCGCCCGGCCACGTGTCGCGCCCGCCCAGCTGCCGGCCCGAGTGCACGCTGAGCGCGGAGTGCGCGCCGGGGCTGGCGTGCACGGCCGGGCGCTGCCGGGACCCGTGCCCGGGCTCCTGCGGCCCCAACGCGCGCTGCTCCGTGGTCAACCACAACGCCATCTGCTCCTGCGACACCGGCTACACGGGAGACCCGTTCTCCGGCTGTATGCTCGCG
Source organism: Brachycentrus maculatus (assembly GCF_059751285.1). NCBI lineage: Eukaryota > Metazoa > Arthropoda > Insecta > Trichoptera > Brachycentridae > Brachycentrus > Brachycentrus maculatus. The sequence continues at coordinate 670,048 of NW_028280978.1, read as the reverse complement.
CAAGGTAGGACTTTTGTGTGTTTCACTCACTATTACAATGTTCTTAATAATGCGATCAGTTTAGAAACAAATTGGGAAGCGTCTGTTATTGCCTCATAGGTATTGTTTGCAATTTAAAATGCGTTACCTCGTTTTTTTTAATAATGTTGAAACAGTTAGCATCTGACTGTTGAGACTGATTAGATCCATGGTTTTTAAATGTTCTTTTAAATGGTATCAAAATCTGAAGTTTATGGCTATTTGCATGTCAATGCTATCAGCATTTGACTGTCAATAGTTAACCTAAAGGTTATCAGCATCTAGCTGTTGAAGCTGTCAGAATCTAAAGTTTATGGCTATTTGCATGTCAATGGTATCAGCATTTGACTGTTAAAATTATATGTTGAGGTTGTCAGAATCTGAATTTTAGGCTACTAGGATCTGAATGGTCTATGTGGTGCAATGTAAAAAAAAGTATGTGTAAATGAATAGATTAAATGCAGAACCGATCACTTCGCCTTCATGTAATTGGAAATCAAGGCGACATCGCATCGATCAGATGCAGTGCTTTATGCGACTTCTGGATGCGGATGGGAGTCAAAGAAAAATACGAAATATATCTCGTTTTGATGGGAACGGTTCTGATATTCGACGAAATGGACACTGCTCGTTTTGTTTCTACGCTACTCGCATACTTTCATTGATGTTACCTCTCTATGCAGTTGAACCAAAGTGTTGAAAGAATTCTGATATTTGTGATTTTTTTTCGTATTATCATCTTTTATAATGAACTGGTTTCAACATCAACAATTGGAATATGTTACAACTAAATTCATTCAATTAATATTTTATTTTATGAATTCTGAAAGGGCTTTGAAGTCAACTGCAAAGAAATCTAACTTTTGGCATCTGTGTACATATTTTTTTTCTTTTACTGTTGTTTTTTTCCCTGCATAGGTACTTTTTTCGTCAGACTGTTCCGATTTTAAAATTTATTAATATAAGCAATTTTAAAATAGTCAGTCAAGTTTAAAGTCAGTGCCTTCTATATGATAAACAAGTTACATGTAGACTTTTATTGGCGACATCACTTCAGTCGTTAATTTTAAAACAGTTTAAGTTTTTTTTACGTATAATAGCAGCAGTTACGTTGAATTTTACATTAAACGCATTTTTGTACTGTCTTTGTTGACAAAACTCTTCAATTTATTTTAAAACTGTTGGTGTCGTGGTCAACTACTTCGACTTTCCGCAGTTGGGAATTCCGCAATTCAAAATCGAAAATATAATTGCAGCATAGTGTGATTTTGAGGTTAGTTCTAAATAAAGAAGCTGTCATTTTGACATTTTTGCATTGGAAATACGGAATGTTGAACGCAACTGACTACTTCAAGCTAGTGTTAGTGAAACGGTTAGATTTTGTTTTTGTTTGAGGTTAGTTCTAAATAAAGAATTAAAATACATATTTCATTATTTCTTCAAGTTGTTGAATGCTTTCACTTTTTAAAAATTACTTAATTTTCAATTCAAAATGTTATTCAGGTTATTAGGTACGTATCGATCTTCCCGCGGATTTAATATATATTTTTTTATATTGACATGTTGATGCTAAAATAAACATAATGATTATATTGTGTTTTTGGAGTCTTGTTTTCAACTTCCCAGTAAAATATTCAATGTATCATTTTTTCAAAATACTATACATCAATACAATATTTTTTATGTTTATTTTTCAGTAAAAAATATTTATGCCAAAGTTGGAATTTTTCATGTTTAATTGTGCGACTATATCCATAAGAAGTTATCATGAATTAAAGTTTGTAACTCTCTATAATTAAAATGTAACTTTGTTTTAAAATCACTATAAATATTTTATTATAACTTAATTATAATGTCTACCGGTTTCGAAACTACTGTAACTATCTATTTTAAATTTGATTAATTTAATTTAAAGCATCTTAAATAATATTTTACAAGCAAACACATCTTAAGGGTATACTCGTACACTTACTATTACGTATACCTGTTTTAATCCTTTCTTCTCTAACTTTCTTTCTTTCATACATTTTGTGTTTGGTTGTGGCACTTTTTCCATATTGAAAATCTGTTTTTTGGGAGTAAGAGTTTTAAATCATCATTCAAAAGACAAGCGTTAGCGCATGTACCATACATGAGTTTCCTGGTTCGATTCTCGAAAGGATTGACTTAAAAATTGAGTTCTCAATGTTTTCTGCACTGACATCTGCGCTAAACCAATTAGTGTTTTATAACGTTGCAGCCACGATGGCACTATTAATATTATTTTTTAAATTCACAACTATATTGTGAAACTAAATTCAATTTGTGACTGGTACAGCGTAAAATTCATGCGAAACGGGACGCTTTTGTGCACACGCTCAAGGTCTTATATGTTTGATGATTTGAAACAGACTCCGAGTAGCTGGTGGTTGTTGGCAGTAGTTTGTTCTCGCATGTTCCGCTTCGCATGTCCAGTTGCTGAGGAGACACAGAGGTAAGTCCCCGTCTCCCGCCGGAGCCGCGCTGCGCAGGAGCCACCCCTAACCGCGCCGACCACTAACCGCTAACTCCCGCGACCGGCGCGGCCGGACGGCGCACTCCCCGTGTATGATCATGCCCATACCGGAGGACAGCCGTCCCGCCGCGCTCGGCTCGCTTCCCAGCCGGTGAGTCGCGCCATGAACCCCCCCCCCCTCCCCCTCGCCAGACATCCGCGCTTCTCGGTAGCCTGGGTCCCCCCGATCGGAAGATCGCTCCTGGAGAATACAAGAATAACCATCGTCGCAACATCTCTCAACTTACAAACACTTACCGCAATAACGCGAAATAATCCAAACATCGCTTCAAGGTTCGAATGAATGACGGTTTCGACGGATCGATATTATCCCTACCCGCCATTGACTACGGTGCAAACATTTTAATCGCTTTCGCTTTAAAGGGAAATCTCGACAGACTTTTGTGAATTGATCTCTTTGAAAATGACCCCTTGGGAATTTACAGTACCCCCCATTCGCCAAGAAACCCTCACTCCGTGCGACCCCTCCCCTTGCGGCGCTAACGCCGTGTGCAGAGAGCAGAATGGAGCGGGATCGTGCGTCTGCATCCCCGGGTACAGAGGAAACCCCTATGAAAACTGTCGCCCGGAGTGCATTATGAATTCCGAATGTCCCTCCAATCGAGCTTGCGTACAGAACAAGTGCATCGATCCCTGTCCAGGAACTTGCGGTACCAATGCGGAATGCTCCGTTGTAAACCATGTGCCCAGATGCGCTTGTAGCGTCGGTTACGAAGGTGACCCCTATAGATACTGCCAAGTGAGACAGGGTAAGAAATTGTTCCCTACTCGATAGTGTATGACTTGTCATTATGTCGTCATCCGTTCTCTGCTCATCCCAAAGAGAAACAAAATGTGACCAAACACCGTTCCCTGCTGCAAACCGCTCGCAAGGTCTTGTTGCCGACCGGAGTGGAGAATAGTGTTTATTCCATTCTGCATTTCTTTAAGAGAACCTCACAGTCGGAAGCAGTAATGACTGAATTGAATCCCCGATTGGGAAGTATGATTATCAGACTGGTTGTATAAGACGTAAGAAGGATGAATGAAGTAAGCACGATGAACGAAATTTATGTTATATAAACGTGAATATAGAATTCGGAAGACGTATGTTTTGCAGGAAATCAATTGTAATATTTTGTCACTATATTCTATTAATTTTAAAAATTGAATGTTAGCAAACGTACTTGAGTAATACGCAAATAGTATCAATTTTAGCTAACTAATCCATTTGGCACTCGTGTGTTGCTTTGTTTGACTTGATAAGAAGGCGACGTGTTATAATGCGATGCAAGGTAACCCTGTGAAGAGTAATAATAAGAGCATGTCAAACAGAGTGACGATATTTTGGTGCGTGCACTCTAAATGAAAAAAAAACGTCCTAACAAACTCGTGGATTTTTCGTAGTTTTTATCAATATTTTTTTCGTGAGTTAAAACTAATATCGTAACGGTTGATATTCCTAATACTCTTGTATTTTGTATCCCAGCCGTCGTAGCGGAACCCGTTAATCCGTGTAATCCCTCGCCCTGCGGTCCCAACAGTCAGTGCAGAGAAGTTAACGGCCAAGGCGTGTGCTCTTGTTTGCCGACATATGTCGGTGCGCCACCCGCGTGCAGGCCCGAATGCGTGGTCAGTTCGGAGTGTTCGCAAGACAAGGCGTGCTTCAACCAAAAGTGCACCAACCCCTGTCCGGGGCCGTGCGGATTGAACGCTCGCTGCCAAGTCAATAACCACAGTCCGATATGCTCGTGCAACCAGGGATACACTGGAGATCCGTTCTCCAGATGCTACCCGATACCTCGTGAGTTGTCGCCACTACGTTCTTAGTGATATATGTATGGCCGGGTCTCGCGCGAATCCGTTTGCTAATCAATGCCGTGCGCATGTTTTCAGCACCCCAACCCCCGCCGCAGCAAGAGCCTTACAGAGACCCTTGCGTACCCTCCCCTTGCGGTCTGAACTCTCAGTGCAGAGACATCGGCGGAACGCCTTCGTGCTCATGCTTACCCACGTACATAGGAAGTCCCCCGAATTGCCGTCCCGAATGCACTATAAATCCCGAATGCAGCAGTAACAAGGCGTGCATGAGTGAAAAGTGCCGCGACCCCTGTCCTGGATCGTGCGGTCTTGGCGCGCAGTGTGCGGTCATAAACCACACGCCGGTTTGCACGTGTCCCGATGGCTATACGGGAGACCCGTTCACAAATTGTTATCCCAAACCGCCGCCACGTAAGAAAATTTCGACTCCATTTGCTTATTATGGCACTTGAATCCCACCGCATTTCGGTTGACGTTCACGACATCCCCTTTTCGTTTTTAGCTGCCGAACCTGTAGAAACCGATCCGTGCAATCCATCCCCTTGTGGCCCTAACGCTCAGTGTAGAGACGGTGTATGCACGTGCCTTCCCGAATACCAGGGAGATCCCTACTTCGGTTGTAGACCGGAATGCGTAGTCAGCGCAGATTGTCCCAGAGATAAGGCCTGCATGCGCAACAAATGCGCGGACCCGTGTCCGGGAACTTGCGGTCAGAATGCACGCTGTGATGTGTCAAACCACATACCGATGTGCAGTTGTCCCGCCGGCCTATCCGGCAACGCGTTCGTCGAATGCAGACCTGTTCAGGGTATGTTTTCGTTCCGATTCTCCTTAAAATATGCCGATTGCTTTCCATTATCCGCCTAACCCCTCTCTAACACGCAATCTTCTGATTCAGCTCCCGTCGTTTCGAATCCGTGCAATCCGTCCCCGTGCGGTCCCAACAGTCAATGCAGGGAAATTAATGGCCAAGGCGTGTGCTCTTGCGTACCGGGCTACATCGGCAGTCCGCCGACTTGCAGACCCGAGTGCGTGGTCAGCTCCGAGTGTCCCCAGAATGAGGCCTGCAGTAATCAGAAGTGTAGAGATCCCTGTCCCGGAACGTGCGGAATCGGAGCCAGATGCGAGGTCATAAATCACAATCCCATATGCACTTGCCCAGCGAGGTACACGGGCGATCCGTTCGTCAGATGCCAACCCATACGTAAGGCCCGTTTCCCTTCCCGCGTTTGCGCGTTTACTTAAGCCCCTTTAGACATCTCATAACGGTGAACTTATTCGCTCTCCACAGCGGAAACTCCCCCCGAGCCGGTGAACCCCTGCCAGCCGTCACCTTGCGGTCCCAACTCCCAGTGCAGAGAGGTCGGCGACTCCCCTTCGTGCTCGTGCCTCCCCGAATTTATCGGTTCCCCGCCCAACTGTAGGCCGGAATGCGTCAGTAACAGCGAATGTAGCAGCAGTCTCGCGTGCATCAATCAGAAATGCAAAGATCCATGTCCGGGTTCGTGCGGCGCGAATGCCGAATGCCGTGTGGTCAGCCACACGCCTATGTGCATCTGCTCCATCGGTTACACGGGCGACCCGTTCGTCCAGTGTTTCGTGAAACAAGCCGACCCTATACCCGAAGAACGACCCAGACCTTGCGTTCCATCGCCGTGCGGATCAAACGCTGTTTGCCGGGAGCAAAACGGCGCCGGAGCGTGCTCTTGCCTGCCGGAATATTTCGGCAACCCGTACGAAGGTTGCCGTCCGGAATGCGTGATAAATTCGGATTGCCCCTCCAACAGGGCTTGTCTCCGCAACAAGTGCCAGGATCCTTGTCCCGGAACATGCGGTCAGAATGCCGACTGCCAAGTTATAAACCATCTACCGTCTTGCACTTGCCGTCCCGGATACACAGGCGATCCTTTCCGTTTCTGCAACGTGTATCAAGAACGTAAGAAATCCGTCACGAATTTTACGTGCTTTTGAACCTTCTAAAATTTCATGAATCAGAGCGATGTACGTGTGTGATGCGTGATGACAACGGTATGAGAGCATTGAGGGTGGACTTAAAAGCGTTCCAGGTTTGGTGAATCTGAACGGGTCGATTGGTTTTTTGTTGTTGTTGACACTTTGTGCGTGCGTTTGTTTACGCCGAACTCGCTTGTTAAGTAATATGATATTGTTAGGTACCTTCACGAATGAATGATTGCCGGTGTGTTTTATAATACGCAAATATATGTATGTCCATATTTCGGCATTGTTTCTTACGCGCAGTAGAGTACGTCTTGATTAATATTCTAAACGCTTTTTGTTTTGTATCCCAGCCGTCGTAGCGGAACCCGTTAATCCGTGTAATCCCTCGCCCTGCGGTCCCAACAGTCAGTGCAGAGAAGTTAACGGCCAAGGCGTGTGCTCTTGTTTGCCGACATATGTCGGTGCGCCACCCGCGTGCAGGCCCGAATGCGTGGTCAGTTCGGAGTGTTCGCAAGACAAGGCGTGCTTCAACCAAAAGTGCACCAACCCCTGTCCGGGGCCGTGCGGATTGAACGCTCGCTGCCAAGTCAATAACCACAGTCCGATATGCTCGTGCAACCAGGGATACACTGGAGATCCGTTCTCCAGATGCTACCCGATACCTCGTGAGTTGTCGCCACTACGTTCTTAGTGATATATGTATGGCCGGGTCTCGCGCGAATCCGTTTGCTAATCAATGCCGTGCGCATGTTTTCAGCACCCCAACCCCCGCCGCAGCAAGAGCCTTACAGAGACCCTTGCGTACCCTCCCCTTGCGGTCTGAACTCTCAGTGCAGAGACATCGGCGGAACGCCTTCGTGCTCATGCTTACCCACGTACATAGGAAGTCCCCCGAATTGCCGTCCCGAATGCACTATAAATCCCGAATGCAGCAGTAACAAGGCGTGCATGAGTGAAAAGTGCCGCGACCCCTGTCCTGGATCGTGCGGTCTTGGCGCGCAGTGTGCGGTCATAAACCACACGCCGGTTTGCACGTGTCCCGATGGCTATACGGGAGACCCGTTCACAAATTGTTATCCCAAACCGCCGCCACGTAAGAAAATTTCGACTCCATTTGCTTATTATGGCACTTGAATCCCACCGCATTTCGGTTGACGTTCACGACATCCCCTTTTCGTTTTTAGCTGCCGAACCTGTAGAAACCGATCCGTGCAATCCATCCCCTTGTGGCCCTAACGCTCAGTGTAGAGACGGTGTATGCACGTGCCTTCCCGAATACCAGGGAGATCCCTACTTCGGTTGTAGACCGGAATGCGTAGTCAGCGCAGATTGTCCCAGAGATAAGGCCTGCATGCGCAACAAATGCGCGGACCCGTGTCCGGGAACTTGCGGTCAGAATGCACGCTGTGATGTGTCAAACCACATACCGATGTGCAGTTGTCCCGCCGGCCTATCCGGCAACGCGTTCGTCGAATGCAGACCTGTTCAGGGTATGTTTTCGTTCCGATTCTCCTTAAAATATGCCGATTGCTTTCCATTATCCGCCTAACCCCTCTCTAACACGCAATCTTCTGATTCAGCTCCCGTCGTTTCGAATCCGTGCAATCCGTCCCCGTGCGGTCCCAACAGTCAATGCAGGGAAATTAATGGCCAAGGCGTGTGCTCTTGCGTACCGGGCTACATCGGCAGTCCGCCGACTTGCAGACCCGAGTGCGTGGTCAGCTCCGAGTGTCCCCAGAATGAGGCCTGCAGTAATCAGAAGTGTAGAGATCCCTGTCCCGGAACGTGCGGAATCGGAGCCAGATGCGAGGTCATAAATCACAATCCCATATGCACTTGCCCAGCGAGGTACACGGGCGATCCGTTCGTCAGATGCCAACCCATACGTAAGGCCCGTTTCCCTTCCCGCGTTTGCGCGTTTACTTAAGCCCCTTTAGACATCTCATAACGGTGAACTTATTCGCTCTCCACAGTGGAAACTCCCCCCGAGCCGGTGAACCCCTGCCAGCCGTCACCTTGCGGTCCCAACTCCCAGTGCAGAGAGGTCGGCGACTCCCCTTCGTGCTCGTGCCTCCCCGAATTTATCGGTTCCCCGCCCAACTGTAGGCCGGAATGCGTCAGTAACAGCGAATGTAGCAGCAGTCTCGCGTGCATCAATCAGAAATGCAAAGATCCATGTCCGGGTTCGTGCGGCGCGAATGCCGAATGCCGTGTGGTCAGCCACACGCCTATGTGCATCTGCTCCATCGGTTACACGGGCGACCCGTTCGTCCAGTGTTTCGTGAAACAAGCCGACCCTATACCCGAAGAACGACCCAGACCTTGCGTTCCATCGCCGTGCGGATCAAACGCTGTTTGCCGGGAGCAAAACGGCGCCGGAGCGTGCTCTTGCCTGCCGGAATATTTCGGCAACCCGTACGAAGGTTGCCGTCCGGAATGCGTGATAAATTCGGATTGCCCCTCCAACAGGGCTTGTCTCCGCAACAAGTGCCAGGATCCTTGTCCCGGAACATGCGGTCAGAATGCCGACTGCCAAGTTATAAACCATCTACCGTCTTGCACTTGCCGTCCCGGATACACAGGCGATCCTTTCCGTTTCTGCAACGTGTATCAAGAACGTAAGAAATCCGTCACGAATTTTACGTGCTTTTGAACCTTCTAAAATTTCATGAATCAGAGCGATGTACGTGTGTGATGCGTGATGACAACGGTATGAGAGCATTGAGGGTGGACTTAAAAGCGTTCCAGGTTTGGTGAATCTGAACGGGTCGATTGGTTTTTTGTTGTTGTTGACACTTTGTGCGTGCGTTTGTTTACGCCGAACTCGCTTGTTAAGTAATATGATATTGTTAGGTACCTTCACGAATGAATGATTGCCGGTGTGTTTTATAATACGCAAATATATGTATGTCCATATTTCGGCATTGTTTCTTACGCGCAGTAGAGTACGTCTTGATTAATATTCTAAACGCTTTTTGTTTTGTATCCCAGCCGTCGTAGCGGAACCCGTTAATCCGTGTAATCCCTCGCCCTGCGGTCCCAACAGTCAGTGCAGAGAAGTTAACGGCCAAGGCGTGTGCTCTTGTTTGCCGACATATGTCGGTGCGCCACCCGCGTGCAGGCCCGAATGCGTGGTCAGTTCGGAGTGTTCGCAAGACAAGGCGTGCTTCAACCAAAAGTGCACCAACCCCTGTCCGGGGCCGTGCGGATTGAACGCTCGCTGCCAAGTCAATAACCACAGTCCGATATGCTCGTGCAACCAGGGATACACTGGAGATCCGTTCTCCAGATGCTACCCGATACCTCGTGAGTTGTCGCCACTACGTTCTTAGTGATATATGTATGGCCGGGTCTCGCGCGAATCCGTTTGCTAATCAATGCCGTGCGCATGTTTTCAGCACCCCAACCCCCGCCGCAGCAAGAGCCTTACAGAGACCCTTGCGTACCCTCCCCTTGCGGTCTGAACTCTCAGTGCAGAGACATCGGCGGAACGCCTTCGTGCTCATGCTTACCCACGTACATAGGAAGTCCCCCGAATTGCCGTCCCGAATGCACTATAAATCCCGAATGCAGCAGTAACAAGGCGTGCATGAGTGAAAAGTGCCGCGACCCCTGTCCTGGATCGTGCGGTCTTGGCGCGCAGTGTGCGGTCATAAACCACACGCCGGTTTGCACGTGTCCCGATGGCTATACGGGAGACCCGTTCACAAATTGTTATCCCAAACCGCCGCCACGTAAGAAAATTTCGACTCCATTTGCTTATTATGGCACTTGAATCCCACCGCATTTCGGTTGACGTTCACGACATCCCCTTTTCGTTTTTAGCTGCCGAACCTGTAGAAACCGATCCGTGCAATCCATCCCCTTGTGGCCCTAACGCTCAGTGTAGAGACGGTGTATGCACGTGCCTTCCCGAATACCAGGGAGATCCCTACTTCGGTTGTAGACCGGAATGCGTAGTCAGCGCAGATTGTCCCAGAGATAAGGCCTGCATGCGCAACAAATGCGCGGACCCGTGTCCGGGAACTTGCGGTCAGAATGCACGCTGTGATGTGTCAAACCACATACCGATGTGCAGTTGTCCCGCCGGCCTATCCGGCAACGCGTTCGTCGAATGCAGACCTGTTCAGGGTATGTTTTCGTTCCGATTCTCCTTAAAATATGCCGATTGCTTTCCATTATCCGCCTAACCCCTCTCTAACACGCAATCTTCTGATTCAGCTCCCGTCGTTTCGAATCCGTGCAATCCGTCCCCGTGCGGTCCCAACAGTCAATGCAGGGAAATTAATGGCCAAGGCGTGTGCTCTTGCGTACCGGGCTACATCGGCAGTCCGCCGACTTGCAGACCCGAGTGCGTGGTCAGCTCCGAGTGTCCCCAGAATGAGGCCTGCAGTAATCAGAAGTGTAGAGATCCCTGTCCCGGAACGTGCGGAATCGGAGCCAGATGCGAGGTCATAAATCACAATCCCATATGCACTTGCCCAGCGAGGTACACGGGCGATCCGTTCGTCAGATGCCAACCCATACGTAAGGCCCGTTTCCCTTCCCGCGTTTGCGCGTTTACTTAAGCCCCTTTAGACATCTCATAACGGTGAACTTATTCGCTCTCCACAGCGGAAACTCCCCCCGAGCCGGTGAACCCCTGCCAGCCGTCACCTTGCGGTCCCAACTCCCAGTGCAGAGAGGTCGGCGACTCCCCTTCGTGCTCGTGCCTCCCCGAATTTATCGGTTCCCCGCCCAACTGTAGGCCGGAATGCGTCAGTAACAGCGAATGTAGCAGCAGTCTCGCGTGCATCAATCAGAAATGCAAAGATCCATGTCCGGGTTCGTGCGGCGCGAATGCCGAATGCCGTGTGGTCAGCCACACGCCTATGTGCATCTGCTCCATCGGTTACACGGGCGACCCGTTCGTCCAGTGTTTCGTGAAACAAGCCGACCCTATACCCGAAGAACGACCCAGACCTTGCGTTCCATCGCCGTGCGGATCAAACGCTGTTTGCCGGGAGCAAAACGGCGCCGGAGCGTGCTCTTGCCTGCCGGAATATTTCGGCAACCCGTACGAAGGTTGCCGTCCGGAATGCGTGATAAATTCGGATTGCCCCTCCAACAGGGCTTGTCTCCGCAACAAGTGCCAGGATCCTTGTCCCGGAACATGCGGTCAGAATGCCGACTGCCAAGTTATAAACCATCTACCGTCTTGCACTTGCCGTCCCGGATACACAGGCGATCCTTTCCGTTTCTGCAACGTGTATCAAGAACGTAAGAAATCCGTCACGAATTTTACGTGCTTTTGAACCTTCTAAAATTTCATGAATCAGAGCGATGTACGTGTGTGATGCGTGATGACAACGGTATGAGAGCATTGAGGGTGGACTTAAAAGCGTTCCAGGTTTGGTGAATCTGAACGGGTCGATTGGTTTTTTGTTGTTGTTGACACTTTGTGCGTGCGTTTGTTTACGCCGAACTCGCTTGTTAAGTAATATGATATTGTTAGGTACCTTCACGAATGAATGATTGCCGGTGTGTTTTATAATACGCAAATATATGTATGTCCATATTTCGGCATTGTTTCTTACGCGCAGTAGAGTACGTCTTGATTAATATTCTAAACGCTTTTTGTTTTGTATCCCAGCCGTCGTAGCGGAACCCGTTAATCCGTGTAATCCCTCGCCCTGCGGTCCCAACAGTCAGTGCAGAGAAGTTAACGGCCAAGGCGTGTGCTCTTGTTTGCCGACATATGTCGGTGCGCCACCCGCGTGCAGGCCCGAATGCGTGGTCAGTTCGGAGTGTTCGCAAGACAAGGCGTGCTTCAACCAAAAGTGCACCAACCCCTGTCCGGGGCCGTGCGGATTGAACGCTCGCTGCCAAGTCAATAACCACAGTCCGATATGCTCGTGCAACCAGGGATACACTGGAGATCCGTTCTCCAGATGCTACCCGATACCTCGTGAGTTGTCGCCACTACGTTCTTAGTGATATATGTATGGCCGGGTCTCGCGCGAATCCGTTTGCTAATCAATGCCGTGCGCATGTTTTCAGCACCCCAACCCCCGCCGCAGCAAGAGCCTTACAGAGACCCTTGCGTACCCTCCCCTTGCGGTCTGAACTCTCAGTGCAGAGACATCGGCGGAACGCCTTCGTGCTCATGCTTACCCACGTACATAGGAAGTCCCCCGAATTGCCGTCCCGAATGCACTATAAATCCCGAATGCAGCAGTAACAAGGCGTGCATGAGTGAAAAGTGCCGCGACCCCTGTCCTGGATCGTGCGGTCTTGGCGCGCAGTGTGCGGTCATAAACCACACGCCGGTTTGCACGTGTCCCGATGGCTATACGGGAGACCCGTTCACAAATTGTTATCCCAAACCGCCGCCACGTAAGAAAATTTCGACTCCATTTGCTTATTATGGCACTTGAATCCCACCGCATTTCGGTTGACGTTCACGACATCCCCTTTTCGTTTTTAGCTGCCGAACCTGTAGAAACCGATCCGTGCAATCCATCCCCTTGTGGCCCTAACGCTCAGTGTAGAGACGGTGTATGCACGTGCCTTCCCGAATACCAGGGAGATCCCTACTTCGGTTGTAGACCGGAATGCGTAGTCAGCGCAGATTGTCCCAGAGATAAGGCCTGCATGCGCAACAAATGCGCGGACCCGTGTCCGGGAACTTGCGGTCAGAATGCACGCTGTGATGTGTCAAACCACATACCGATGTGCAGTTGTCCCGCCGGCCTATCCGGCAACGCGTTCGTCGAATGCAGACCTGTTCAGGGTATGTTTTCGTTCCGATTCTCCTTAAAATATGCCGATTGCTTTCCATTATCCGCCTAACCCCTCTCTAACACGCAATCTTCTGATTCAGCTCCCGTCGTTTCGAATCCGTGCAATCCGTCCCCGTGCGGTCCCAACAGTCAATGCAGGGAAATTAATGGCCAAGGCGTGTGCTCTTGCGTACCGGGCTACATCGGCAGTCCGCCGACTTGCAGACCCGAGTGCGTGGTCAGCTCCGAGTGTCCCCAGAATGAGGCCTGCAGTAATCAGAAGTGTAGAGATCCCTGTCCCGGAACGTGCGGAATCGGAGCCAGATGCGAGGTCATAAATCACAATCCCATATGCACTTGCCCAGCGAGGTACACGGGCGATCCGTTCGTCAGATGCCAACCCATACGTAAGGCCCGTTTCCCTTCCCGCGTTTGCGCGTTTACTTAAGCCCCTTTAGACATCTCATAACGGTGAACTTATTCGCTCTCCACAGCGGAAACTCCCCCCGAGCCGGTGAACCCCTGCCAGCCGTCACCTTGCGGTCCCAACTCCCAGTGCAGAGAGGTCGGCGACTCCCCTTCGTGCTCGTGCCTCCCCGAATTTATCGGTTCCCCGCCCAACTGTAGGCCGGAATGCGTCAGTAACAGCGAATGTAGCAGCAGTCTCGCGTGCATCAATCAGAAATGCAAAGATCCATGTCCGGGTTCGTGCGGCGCGAATGCCGAATGCCGTGTGGTCAGCCACACGCCTATGTGCATCTGCTCCATCGGTTACACGGGCGACCCGTTCGTCCAGTGTTTCGTGAAACAAGCCGACCCTATACCCGAAGAACGACCCAGACCTTGCGTTCCATCGCCGTGCGGATCAAACGCTGTTTGCCGGGAGCAAAACGGCGCCGGAGCGTGCTCTTGCCTGCCGGAATATTTCGGCAACCCGTACGAAGGTTGCCGTCCGGAATGCGTGATAAATTCGGATTGCCCCTCCAACAGGGCTTGTCTCCGCAACAAGTGCCAGGATCCTTGTCCCGGAACATGCGGTCAGAATGCCGACTGCCAAGTTATAAACCATCTACCGTCTTGCACTTGCCGTCCCGGATACACAGGCGATCCTTTCCGTTTCTGCAACGTGTATCAAGAACGTAAGAAATCCGTCACGAATTTTACGTGCTTTTGAACCTTCTAAAATTTCATGAATCAGAGCGATGTACGTGTGTGATGCGTGATGACAACGGTATGAGAGCATTGAGGGTGGACTTAAAAGCGTTCCAGGTTTGGTGAATCTGAACGGGTCGATTGGTTTTTTGTTGTTGTTGACACTTTGTGCGTGCGTTTGTTTACGCCGAACTCGCTTGTTAAGTAATATGATATTGTTAGGTACCTTCACGAATGAATGATTGCCGGTGTGTTTTATAATACGCAAATATATGTATGTCCATATTTCGGCATTGTTTCTTACGCGCAGTAGAGTACGTCTTGATTAATATTCTAAACGCTTTTTGTTTTGTATCCCAGCCGTCGTAGCGGAACCCGTTAATCCGTGTAATCCCTCGCCCTGCGGTCCCAACAGTCAGTGCAGAGAAGTTAACGGCCAAGGCGTGTGCTCTTGTTTGCCGACATATGTCGGTGCGCCACCCGCGTGCAGGCCCGAATGCGTGGTCAGTTCGGAGTGTTCGCAAGACAAGGCGTGCTTCAACCAAAAGTGCACCAACCCCTGTCCGGGGCCGTGCGGATTGAACGCTCGCTGCCAAGTCAATAACCACAGTCCGATATGCTCGTGCAACCAGGGATACACTGGAGATCCGTTCTCCAGATGCTACCCGATACCTCGTGAGTTGTCGCCACTACGTTCTTAGTGATATATGTATGGCCGGGTCTCGCGCGAATCCGTTTGCTAATCAATGCCGTGCGCATGTTTTCAGCACCCCAACCCCCGCCGCAGCAAGAGCCTTACAGAGACCCTTGCGTACCCTCCCCTTGCGGTCTGAACTCTCAGTGCAGAGACATCGGCGGAACGCCTTCGTGCTCATGCTTACCCACGTACATAGGAAGTCCCCCGAATTGCCGTCCCGAATGCACTATAAATCCCGAATGCAGCAGTAACAAGGCGTGCATGAGTGAAAAGTGCCGCGACCCCTGTCCTGGATCGTGCGGTCTTGGCGCGCAGTGTGCGGTCATAAACCACACGCCGGTTTGCACGTGTCCCGATGGCTATACGGGAGACCCGTTCACAAATTGTTATCCCAAACCGCCGCCACGTAAGAAAATTTCGACTCCATTTGCTTATTATGGCACTTGAATCCCACCGCATTTCGGTTGACGTTCACGACATCCCCTTTTCGTTTTTAGCTGCCGAACCTGTAGAAACCGATCCGTGCAATCCATCCCCTTGTGGCCCTAACGCTCAGTGTAGAGACGGTGTATGCACGTGCCTTCCCGAATACCAGGGAGATCCCTACTTCGGTTGTAGACCGGAATGCGTAGTCAGCGCAGATTGTCCCAGAGATAAGGCCTGCATGCGCAACAAATGCGCGGACCCGTGTCCGGGAACTTGCGGTCAGAATGCACGCTGTGATGTGTCAAACCACATACCGATGTGCAGTTGTCCCGCCGGCCTATCCGGCAACGCGTTCGTCGAATGCAGACCTGTTCAGGGTATGTTTTCGTTCCGATTCTCCTTAAAATATGCCGATTGCTTTCCATTATCCGCCTAACCCCTCTCTAACACGCAATCTTCTGATTCAGCTCCCGTCGTTTCGAATCCGTGCAATCCGTCCCCGTGCGGTCCCAACAGTCAATGCAGGGAAATTAATGGCCAAGGCGTGTGCTCTTGCGTACCGGGCTACATCGGCAGTCCGCCGACTTGCAGACCCGAGTGCGTGGTCAGCTCCGAGTGTCCCCAGAATGAGGCCTGCAGTAATCAGAAGTGTAGAGATCCCTGTCCCGGAACGTGCGGAATCGGAGCCAGATGCGAGGTCATAAATCACAATCCCATATGCACTTGCCCAGCGAGGTACACGGGCGATCCGTTCGTCAGATGCCAACCCATACGTAAGGCCCGTTTCCCTTCCCGCGTTTGCGCGTTTACTTAAGCCCCTTTAGACATCTCATAACGGTGAACTTATTCGCTCTCCACAGCGGAAACTCCCCCCGAGCCGGTGAACCCCTGCCAGCCGTCACCTTGCGGTCCCAACTCCCAGTGCAGAGAGGTCGGCGACTCCCCTTCGTGCTCGTGCCTCCCCGAATTTATCGGTTCCCCGCCCAACTGTAGGCCGGAATGCGTCAGTAACAGCGAATGTAGCAGCAGTCTCGCGTGCATCAATCAGAAATGCAAAGATCCATGTCCGGGTTCGTGCGGCGCGAATGCCGAATGCCGTGTGGTCAGCCACACGCCTATGTGCATCTGCTCCATCGGTTACACGGGCGACCCGTTCGTCCAGTGTTTCGTGAAACAAGCCGACCCTATACCCGAAGAACGACCCAGACCTTGCGTTCCATCGCCGTGCGGATCAAACGCTGTTTGCCGGGAGCAAAACGGCGCCGGAGCGTGCTCTTGCCTGCCGGAATATTTCGGCAACCCGTACGAAGGTTGCCGTCCGGAATGCGTGATAAATTCGGATTGCCCCTCCAACAGGGCTTGTCTCCGCAACAAGTGCCAGGATCCTTGTCCCGGAACATGCGGTCAGAATGCCGACTGCCAAGTTATAAACCATCTACCGTCTTGCACTTGCCGTCCCGGATACACAGGCGATCCTTTCCGTTTCTGCAACGTGTATCAAGAACGTAAGAAATCCGTCACGAATTTTACGTGCTTTTGAACCTTCTAAAATTTCATGAATCAGAGCGATGTACGTGTGTGATGCGTGATGACAACGGTATGAGAGCATTGAGGGTGGACTTAAAAGCGTTCCAGGTTTGGTGAATCTGAACGGGTCGATTGGTTTTTTGTTGTTGTTGACACTTTGTGCGTGCGTTTGTTTACGCCGAACTCGCTTGTTAAGTAATATGATATTGTTAGGTACCTTCACGAATGAATGATTGCCGGTGTGTTTTATAATACGCAAATATATGTATGTCCATATTTCGGCATTGTTTCTTACGCGCAGTAGAGTACGTCTTGATTAATATTCTAAACGCTTTTTGTTTTGTATCCCAGCCGTCGTAGCGGAACCCGTTAATCCGTGTAATCCCTCGCCCTGCGGTCCCAACAGTCAGTGCAGAGAAGTTAACGGCCAAGGCGTGTGCTCTTGTTTGCCGACATATGTCGGTGCGCCACCCGCGTGCAGGCCCGAATGCGTGGTCAGTTCGGAGTGTTCGCAAGACAAGGCGTGCTTCAACCAAAAGTGCACCAACCCCTGTCCGGGGCCGTGCGGATTGAACGCTCGCTGCCAAGTCAATAACCACAGTCCGATATGCTCGTGCAACCAGGGATACACTGGAGATCCGTTCTCCAGATGCTACCCGATACCTCGTGAGTTGTCGCCACTACGTTCTTAGTGATATATGTATGGCCGGGTCTCGCGCGAATCCGTTTGCTAATCAATGCCGTGCGCATGTTTTCAGCACCCCAACCCCCGCCGCAGCAAGAGCCTTACAGAGACCCTTGCGTACCCTCCCCTTGCGGTCTGAACTCTCAGTGCAGAGACATCGGCGGAACGCCTTCGTGCTCATGCTTACCCACGTACATAGGAAGTCCCCCGAATTGCCGTCCCGAATGCACTATAAATCCCGAATGCAGCAGTAACAAGGCGTGCATGAGTGAAAAGTGCCGCGACCCCTGTCCTGGATCGTGCGGTCTTGGCGCGCAGTGTGCGGTCATAAACCACACGCCGGTTTGCACGTGTCCCGATGGCTATACGGGAGACCCGTTCACAAATTGTTATCCCAAACCGCCGCCACGTAAGAAAATTTCGACTCCATTTGCTTATTATGGCACTTGAATCCCACCGCATTTCGGTTGACGTTCACGACATCCCCTTTTCGTTTTTAGCTGCCGAACCTGTAGAAACCGATCCGTGCAATCCATCCCCTTGTGGCCCTAACGCTCAGTGTAGAGACGGTGTATGCACGTGCCTTCCCGAATACCAGGGAGATCCCTACTTCGGTTGTAGACCGGAATGCGTAGTCAGCGCAGATTGTCCCAGAGATAAGGCCTGCATGCGCAACAAATGCGCGGACCCGTGTCCGGGAACTTGCGGTCAGAATGCACGCTGTGATGTGTCAAACCACATACCGATGTGCAGTTGTCCCGCCGGCCTATCCGGCAACGCGTTCGTCGAATGCAGACCTGTTCAGGGTATGTTTTCGTTCCGATTCTCCTTAAAATATGCCGATTGCTTTCCATTATCCGCCTAACCCCTCTCTAACACGCAATCTTCTGATTCAGCTCCCGTCGTTTCGAATCCGTGCAATCCGTCCCCGTGCGGTCCCAACAGTCAATGCAGGGAAATTAATGGCCAAGGCGTGTGCTCTTGCGTACCGGGCTACATCGGCAGTCCGCCGACTTGCAGACCCGAGTGCGTGGTCAGCTCCGAGTGTCCCCAGAATGAGGCCTGCAGTAATCAGAAGTGTAGAGATCCCTGTCCCGGAACGTGCGGAATCGGAGCCAGATGCGAGGTCATAAATCACAATCCCATATGCACTTGCCCAGCGAGGTACACGGGCGATCCGTTCGTCAGATGCCAACCCATACGTAAGGCCCGTTTCCCTTCCCGCGTTTGCGCGTTTACTTAAGCCCCTTTAGACATCTCATAACGGTGAACTTATTCGCTCTCCACAGCGGAAACTCCCCCCGAGCCGGTGAACCCCTGCCAGCCGTCACCTTGCGGTCCCAACTCCCAGTGCAGAGAGGTCGGCGACTCCCCTTCGTGCTCGTGCCTCCCCGAATTTATCGGTTCCCCGCCCAACTGTAGGCCGGAATGCGTCAGTAACAGCGAATGTAGCAGCAGTCTCGCGTGCATCAATCAGAAATGCAAAGATCCATGTCCGGGTTCGTGCGGCGCGAATGCCGAATGCCGTGTGGTCAGCCACACGCCTATGTGCATCTGCTCCATCGGTTACACGGGCGACCCGTTCGTCCAGTGTTTCGTGAAACAAGCCGACCCTATACCCGAAGAACGACCCAGACCTTGCGTTCCATCGCCGTGCGGATCAAACGCTGTTTGCCGGGAGCAAAACGGCGCCGGAGCGTGCTCTTGCCTGCCGGAATATTTCGGCAACCCGTACGAAGGTTGCCGTCCGGAATGCGTGATAAATTCGGATTGCCCCTCCAACAGGGCTTGTCTCCGCAACAAGTGCCAGGATCCTTGTCCCGGAACATGCGGTCAGAATGCCGACTGCCAAGTTATAAACCATCTACCGTCTTGCACTTGTCGTCCCGGATACACAGGCGATCCTTTCCGCTTCTGCAACGTTTATCGTGAACGTAAGAATTTTTTTACATCTTGTACGTTCATTTGAAAGTTATACTATCAATATGGCATTGTTTTTTTGAATATTTCTCATTGTTTCATTAAAATCTTACCTTTATCTTCAGAACAAATTTACACGTTTACTGATTGACTTTATTTTTATTTCTGATTTCGAATATTTCATAGTTTTGTATCTATATTGAAAATATCTTACGTGCAAAGAGGATGTTTACTGAGGCAAAGAACCTTCTATGTTTTGTTGTTCAAACTCTTATTTAGTTATTCCTTATTATATATAACTTTCCTGAATGTTTTTAATATTTTTCTCGTATATGTATAATTTCGATGGGTATGAAATTTTATCAGTTGAATCAGTTGCGTATTTTACTAATTTTATACGTATCCCCAAAGTTTGACCATTTGAAAATCCTAAATTACGTACTTTCTTATCCTTTTGACTACCAAAATCCGATATACCGGCGTTCAGTACTCTAGTGAGAATAACCGGATCCGTCGGATCTGATGTAATAATTTGTAAAAAGTGTAAGGTACATTTTGGACAGTATGTAAGGGTTGTGCAAAAAATTACAATTTATATTATTATTTTTGCTTTCATAAGTTACACATCGATATTTATAATTGAGTGATCATTTAAATCTCACAAGTAGTTAGAATATTACAAAGATTTAAGCTACAAAAACATTTTAAGAGAAACGAGATAAACAAGGCACATTTAGTTCTCTGCAGATTTCAATAAGAATGTCACCGATGGTCTTGTGATTTTCATATTAATTTATTGGGCAAAATACAAAATACAAATCGTGATATTTATCCATTATGTCAGCGAGCCGTTTGATTTTCATGGTTATGCGCATGGCAGCATTTACTTGTTAATCGATTTTTCATAACGTTGCATACATTTAGTTATAATACTTAAACTCCAGAGATATTTTCATCGCGCAGAATATCAAATTTTAAAACAGATTTGTTTAAACAATGACATAGGATTTTTATACACTATCGAACACATTTTAATTCTGATTTTTTTTTAAATCGCGGTATTTCTAGGATAGTCACCCAAATGTCCCGGTAACCAAAGGTTTAAATAATTCGACACTGTACGACTTTGGAAATGCATCATGCATCGATTTTTAGACTCTGACAACTCAAAAGAATAAAAGATCGTCTTAAAAAATGCAAACCAAATAAGAAAATACCGTGAACTCTAAAATCAATCGTTGAAAAACTTCACAATACGAAAAAAAAGAAGTTCTTTAAATTGAGAAATTCAAAATCAATGATTTGAATGTTTATTTAGTCAACAACAAAAAAAAACTATATATAAAATTTTACAAAATCAAAACTTCCATAAAAACACCGTTAATATATCATTTGTATTTTTTTTTTTTAATATTTTTTTGTGTAAAATAATGCCGTAAATTGATTATCATAATATTGCAAAAACAATAATAATATTGAAAAAATCTGTTTTTTTTTTAATTAATAGAAAAATATATGAAAAAAATTAAACTATTGTTTATATTAAGTTATACTGAAGATAAAACCAAAAATTGAAAAATAATCTATACACATTTTTAAATAGACACTCTTGCAATATCTTTAGTTATTGTTTGTATTTACAACAAATAGTCCTTCTTATAACGTTTTTTATCCACGTACAATTTTTAATTCAACGTGTAAAATGTGTTATTCAGTGTGTAAAAGTAAAAGATGGGAAGTAAAAATGGAATGACTGTTCGGCTGTCCAAATTTAAAACACAGTAAGGGACATTTTTTTGTAGTGCGTTTTTTTGCATTTATGGACTAATTAGACTCTACTTAATCCGAAAATGCAAAAAAAAACGTACTACAAAAAAATGTCCCTTACTGTGTTTTAAATTTGGACAGCCGTGTTGTCCAGCTGAAGGGTACATGGTGCATGGATCAGAAAGATTAATACTTTATAAGCGCGTTTGTGTTCAGTGAGTCTGCAAGCAGATAACATCATCGTTTATTGAATGAATATTTTTTATTAATTATTACTGAAGCATCATATTCAACCAGGTGATTCTTTCGTGCATATTCTTTAAATTTTTGTGTTTTGTATCTCAGCCGTCATAGCGGAACCCGTTAATCCGTGTAATCCCTCGCCCTGCGGTCCCAACAGTCAGTGCAGAGAAGTCAACGGCCAAGGCGTGTGCTCTTGTTTGCCGACATATATCGGTGCGCCACCCGCGTGCAGGCCCGAGTGCGTGGTCAGTTCGGAGTGTTCGCAAGACAAGGCGTGCTTCAACCAAAAATGCACCAACCCCTGTCCGGGGCCGTGCGGATTGAACGCTCGCTGCCAAGTCAATAACCACAGTCCGATATGCTCGTGCAACCAGGGATACACTGGAGATCCGTTCTCCAGATGCTACCCGATACCTCGTGAGTTGTCGCCACTACGTTCTTAGTGATATATGTATGGCCGGGTCTCGCGCGAATCCATTTGCTAATCAATGCCGTGCGCATGTTTTCAGCACCCCAACCCCCGCCGCAGCAAGAGCCTTACAGAGACCCTTGCGTACCCTCCCCTTGCGGTCTGAACTCTCAGTGCAGAGACATCGGCGGAACGCCTTCGTGCTCATGCTTACCCACGTACATAGGAAGTCCCCCGAATTGCCGTCCCGAATGCACTATAAATCCCGAATGCAGCAGTAACAAGGCGTGCATGAATGAAAAGTGCCGCGACCCCTGCCCTGGATCGTGCGGTCTTGGTGCGCAGTGTGCGGTCATAAACCACACGCCAGTTTGCACGTGTCCCGATGGCTATACGGGAGACCCGTTCACAAATTGTTATCCCAAACCGCCGCCACGTAAGAAAATTTTGACTCCATTTGCTTATTGCATTTGCATCCCATCGCATTTCGGTTGACGTTCACGACATCCCCTTTTCGTTTTTAGCTGCCGAACCTGTAGAAACCGATCCGTGCAATCCATCTCCTTGTGGCCCTAACGCTCAGTGTAGAGACGGTGTATGCACGTGCCTGCCCGAATACCAGGGAGATCCCTACTTCGGTTGTAGACCTGAATGCGTAGTCAGCGCAGATTGTCCCAGAGATAAGGCCTGCATGCGCAACAAATGCGCGGACCCGTGTCCGGGAACTTGCGGTCAGAACGCACGATGTGATGTGATAAACCACATTCCGATGTGCAGTTGCCCCGCTGGCTTTTCTGGAAACGCTTTCGTGGATTGCCGACCAGTTCAGGGTATGTTTCCGTGTAGCGTCCTCTTTTATGAATGATTTGAAGCAATTTTTTTACCTAACTTTATAATTCCTTTAATTCAGCTCCCATCGAATCGAATCCTTGCAATCCGTCCCCGTGCGGTCCCAACAGTCAATGCAGGGAAATTAATGGCCAAGGCGTGTGCTCTTGCGTACCGGGCTACATCGGCAGTCCGCCGACTTGCAGACCCGAGTGCGTAGTCAGCTCCGAGTGTCCTCAGAATGAGGCCTGCAGTAATCAGAAGTGTAGAGATCCCTGTCCCGGAACGTGCGGAATCGGAGCCAGATGCGAGGTCATAAATCACAATCCCATATGCTCTTGCCTAGTGAGATATACAGGGGATCCATTTGTTAGATGCCAACCCATACGTAAGAGTTCTTACTTTTGCTATATTTTCTTTAATTTGAACTTCCTCTTAGGTGCCATAATGCTATCCTTATTATCCACAGCGGAAACTCCTCCCGTGCTGGTAAACCCCTGTCAACCTTCTCCGTGTGGTCCTAATGCTCAATGTAGAGAAATTGGTGATTCTCCATCGTGTTCTTGTCTTCCGGAATTTATCGGATCCCCGCCCAACTGTCGCCCGGAATGCGTCAGTAACAGTGAATGTCCGAGCAACCTCGCTTGTATCAATCAGAAATGTAAAGATCCTTGCCCGGGCACGTGCGGATTCAATGCGGAATGCAGAGTTGTCAGTCATTCTCCGAACTGTATCTGCCCTTCATTTTTAACGGGAGATCCTTTCACTCGTTGTGATCAAATACCAGGTATATCTCTAATATGTATCTTTTCTTTATAATCTGGTACTCCGTTTTGAAAATTATTAATAACTTTACTTTTTCCAAGAACCCGTTTTGCAAGAACAACCTACACCCTGTATCCCGTCTCCGTGCGGCGCTAATGCCGAATGTCGGGAGAGAAATGGAGCGGGCTCTTGTGTTTGCCTCCCCGATTATACGGGAAATCCGTATGAGGGATGCAGACCCGAATGCATACTCAACTCAGACTGCCCCTCTAACAAAGCTTGCGTTCGCAACAAGTGTATGGACCCTTGTCCCGGAACTTGCGCTGTCAATGCTATCTGTCAAGTTATCAACCACCTTCCGTCATGCGTCTGTCCAAACGGATATACTGGAGATCCTTTCAGATTCTGTTCTCTTCAGATTCAACGTAAGAAATCTTCATATACGATTAAATATATTTCCGAATCAAGTAGTTTATTTACAAAATTAAATTATAATATCACATGTGCTTTTTATCGTCACCTTAAATATTTGACTAGATATTGAAATTGCAAAATAAAATCTATGTGATGCTACAACCTAAATCAACCGGGTTTTTATAAATAAATTACAGAGGCTGAACCGAAACCCTCTGACCCTTGCGTTCCCTCGCCTTGCGGGCCGAACAGCCAATGTAGGCAAATAAATGGGCAAGCTGTCTGCTCTTGCTTACCGACCTACGTGGGGTCTCCTCCCATGTGCCGCCCGGAGTGCACCATCAGTTCCGAGTGCTCTCTCACTCTGGCTTGCGTGAACAGGAAGTGCGTGGATCCGTGCCCCGGTTCTTGCGCAGCTAACGCAAACTGCCAAGTAATCAATCACAGCCCTATTTGCTCTTGCCGTCAAGGATATACTGGAAATCCATTTACGTCCTGTTATCCAAGTAAGGATCCTTCAACATATTTTTCAATAATATGTTTATTTATCTTCGTACATTATTTCATGCACTTCAATTTAAATTGTCTATACATGTCTCGACGTATTTGTATTATCTATTCATTCCAATTATTGATTCTTAAAACGTAAATTGTCTTGTCGATAGTACCGCCTCCGGCTGAACCTGTAAGAGAAGAGTATCACAACCCTTGTTCGCCATCACCTTGCGGACTATACTCGCAATGTAGAGATATCGGCGGAGCCCCTTCGTGCTCATGTTTGCCAACTTACATCGGAAGTCCTCCTAACTGTCGGCCGGAATGTACCATCAATTCCGAATGCGCAAGCAACAAAGCGTGCATGAATGAGAAGTGTCGCGACCCGTGTCCGGGATCCTGCGGTCTGGGAGCACAATGTGCCGTCATAAACCACACGCCAGTGTGTACTTGTCCCGATGGCTACACAGGAGATCCATTTAGCAATTGTTATCCCAAACCGCCGCCACGTAAGAACAAAATTATTCCATAAATAATGCTATGTCAAAAATTTAGATAACCCATAATTTCGATTGAAAAAATAACTGTCAATTTTAGCTGCCGAACCCGTAGAAACCGATCCGTGCAATCCATCCCCTTGTGGCCCTAACGCTCAGTGTAGAGACGGTGTATGCACGTGCCTTCCCGAATACCAGGGAGATCCCTACTTCGGTTGTAGACCGGAATGCGTAGTAAGCGCAGATTGTCCCAGAGATAAGGCCTGCATGCGCAACAAATGCGCGGACCCGTGTCCGGGAACTTGCGGTCAGAATGCACGCTGTGATGTGATAAATCACATACCTATGTGTAGTTGTCCCGCTGGTTTTTCTGGAAATGCTTTCGTTGATTGCCGACCAGTTCAGGGTACGTTTCCATTTAATATCCTGTTTTATGAAGCATTTGAAGAAATATATTTTTAACCCGACATTCTTTTGATTCAGCTCCCATCGAATCCAATCCGTGCAATCCGTCCCCGTGCGGTCCCAACAGTCAATGCAGGGAAATTAATGGCCAAGGCGTGTGCTCTTGCGTACCGGGCTACATCGGCAGTCCGCCGACTTGCAGACCCGAGTGCGTGGTCAGCTCCGAATGTCCCCAGAATGAGGCCTGCAGTAATCAGAAGTGTAGAGATCCCTGTCCCGGAACGTGCGGAATCGGAGCCAGATGCGAGGTCATAAATCACAATCCCATATGCACTTGCCCGGCGAGGTACACGGGCGATCCGTTCGTCAGATGCCAACCCATACGTAAGGCCTGTTTCCCTTCCCGCGTTTGCGCGTTTACTTAAGCCCCTTTAGACATCTCATAACGGTGAACTTATTCGCTCTCCACAGCGGAAACTCCCCCCGAGCCGGTGAACCCCTGCCAGCCGTCACCTTGCGGTCCCAACTCCCAGTGCAGAGAGGTCGGCGACTCCCCTTCGTGCTCGTGCCTCCCCGAATTTATCGGTTCCCCGCCCAACTGTAGGCCGGAATGCGTCAGTAACAGCGAATGTAGCAGCAATCTTGCGTGCATCAATCAGAAATGCAAAGATCCATGTCCGGGTTCGTGCGGCGCGAATGCCGAATGCCGTGTGGTCAGCCACACGCCTATGTGCATCTGCTCCATCGGATACACGGGCGACCCGTTCGTCCAGTGCTTTGTACAACAAGACCCTATCCGGGAAGAGAGACCGACCCCGTGTGTTCCTACCCCCTGTGGTTCAAACGCAATATGTCGGGAACAAAATGGAGCGGGGGCTTGCTCTTGCCTTCCGGAATATTTCGGAAATCCTTACGAAGGTTGTCGTCCGGAATGCGTGATCAATTCGGATTGTCCCTCTAATCGGGCCTGTCTCCGCAACAAGTGCCAGGATCCTTGTCCCGGAACGTGCGGGCAGAATGCCGACTGCCAAGTGGTTAACCATCTTCCATCTTGCACTTGTCGCCCGGGATATACCGGCGACCCGTTCCGTTTCTGCAATGTTTACCAAGAACGTAAGCATACTCTCTATATTCGTCACATTCTATGATTATTATACCTGTTCTGACTTTTTCTATCTGCAATAAGATTATTTTTCAAAGGGTTTGTCTTTTGCCTACATATTTTTATGAAATTTTTCTATTTAAAAAATGATCAGGTTTGCAAAGATTTTTAGAATCTATCTTTTTATAAAAAAATCGATAGTCGATATAAACGAATTCGAATAAAAAAAATTGACTTTTTTTTATTTTTTAGGTACCGATTTTTTTTTCGTTTCTTTCTTATAAAATGAATTTTTTTAAAGTTATTAAGAAGTGACAAAATATATGAACTTATGACAATAATTCATTTTCTCATGATTATTCTGTGATGTGATCAGTTTATATGGTATGGTTGTGATTGTAAATATGAAGAATAAATCTAGTTTTCCGAATGAAATGCATTAAATTACATATTATATAGCTTGTCTATACTTTGTAGTAGTAGAAGAATAGGCATTGATTTGTATTAGGTTAAATGTTTAATCGTGTTGTATTTTGTATCTCAGCCGTCGTAGCGGAACCCGTTAATCCGTGTAATCCCTCGCCCTGCGGTCCCAACAGTCAGTGCAGAGAAGTTAACGGCCAAGGCGTGTGCTCTTGTTTGCCGACATATGTCGGTGCGCCACCCGCGTGCAGGCCCGAATGCGTGGTCAGTTCGGAGTGTTCGCAAGACAAGGCGTGCTTCAACCAAAAGTGCACCAACCCCTGTCCGGGGCCGTGCGGATTGAACGCTCGCTGCCAAGTCAATAACCACAGTCCGATATGCTCGTGCAACCAGGGATACACTGGAGATCCGTTCTCCAGATGCTACCCGATACCTCGTGAGTTGTCGCCACTACGTTCTTAGTGATATACATATGTATGGCCGGGTCTCGCGCGAATCCGTTTGCTAATCAATGCCGTGCGCATGTTTTCAGCACCCCAACCCTTGCCGCAGCAAGAGCCTTACAGAGACCCTTGCGTACCCTCCCCTTGCGGTCTGAACTCTCAGTGCAGAGACATCGGCGGAACGCCTTCGTGCTCATGCTTACCCACGTACATAGGAAGTCCCCCGAATTGCCGTCCCGAATGCACTATAAATCCCGAATGCAGCAGTAACAAGGCGTGCATGAGTGAAAAGTGCCGCGACCCCTGCCCTGGATCGTGCGGTATTGGTGCGCAGTGTGCGGTCATAAACCACACGCCGGTTTGCACGTGTCCCGATGGCTATACGGGAGACCCGTTCACAAATTGTTATCCCAAACCGCCGCCACGTAAGAAAATTTTGACTCCATTTGCTTATTGCACTTGCATCCCATCGCATTTCGGTTGACGTTCACGACATCCCCTTTTCGTTTTTAGCTGCTGAACCTGTAGAAACCGATCCGTGCAATCCATCCCCTTGTGGCCCTAACGCTCAGTGTAGAGACGGTGTATGCACGTGCCTGCCCGAATACCAGGGAGATCCCTACTTCGGTTGTAGACCTGAATGCGTAGTCAGCGCAGATTGTCCCAGAGATAAGGCCTGCATGCGCAACAAATGCGCGGACCCGTGTCCGGGAACTTGCGGTCAGAATGCACAATGCGATGTGATCAATCACATACCAATGTGTAGCTGTCCAACCGGCTTCTCTGGCAATGCCTTTGTTGAATGCAGACCTTTCCAAGGTAGGTTTTCACTCCTTCATCGCTTTTGGTATACCTTTTAAATTTTTCTTCTTATAACTCTTTTGTCTTTTTTCTCAATCAGCTCCTGTCGAAACACATCCATGCAATCCATCCCCGTGCGGTCCTAACAGTCAATGCAGGGAAATTAATGGACAAGCTGTGTGTTCTTGCGTACCGGGCTTCATCGGCAGTCCGCCGACTTGCAGACCCGAGTGCGTGGTCAGCTCCGAATGTCCCCAGAATGAGGCCTGCAGTAATCAGAAGTGTAGAGATCCCTGTCCCGGAACATGTGGACTCGGAGCTAAATGCGATGTTGTGAATCATAATCCCATATGTTCTTGTCCAGCAGGGTACAGCGGGGATCCATTTACTCGATGCCTACGATATGAACGTGAGTTAAATATTTTAAGAATAAGTTTGTTTATATTAAAATGATCAAGCGCATATATTGTTTTATTTCAAAATATATATTTTTTTAGCGCCTCTACAAGCTGAACCTACGCCGAGGGATCCGTGCTATCCATCACCGTGCGGACCAAACAGCCAATGCACTCCCAATGGAGACTCTTATTCGTGCTCTTGCTTGCCGACATTTATCGGGTCGCCGCCAAATTGTAGACCGGAATGTGTATACAATGGCGATTGCTCCGGAAACTTGGCTTGTATTCGGCAAAAGTGTAAAGATCCTTGTCCAGGATCCTGTGGACAAAATGCTCAGTGCTTCGTCGTAAATCACAGTCCCACTTGCTCTTGTATTTCCGGTTTTACTGGAGATCCATTTGTTCAGTGCGTTGTTATTATCAACGAGCCTTTAGCGGATAGAAGTGACCCGTGCTATCCATCACCTTGCGGCGCAAATGCCATTTGCCGCGAACGCAACAAGGCGGGTTCCTGCGAATGTCTACCTGATTACTTCGGCAATCCATATGACGGTTGCAAGCCCGAGTGCGTTCTGAACACCGACTGTTCGTCAAACAAAGCTTGCATCGGAAACAAATGTAAAGATCCGTGCCCGGGAACTTGCTCCGCAAATGCCATTTGTCAAGTTATCAATCACATCCCGGTTTGCACATGCGCTGTCGGTTACACCGGAAATCCATTCCAGTATTGCAATAGGCAAATTGAGATAAGTGAGTGTCACACTTACGTTGTTGGTATATTTTAACACTTTCATCGATCAGGTTCCTCGTCAATAATACAAATTAATTTATTTTCAGTTCCTGCGATTCCCACGTCGCCGTGCGAACCGAACCCGTGCGGACCAAACTCGGTATGCAGAGTAAACAATAATCAGGCGGCTTGTTCTTGTTTGCCAAATTTCATCGGCAGCCCTCCGCAATGCCGCCCCGAATGCGTTGTCAGCTCCGAGTGTCCTTCGGACAAAAGTTGCAGTAACCAGAAATGTATCAACCCGTGTCCGGGAACATGCGGTAGTGGCGCTTCGTGCCACGTCGTGAACCACAGTCCCATTTGTTCTTGCGATGTGGGCTATACTGGAGATCCCTTCAGTAGATGTTTACCCATTCCTGAACGTAAGGAAATTTTTATTTTGAACCGATGTCAATTTTGTTTGCCTTTTTTGACAAATTTTTTATCTAATTGAATAATATCTTTTATTTTAGCTCCTAAAGACGTCATTTACACAAACCCTTGTGTTCCATCACCTTGCGGACCGAATTCCATATGTCAAGCTATCGGAACGTCACCTTCGTGTTCTTGTCTGGCCACATTTATCGGCAGTCCTCCAAACTGCAGACCGGAGTGCACCATAAATGCAGAATGCGGTAGCCAACTCGCCTGCATATCCAGCAAATGCCGAGATCCGTGCCCCGGGTCTTGCGGAGTCAACACCCAGTGCTCGGTCATAAACCACACTCCCATTTGCGTTTGCCTCGAAGGTTACACGGGAGATCCGTTCACCAGTTGCTATCCGACACCGCCTCGTAAGTTTTATGGACCGCTCTTCCAGTATTTCGTATGAAATGATATTTTAAGTCCACATTTCATATGTATTTTTTTTAAACTTACAGAATCCCCACCGGAAAAGAGAGACCCTTGCAACCCGTCTCCTTGTGGAGCCAATGCTAAATGTGACAACGGAGTGTGTTCATGCTTGCCCGAGTACTTTGGAGACCCTTACACGGGCTGTCGACCAGAATGTGTAGTTAATGAAGATTGCATGAAGAGCAAAGCGTGTATAAGAAATAAATGCGGTGATCCTTGTACCAATGCGTGTGGACAAAACGCTCTATGCGATGTTATCAATCACGTCCCTATGTGCTCTTGTCCTCCCGGAACTACGGGAAATGCCTTCGTCAACTGTTCCCCATACAGAGGTATAAATTTGGTTTTGCCTTTCATAATTCGGACATTTTATTTATGAGCTTCATTAGTTGCAGAGTACACTAAAACACTTGTTAAATTTTCAGAGCCAGTTATCGAATCCGACCCTTGCCAGCCATCACCTTGCGGACCCAATAGCAAATGTCGCGAAATTAACGGGCAGGCAGTTTGCACATGCGTGGTGGGATACGTGGGCTCGCCTCCGTCGTGTCGCCCCGAGTGCGTGACGAGCACCGATTGCCGCTTGAGTCAAGCTTGCGTTAACCAAAAATGCATCGACCCTTGTCCCGGTACCTGCGGCTTCAATGCCAAATGTCAAGTTATAAACCACAACCCCATATGCTCGTGCAACCAAGGATACACCGGAGATCCATTTATCAGATGTATTCCTATTGGTAATATTTTTATTCATTATATTTGACCTGGGTTGAAATTTCTTAACGTTGTATATACGTAATAACAATATCTCGAATATTTCTTAACAGTTAAAGAACCCGACGCTCCGAAAGATCCTTGTCGTCCATCACCGTGCGGCCCGTATTCCGAGTGTAAAGTGATCGGAGAGTCTCCATCCTGCAGCTGCTTGCCTACATATGTGGGATTGCCGCCTTACTGCAAGCCGGAATGCGTCAGCAACAGCGAATGTCCCAATAACTTGGCCTGCATTAATAGCTTGTGCAAAGATCCTTGTCCGGGTGTATGTGGTCAGAATGCCGAATGCCGAGTCGTCAGCCACTCTCCCAACTGCGCCTGCGTCGCCGGCTTTACGGGAGATCCATTCAGACGGTGCTTCCCGCCAGAAAGTAATTATTCTTCTCAATATTTTCTATTAAGCGTATCTTATCGATTCGGTGTTTAATAATATATTGTTTCTCAGTTACAGTTCCAAGACCGGCGGACTTGATATACCCGTGCTTGCCCGACCCGTGCGGTCCGAATGCTATTTGTCGCGAACAAAACGGAGCCGGATCTTGCTCTTGTCTTCCAAATTACTACGGAAACCCGTACGAAGGCTGCAGGCCCGAGTGTGTGTTGAATTCGGATTGTCCTTCTAATAAGGCCTGCGCTCAGAACAAATGTCACGATCCGTGTCCGGGAACGTGCGGAACAAACGCTTTATGCAGAGTCATCAATCATGTTCCATCTTGCACTTGCCTCCCGGGCTACATTGGAGATCCATTCCAATATTGCAATATTCAGCAAATTTGTAAGTGCCAATTTCAACTTTATCCGTCGTTTTCTTATTTACCGTTATTTAACTTTTACGAATAACCTATCAAATCTTTAATTCTTTAGCCGAACCTGTGCCACCGGTGAACCCTTGCGACCCATCTCCTTGCGGACCAAATAGCCAATGTAGAGTGTTGAACGATCAGGCAGTTTGCTCTTGCTTACCAAATTACATCGGAAGTCCACCGTACTGCAGACCGGAATGCACCGTAAGCTCGGAATGTTCCGCTGACAAGGCTTGTATAGCGCAGAAGTGCGCAGACCCGTGCCCGCAGCCCTGTGGACGAAATGCAGATTGCCGGGTGTATTATCACAGTCCAGTCTGTTCCTGCCTCCAGGGTTATACGGGAGATCCATTCTCATCGTGTTATCCGATTCCTCGTAAGATTTTATTTTATACCTTTTTTAACATTCATGTTTCTGTTGTAATATCATTTAAAGAATAATTTTAATATTTTTAGCTCCCGCGAAAGAACCCGTGGAAGTTTATAAAAATCCGTGCAATCCAAACCCTTGCGGACCATATTCCCAATGCAGAGATTTTAATGGTTCCCCGTCGTGTACCTGCTTGCCAAATTATATGGGTTCTGCTCCAAATTGCAAACCGGAATGTACTATCAATGCAGAATGCACCAGTAACTTGGCGTGCATTAATGAAAAATGTATCGATCCTTGTCCCGGTTCTTGCGGAATCAACGCCATTTGCAATGTCAGGAATCACGTACCGATTTGTACATGTATGAATCGTTATACGGGAGATCCATTCAGTAACTGTTATCCAGTGCCGGAACGTTAGTATACGCTGTTTTAATTATGTTTCAATATTGAATTTAAATATACTCGTTTTATTAAATTTTTGTTTTCCATCTTTCAGCGGTTGAAATACCGAAAGCCGATCCGTGTAATCCTTCACCGTGCGGGCCTAACGCAAATTGCAATAACGGAGTCTGTACTTGCATATCTGAATATCACGGCAATCCATATGTGAGCTGTCAGCCAGAATGCATTCAGAATTACGACTGTCCAAAGAATAAAGCGTGCATACGCAATAAGTGCGTGGACCCGTGTCCCGGGACGTGCGGGCAAGGAGCCGAGTGTAACGTCATCAACCACCAGCCTCTGTGCTCGTGTCCCGCACCCCTCACCGGAGACCCATTCGTATACTGCAAGTCCATGCCCCGTAAGTCTACCTTTCCTTGCCAACATTAACATTTAAATAACAAATATTTCTACTCCTTTTTTAATGCGTTTTTTTTTCGTTTGTTTACAGCTCCACCGGAACAACACCCGTGTCAGCCGTCGCCTTGCGGACCCAACAGTCAATGTAGAGAAATTAACGGTCAAGCCGTTTGCTCTTGTCTTTTGGGATACGTAGGCGCTCCGCCGTCCTGTAGACCGGAATGCGTCGTCAGTTCCGACTGCGTCAGCAACAAAGCTTGCGTCAATCAGAAATGTCAAGATCCTTGTCCCGGTACTTGCGGCTTGAACGCCTTGTGCCGAGTCGTGAACCACAATCCCATATGCAACTGTCCGCCGGGATATACCGGAGATCCATTCGCTCGGTGCTACCCTACTCGTAAGGCATTTTACATGAATAATGGCTGCTTCAATTACTTTACAATGTTGTTTAGGAGACATTACAGATAAATATTAAACAAACTGAAATAAAAAGACGTTTGCACAAAGCGTTACTTTTTAGTTAATTTTACTCTTGAAAGCTCAAATGCCTTTAATCAGTTGAAGTATCTTATTATATTATTTTTAGTGAAATAAACCTTGTCACGCGCAATGTTCCAGCTCCCCCTCAGACGCCAGTAGAGGAGCCGCGGGACCCGTGCGTCCCATCCCCGTGCGGTCCCAACGCGGCGTGCGTAGCGTCGGGCTCGCCCCCCGCGCCGGCCTGCTCTTGCCTGGCCGGCTACGTGGGCGCGCCGCCCGCGTGCCGCCCCGAGTGCGTGCTCAACAGCGAGTGTCCCGCCGCGCTGGCCTGCATCAACGCGCGCTGCAGGGACCCTTGTCCCGGCTCCTGCGCGCCCAACGCCCGCTGCTCCGTGGTCCTCCACGTCCCCAATTGCGTTTGTCCCCCGGATTACGTCGGTGACCCATTTAGATATTGCTCGCCCGCCCCCAGTAAGCCCCTTCAACTTTCCTAATGAGATAGTTCAATTCCGAGCCGATAGGAAGGTGCGAGGGTCGTACGAGTTCAGGCATGAAATTTCGTACGACTTTTGTTCCTTCAGTCCAGTTCGCAAATCGTTAAATCTACCGATCAACTCAAATTCACGCTAATATTTGTTTCATAATGTATATTATACTATTTAACTTTTATGTTTGGTCACGTATTGCATGATGATTTTCTTTCTTACCTTCTTTTTCTGTGACTTATCTATTTCTTGGATTTAGTTTTTGAATTTTTGCATGCACTTTTTTATCGTACGATAATTATGTCTCGCTTATTTTCCAGTGATTAATACTTGACTTGTTTCATTTAGAACCCGTGGAACGACCCGCAGAACCACGCGACCCGTGCTATCCATCGCCCTGCGGAGCTAATGCTCGATGCCAGGTATATTTTTTGTTTTCCATTAAGCTTTTCTTCTTCGAACCTTCATGCACACTTCGGTGGTGCACAAGGTACTGCATCAAATCAAAAGAGACGATTTAAAACTTATTTTAAATTAACTTTTTTCAATAATTATTATTCTGTATTTAATTTTGTGAAAGGAACTAACAGTAATATAACGAGAATATCGATATAAAATATAAAAGATACGGTCTCAGAATTTTTGTATTCCTACGTAATACAATTACGTATTACATAAAAATATTATTATATAAAGTTATTAAGTTTCTGAAACGGAAATAAATAATTTGTGAAAAAATCAGGGATACAATCACCAATACACAAACGTTTCTATACAGACCGTTTTTTAAAAGAAAAATTCTGTTGAATAAATTATCATTGAAAAAAATGTGTATGAATTTTAATGTCGTGTCGGGTTATGGTCCCGTGGTTAGTGTCGCGGACTCTTAAGTCAGAGTTTCTTGGTTCGAACCCACTCTACCACAATTTATACCTATTTCCAATAATGAGCCGCTTAGGCTTAGAAATAGTATGAAATTGAAGTATTTTTCTTGGAAAGGTTCAAGCGGACCAATTAAAAACCTACGCTTTGTATATTAAACTAGTTTGTGACGTAATTTGTCGGTTTCTAGGTCCAGAACGGTCAAGCGGTGTGCACGTGCGAGCCGGAGTACCGCGGCAACCCGTACGCGGGCTGCCGGCCCGAGTGCCTGAGCTCGGCGGACTGCCCCGCGGCGCTGGCGTGCGTGGCAGCGCGCTGCCGCGACCCGTGCCCCGGCACGTGCGGCGTGGGCGCTCGCTGCTCCGTCACCAACCACGTGCCCGTGTGCTCGTGCCCGCCCGGCACCACCGGCAACGCCTTCTCCATGTGCCTCATCGTGCCCGTCAGAGGTAAACTACTCCGACTATCATTACCAATTAATTTTTTAACATTTTGAGTGTGTCCAAATACTTGTTCACAAATCTGGATTATCTCCAATTATAGAAGCTGTTTTTCTCTGTTAAGTCTGGGCATTTACGGGGCTTACAACCGTCGTAGGCTGGTTTAGGTGATCACTTTATACACGTGTAACATTCACCAATTCTACCCATGATTGACAACCATACTAATCAAATTGTTAAAATTAGACAATAGTAGGTAATATAAAAAAATATAAACATATAATATTATAACAAGGTGAAATAAATCAAATACAATTTAGTGGACTCTAAAAATCAGTGTTTATTTTAATATGTTGGATGAGTTGTACAAATTAAACGCCAAATCTATAAATAATACTGTAGAACCTTTTTTATAATCTTGATTTGAAAAACATTATGACAATTAAAATACTGTTGACTTTCCATAATCCTACATAAAGAGATGTCGCTTCTACAATATCTTTGTGATACTCTCTACAGACAGTTTTTTATAAGAAAAATTCTTTCAAATTAATTCTCATTGGAAAATATGTGTATGAATTTTAATGTCGTGTTGGGTTGTGGTCCCGTGGTTAGTGTCGTGGACTCTTAAATCTGAGTTTCTCGGTTCGAAACCAACTCTACCACAATTTGATACCTTTTCCCAATAATGAGCAGCTTAGTCTTAGAAATAATATGAAATTGAAGTATTTTTGTAAAAAATAAAAAATAAAAAAATTTATTTAAAAAAATTAATAATGATAATAAATAAAAAATATGGCGTGTGATAGTATGTGTGTAAAAAAAAAATCCAATATAAAATCAAGTTGCTTCATTATAAAATCCATACTGTAAATTGATATCAAAATTAAACAAGTAGGTAATATTTAAAACATATAAATAAAATACAATTTAGTAGACTCTAAAAATCAGTGTTATATTTTAATATATCATATATATGTAAATAAAACGGAGTTCTACGAATTAGATGCTAAATCTGTAATTAAATTTGCAAATTTTACTATGAATGATTTTATAATATGAATTTGGTCCACAGTGGAGCCGGTGCAATCGTCAGACCCGTGCGTGCCGTCGCCGTGCGGGCCGAACGCGGTGTGCCGGCGCGCGGGCGGCACGGCCCTGTGCGAGTGCCTGCCCGGCTACCAGGGCTCGCCCTCGGGCAGCGGCTGCCGGCCCGAGTGCACGCTGAGCGCGGACTGCGCGCGGGACCGCGCCTGCGTGGCCAGCCGCTGCGTGGACCCCTGCCCCGGGACCTGCGCCCACCGCGCGCTCTGCCAGACGCTCAACCACAGCCCCGTCTGCTCCTGCCCCGCGCCGCTGCAAGGGAACCCCTTCGTGGAGTGCAGGGAGCCTGTCGGTACGTTCAACTTCTCAATCTCTACTCTCTTGTTCGTTCCTGAGCGTCTAATACAGTGGAATAATAATAATAAAACCTTTATCCGCACCCCAATGGTGCATAGGGCACTGCTTTATATAAACGCTGTTTTATCTTGATCGTTTACACATGAGGGAAAGGTGATCAGCCCCCCGCTTCAGGACCAGTCCAGGGTAAGATTGAATAAATATTACAGTGAAAAAAATCACTTATATTTATTTGAGTCCCCTGGGAATCGAACCCGGGACCTCCAGAACGGCAGCCGAGCGTGGTGACCATTACACTACGGAGGCGAATAGTGATAATAATAAATGCGGATAATTTAAATTTAAAGCGCCATTTTTGTAAAATACTGCCTCAAGGACGCTTCACAGTGAATGAATTGGGGAGAAGATTACGGTGGAAATGATTTAGCAAACAAATGTGTTTTTAGTTTTTTCTAACCATTGGTAGCACCTCTTATAACGAGCATAATTCGTTCCAGCATCTTACTTGCTAAGCGAATATTTTATCCCATAGAAATCTATGTAAAATGCGTTTCATGCCGAAAAAATACTATATTTTTTTATAATCGTTTATTCAAGTAAAATAACTTATTGATTGTGAAGGAGTGTGACATTTTGGAAAACAAATTAGGTTTTTAAAAAAAAATCGCAAATAAAAATATGAATTTGATAAATAATTCATCCATTTTAGCTAGAAAACTGTCTAAAGACATTTGTTTTTGCGACGCTTCAAAATTTGGCAAAAATATGTCACAGCATTATCATTTAATAAATTGGTGTTGTTTAATAAAAGAAAATCCACTATATATCTATAAACCTTGTACATTTTAAGCAAGGTAAATAATTAATAATTTGTCCGCCTCCGTAGTGTAATGGTCAGCACGCTCGCCTACCGTTCCGGAGGTCCCGGGTTCGATTCCCAAGGAGGGTAAAATAAATATAAGTGATTTTTTCACTGTAATATTTATTAAATATTACCATGGACTGGTACCTGAAGCGGAGGGCAGATCACCTTTCCTTCATGTGTAAAACGATCAAGATAACACTGCGTTTATATGACACAGTGCCCTATGCACCATTCGGGTGCGGATAAG
Source organism: Brachycentrus maculatus (assembly GCF_059751285.1). Taxonomy (NCBI): domain Eukaryota; kingdom Metazoa; phylum Arthropoda; class Insecta; order Trichoptera; family Brachycentridae; genus Brachycentrus; species Brachycentrus maculatus. Next base: position 632,387 of record NW_028280978.1, on the reverse strand, counting down.
GGTTTTATTATTATTATTAAATAAAAAATGCAACTCGTGTCTAGAAAAAACTGTTAAGAAGATAAAAATAAGAGTCGGTTAATGATTTATTGATTTGTGTCCAGCTCAAGCTCCAGTAGACCCGTGCTACCCGTCGCCGTGCGGCCCCAACGGGCAGTGCCGCGTAGCGGGTGGAGCGGCCACGTGCTTGTACCCAGAGTGCGTCATCAACCAGGACTGTCCCCGCGAGCGCGCCTGCTTCTCCCAGAAGTGCGGAGATCCGTGTCGCGGCGCTTGCGGCCTCAACGCCCTGTGCCAGGTACTCAACTCAGTCCTTCTTCATGAGCCCTCTGTCCTCCACTGCTGGATATAGGCCTTTACATTTATTTAAATCACAATTTATACATATTCAGAACTTTTTTTTGCAGAGACCCACCAAGCCACCTTGTGTGTCTTGTCGGTGGAGTTCTTTTTTAATACATTCTTTATTGTTTTTAACGATTTTAACCTAATTTAGACACAAAAAGAGAAAAAAGTAAGAATATAAACATTTTACAATATTCATAAATGTAACTCTTGATCATTAACCCATTCCTTTATTTTGCCTTTGTTCCACATTTTATTTTGACCTCTAACATCCGTCGGCAACAAATTAAAAATGTTCGGAACGATATACATATTGCAGTGTTCGACTCCCATATTTACTGTTAATTCTTGGGACTATAAAACCTTCGTTGTGTGTAAATCCTGTATCATGGTTGCGTACTAAAGGATTTCAATATTTTTGTCTAGTTTGTTGTTCAACGATGATACTCATCCACAATATTCCACGTACCGGCAGTATTTTAAATGTTTATATGTCATATCATATAAAGCCTCCTCCCCTTCTTTCCATTTCCTTGGGTCAGTTGCTCCTTGCAGCCAGTTTCTTTCCCCCACAGCGGCTATGTAATAAGACCATCTTTTTGGAGTCTTCTGACGCCTCTTTTCTTCTCACAAAGTCTCCATCTTGAAAATTTTAGGGTCCATCTTGTGGGGTCCTGTCTTGCAATATGTCCGGCCACTTGAGTCTTGCCACACAATCCAAGATATCCTTAATTTTTGTTCTATTCCTGATCTTTATTGCTTACTTTATCCATCAGGCTTAGACCAATCATGGATCATAGAACTTGGTCCTAGCTGTAAAATTTTAGGGTCCATCTTGTGGGGTCCTGTCTTGCAATATGTCCGGCCACTTGAGTCTTGCCACACAATCCATGATATCCTTAATTTTTGTTCTGTTCCTGATATCTTCATTGCTTACATTATCCATCAGGCTAAGATCAACCATAGATCATAGAACTTGGTCCTAGCTGTAAGAAACTGACCAACTTACTCGAATCTTGCTCGCGAGTGAATACTGAATATCAATGTAGGCATTAGTTGGAGTGACATTGATTCAGGTATAATAATTTTTTGTCATAGTATCGATGTGTTTATATAATTGATTTAATTTCTTTCTAGGTTGTGAATCACAACGCAGTATGCGTTTGTCCGCCCGGCTATACTGGAACACCACAAATCAACTGTCAGCCCATTGTCGAACAACCAGGTTAGTTTTGTCAAAGATAACATTTTTATACAAAGAATTTTAACCATTATTGAAGATTGCATAAATTTTAGCCATTATTGAACATCATTGCAGAATTTTAACCATTATTGAACATTATTGCATAAATTTTGGAAGATGTTAAACTACATTTTTGTCAATTTTGAGATATTTGGTGAATGTTATCAACTGACCGTTATCTACAAATATAAAAAAATAAAAAAATAAATTACGCCTAGTTTTCAGGCGTATAAGACGCTAATCTACATCGAAGTTTCGAAATGAACTGAACTCCTAAAACGCTAACTTCTTAATTTTGACAAAGCAAAGTTTTAAAACGATTTAATACATTATTTTATCGTGTTTTTGAATGTATAATACTAGTTTAGAATTTCAGATAAAACCGTTAATTCATTTTAAAAATATATTGAAAAAATCTTCTAATCTCTCTCCTGTAAAGTAACAGATTTGCAGATAGAGTACTTTACGTAGGGGCCGTCGATATATACATACATAATGTTGTTAGATTCCTTTAATTTCATTAGCTGTAATTTTGCTAGATGTGTCATCAGTTGAAGCATATAGCTTTCTCTGATGACACATAGGATATTTTTTGTTATTGCTAACTAACAAATGTTTGTATTTTTCTAGTTCCCAAACCCGAGTGTACCCAGGATAGCGATTGTTCAAATGACAAAGCGTGCATGAACCAGCAGTGTCGCAACCCGTGCGAGGCCACCACGTGTGGACAGAATGCGGCGTGTCGCGTCCAACTGCACCGCCCACTGTGCACATGCCACGATGGATACACCGGAAATGCCAACGCCGTATGCTATGAAAGTAAGTAACCCGGGATAACTCTCATATCCCCATGTTTAATAACCACATCAAATAGACCTTGATGTAAACAAATAAAGCTTCACTGTGTAGTGCAGGTAAATGATCATAGAGAGCGTCAGAAGTCGATTTCATCATGATAGGATTAATTTAATGGGAATGAATAGAGCCTTCTTCTGTTTGTGTGATGTCAGATCTCCCTGATGTTGACTATCACCTGAGCGTCATTGCCCTTATCTCAGGCAACTCTAAACAACGCTTTGACGGTCATGATCCCTGTCCATTAGACCCTGTTTAGATTAAATTCTATTAGTTTTTTTTAAAGCCTGGAATCTATTTTACGCAGTGTAAGTTCCGTTCTGTCTATTTAAGAACTGCTTCTTGCAAATAAAGTAGATATCACTGTCTATTCTAAAACTTTTCTATGGAATATTACTGTATCGCTAATTATAATATATTCCTCGCAGTTGGATGTCGAAGCGACTCGGAGTGCCCGTGGACGCAGGCGTGCGTGAACCGCGAGTGCGTAGACCCGTGCCGCATCACGCAGTGCGGGCTCAATGCGCTATGCGTGGCGGACGGCAACCACCGCGCGCGCTGCACGTGCCCCGAGTCCTTCCGCGGCGACGCGCAGGTGCGCTGCACGCGGCCGCAGTGCGTGGGCGACGCGGACTGCCCTCCGAGCCTGGCGTGCCGCGACGAACGCTGCCAGGACCCGTGCGCCTGCGCCCCCTCCGCGCAGTGCTCCGTCTTCAACCACCGCGCCTCCTGCCGCTGCCCGCCCGGATACAACGGAGATCCATCTGTATCTTGTCAACGAGGTGAGTTCAAATAGTCCGCGATGTTTTGTAAATAAATCATCCATACAAATATTTGTGTTCTAATGATATACACAAATATTTCAATGATTGGCCCAACACAGATTAAAATAAAACATTTTTTTAAAGATATAAGAAACAAAAATCCATTTAATGATCCACAAACCTTGTACATAATAATTAAGGTAAATAATAAATATAACCAACTCCCATAAAAAAAAATACTAATCACCGAACCATAACTTGTTTCATTTTTATAATTAATGCATTCTGAAAATTGCTCTATTTTCTTATTCCCACCCAATGGTGCATTGCACGGTATTGAACCAGTGTTAGTCCTACGCTTCGGGTACCAGTCCAGGGTTACATTAAATGAAAATCATTTGTTTTTATTTTACTCTATTTTTTTCATTATTGTTAAAATATTAAATATTACATCTAATATACACATACTCATATATCTTATATAGATAACAGAAAAAAATACTTGAAAAAATCTTTGATCACATTTGATCATTTCATACTTGAAAGCAAATACGTTATATCTTCTTCTCTGGTTTCAATCCTGGGATTGGTTTGCAGCAATTTCCTCTATTCTTCCCTTTCATTCTTCCCTGTCTTGTGCGGCTCTTTTGAAATGTGCATATGATGAGCAGCGCACGTCCACCAGGTACTCTCGGCGTGGGCGCCCCCTAGAGTTTGTCCCCTCGGTCATACCCTCCATTACGGCATGCGAGAGACCTTCTTGACATATTACATGGCCGATCCATCTTGCACGCCTTTCGGACAAGGTCCTGAGCAGGTGCCTTCCTCCTTCGATTCCTTGGAGAACTTCCTCATTCGTAATGTGGTCTCTCCAGGAAACTCTTAAGAGTCTTCTATAGGACCACATCTCAATCGTTATATACGTAATACTAAAATTATCCTGTCTGATTGCAGTGGTGTTGGAAGCGGAACCCGAGTGCCGAATGGACGCAGACTGCTCCAGCAAGCTGGCCTGCTTCAGCGGCGTGTGCAAGAACCCGTGCGCGGAGACTACTCCGTGCGGCAAGTACGCCGAGTGCTCCGTGGTGGACACCCTGCCGCTGCGCACCATGGCCTGCCTCTGTCCCCCGGGATACGTGGGCGACGCCGATGTTGAGTGCAAACTAGGTATGGCTGTTCAAAATTACAACAATTTTCCGGGGTTAAAAAACAACCCTTAAAGTAATAAAAAAAATATGGGTTCTTGTGATCTTAAAAATATATGACAAATGATCAAAAAATCTTAGGTTTACGGAGTTTGTGGTATATTTGATAACACAAGCCGACCCAAGAATTGATTTTTGTGGTATATTTGATAACACAAGCCGACCCAAGAATTGATTGTATGATAAGATTTTTATAATATGCAGTTTATAGATTTAAAAAAATCAAATTATCATATATGTGGAGGTCCTCACCAAAACGTCACATTTCCATTATAAATGATTTTAAGTAATCAGGAATTCTAGCTTGTAAAATTGTTGTATTTTGGTGCAATTCAATGATTTCATATTGGTTTAGCACAGGATTGGTCACGTTTTGTCGCAAATTTAATAATATTTCGATAGAATACAGTAAACATAACAGATTTGCATTTAAAGGGTTTTTTGTACAGTATTGAAAATGTAACTTTTTGGTGAGGACCTCCATATCTAACCTTATTTTAAAAAAGTCCAAATTCGCATATTTGAAGATCTTTACATACTGACTACGGACTCGGGAAGATCTTTATAATTTCATTATTTTAAAATGCTGTTTAAAATTGTTTTTATTAGCTTATTGCTTGCCGAACAGAGAATCATATGCAAACAATGCTAGGTATGTTGAAAAATTAATTTAGTTCAATCTCTTCAGCACCACTCTATACTCGCAATCGATGTACATATATTTTTTTGTGGACTATTTTTCTTATCCTTTATATTTTTACTTAAAAATATATTCATGTAAAATACATACATACTTTTCTACAGCAGATATAAAATTTTGTATATATATAAAAATGGGCACTTGTGTACATATTGACTGTAAATACATACAATGTTTACTCGTGTCTACTCTGATCCCATCCTATTTTAGACTTATCGGTATTATTAATAACGTAAGTAAAGACGAAATTTATATTGTATTTCGGAACAGCAACACACTTAATTCCCTAAAAATGTTTATTTCAGCTGGATTTTTAATGATTTTAAGAATTTTTTATTGAAAAATGTTTTACCTACGTATTTTCAGCTCCGCAAGATCTGCCCGGATGCTCGGGTAACAACGACTGTCAGCAAACGGAGACTTGCCTCAACAGGCAGTGCGTGAATCCTTGCGCTATTGGTAATCCTTGCGCGCCCAACGCCCAGTGCCAAACCATCAACCACAAAGCATCCTGCACCTGCGCTTCCGGCCTCGTCGGAAATCCTTTCATCAACTGCTACCCAGGTTTGTCCGCTAAAAATTAAAACGTAACAAATGTCTCGTTATTGTAATGTCGTATTTAGCACAGTTTACATTGTGTGTCTACAGTTCCGCAAACTCTACCGGAGTGTCAGTCCGACTCTTCGTGCCCTATTGACAAGGCGTGCATCAACCAGCGCTGCCAAGATCCGTGCGCCGCCGCCAACCCTTGCGGAACTCACGCCGAGTGCAGAGTCTCGCAACACCGACCGACTTGCTACTGTCCCGACGGATGGGGAGGCAACCCTCAAATGCAGTGCTATAAACGTAAGTATTCGCGCATTATTTACTCTGATATATCCGCGCTTCCTTAAATAAGTAATAATATACTGATTTTGCATCATTCTTCTTTTAGCGGAATGTAAGTCCGACAGTGAATGTCCTTACGACAAATCTTGCATTAACGAGATGTGCTTGAATCCGTGCCGAAATGGCGGAAACGTTCAATGCGGTCGCGGAGCCGAGTGCACCATCCAATCTCACAGAGCTCTGTGCGCCTGCCCCGCCGGTACGCAAGGAAACCCGCTCATCTCGTGCATCTCCGTCAAGTGCCATTACAACGAGGACTGCGCCGACCACGAGGCGTGCGACCGACTCAACCGAGTGTGTCGCCCGGTGTGCGAAGACGACACCTGCGCCGACTCCGCCACCTGCATCGGCAGGGAGCACCAGGCCAAGTGCATATGTCCTCCGGGAATGTCCGGCAACCCTTACGTGGAGTGTTCCGTCCAAAAGCAGGCGGACGTACCCGAATGTGTGGCGGACGCAGATTGCCCTTCGACGAATGCCTGCATCAATTCGCGCTGCCAGAACCCTTGCACCGTATCCAACGTCTGCTCTGTAGACCAAGAGTGCAGAGTCCTCGATACCCTGCCCTTGAGAACCGTAATTTGCGAATGCCCCGTTGACACCATCATCGATCAAAACGGAAGATGCAAGCAGATCGTCCAGGCAACATCGCAGTGCGTCACCGATGCCAACTGTCCGGAAACTGACAAATGCATCCGAGGCTCATGTATAGAGGCTTGTAAGGTGGATATCTGCGGAGTGAATGCGCAATGCACGCCTCGGGGACATCGCGGAGTGTGCTCCTGCGCTCCGGGCTATGTTGGAAACCCTCACGTAGAGTGCACCAACAGTAAGTTTAGGAATAATTCTTTATTTTAAATATCTTTATGAATCCACCTGACATATCGTTAATTGCTTTTTCCCTTGCAGTGCCGAAGATCCCGGTGATCGCTCCTCAGCCAGAATGTTATAAAAATGATGACTGTCCTTATGACAGAATGTGCATTAACGAATTATGCGTGAACCCGTGCATCGTGGGAGACCCGTGCGCACGAGGCGCTTTCTGTCACGTGCAGGACCATACGCCCATGTGCAAGTGCCCATCAGGATACACCGGAAACCCTAAAATTGATTGTATACCACGTAAGTTACTATTATCGTGTATTGTTTTTATGAATCTTCGAATTTCAATGCACCGAAAACAATATTGAATAAATGTTGTCTTTTTTCCAGCTATTGCGAATACTGTACAATGCACATCTAACACGGATTGCGCTTTGTCCGATAACTGCATCAACAGATTGTGTACCAGCCCGTGCAACTGCGGACCCAACTCCGAGTGCCGAGTCAACAACCACTACCCTATTTGCTTCTGCAAAAAAGGTTTCTATGGAAATCCACAGATCGGTTGCACAAAGAGTGAGTGTCGATATTGTGAATTATGAACCTTTATTTTAAATATCTGATTTATATTCGTCAGTGTTTTAACTTGCAACATGTTTTTTTTTTTTAGTCGGGTGCCAATCTGATAATGAATGCGAAAATAGTAAACAATGCTTCAACGGCGAATGCGTCAACCCGTGTCTCTTGGATAGTCCGTGCTCCATACAAGCGGAATGTTACGGCAAGAACCACAGATCGGCTTGCAGATGTCCGGCTGGGTTCACTGGCAATCCCTACGACCGCTGCGAAAGAGAAGAGTGCCGCAGCGATACCGATTGTCCAAATGACCGAGCTTGCTTCAACCACCGATGCGTGAATCCGTGTGTCAATTCGCTCAGCGTACCTTGCGCCCAGAACGCTCTATGCTACGTTCAGAACCATGTCGTCGGATGCCGGTGTCCCGATCACCTGCCTAACGGCAACCCCATGTCGTTCTGCGAACGCGTTTCTATCACCGCGGCCGATGAACCCGAATGTAAGATGGATTACGACTGCCCCAGCAAGCTAGCCTGCATCAGAAACCAATGCTTGAATCCTTGCACCGAACTGACTCCGTGCGCTAAGAGCGCGAGATGCGACGTTCTGGACAGTATTCCCGTTCGAACCATGACCTGCACGTGTCCAGAGGGCTGGGTGCCCGACAACGCGGGAGAATGTCGAGCGGTAGTGACTTCCGTTCCACCGGGATGCACTTCCGACAGCGACTGCCCGTCCCAGGAAGCGTGCATAAACCGAATCTGCAAGAACCCGTGTAACTGCGGCTTGTATTCATCCTGCTTCGTACAGAATCATAGACCCATTTGCTCTTGCGAAGATGGTTACGAAGGAAATCCAAATATCGCTTGCCGAACTGTCGGATGCAGAATCGATTCGGAATGTGACTCCGGGAAGGCTTGTATCAACGGAAACTGCGTCAATCCTTGCCTGATCAACGATCCGTGCGGAATCAACGCCGAATGTTACGCTCACGGCAGCAAGGCCGAGTGCAGATGCGCGAGCGGTTTTAGAGGAAATCCTCACGACCGTTGCTACGTCGTCGGCTGCCAGAGCAACAGTGACTGTCCTTCCGATAGGCAATGTATAAACAGCCAATGCATCAGTCCTTGCATATACGACAATCCGTGCTCGTCGCGAGCCGAGTGCAGAGTCAACAACCACATCCCCATGTGCAAGTGCCCCGAGAGCATGGTCGGCAATCCCTACATAGAGTGCAGAACGCTCCCCGGACCAGAGTGCACGGTAGACGGCGATTGTCCTTCCAGAATGGCTTGCCTCGAAAACAAATGCCAAAATCCTTGCACCGTTCTAGAACCGTGTACCAGACCATCGGAATGCGAAGTGGTACCTTCACTGCCGGTAAGAACTATGATATGCGTCTGCCCTAGCGGCTATGTCAGCAGCGGAAGCGGAACCTGCAAACCGACCACTCCCATCGCTACTATTGGCGGATGTATAACTGACGACGATTGCTCTCCGAATACCGCTTGTATCAACAGCATTTGTAGGAACCCGTGCAATTGCGGTCCCAATGCCGAATGTAGAATTAAAAATCACAAACCAGTTTGCACTTGCAAACAGGGATACGAAGGTAATCCCGATATCGAATGTATTCAAATAGGATGTCGCCACGATTCGGATTGTTCCGGACAACATTCTTGCGTCAACAGGCAATGTCTTCCGGTCTGCTCTCCCGATGGAACGTCCTGCGGAAACGACGCTAAATGCTACGGTATCAACCATCGCGCCGTATGCGAATGTCCACCGGGTCTGATGGGTAATCCCAATGTCGCCTGCGTTCTCGTCGGCTGTAGATCCGACAGCGAATGTCCAACTAACCGAGCCTGCATCAACAGCAAGTGCGAAGATCCTTGCGTCCTGGGAAATCCTTGCGATCCTCCCATGGAATGCAAAGTTTACAACCACCTCCCGGCGTGCGCTTGTCCTTCCGGATTTAACGGCGATATAACCATAGGCTGCAGTAAGGATGAAGAACCGAGATGCAAGACCGATTACGATTGTCCATCGGGAACGGCGTGCTTCACGGGAGAATGCGTCGATCCCTGCGCGGAAACCACACCGTGCGGAGTCAACGCTCTTTGCAAAGTATTAGATACTCTGCCGGTGCGTACCATGGTCTGCGAATGCTTACCCGGATATCAAGGAAATGCCGCAGTCCAATGCGATAAAAGTAAGAATACTCTTTTCTAATATCTTTACATATGATTTGCTCCTTACATACAGGTACATGATAACTCACGACTGTTCTTTTTTTAGTGTCCCTCTGTCGCGTCGACAAAGGATTTGTGAGAGATGAATCCGGAAACTGCGTGTGCCTGCCAGGATTCGCACTCAACGAGAATGGCGACTGCGCTCCGTGCTCTCCCGACAAAGGACTGAAGATCGACGATAGAGGACGCTGCGTATGCGACCTAGGACGCGGTATGGTTATCGACGAACGGGGTGTCTGCGTATGTCCCGTAGAATACGGCTATCATTTGGACGAATACGGCAACTGCGTCCGAGAAGCCGAACCGGAATGCCTAACGGATAGCGACTGTCCGGATCACAGATACTGTAACAAAGAAACCGCATTATGCGATGACCCGTGCAACATCAAGCGATGCGGAGCGAACGCTCTGTGTAACGCAACCAACCACCAGGCTATTTGTCAATGCATCACTGGATACACGGGAAATCCAGAGATATATTGCAGTACGTACTCCTTTATACATTTGTCATTTGTAAACGCTTTCTGACTGAAGCCGATGATTCATTTTCACTATATTATTTTCAGATCATACTTCTCCATTCCGCACGGACTTCCCACGGCCGGACTTGGTAGTGGGATGTCTGGCGGACGGCGTCAGCGTAGACATTCACATCACCGAGAGCGGCTTCAACGGAGTCTTCTATCTCAAGGGACACAGCAAGGAGGGCCGCTGCCGTCGCGTGGTCACCCTCCCTCCCGACTCTCCGCCGCGTATCGAAACATTCAAAGTGCACTTTGGAGAGTGCGGACTAGTCCATGTGAATGTAAGTTCCCTCCCGCTTGACTGCTCTTAGATCCCGTTTGTGAAAGAAGGTTTCTAATTATCATTCATTTTTAGGGACAAGCGAGCTTCGTGCTTGTGATACAGAAACATCCCAAGCTTGTCACGTATAAAGCTCAAGCGTATCACATAAAGTGCGTGTATCGAACGGGAGAACAGAACGTGACTTTGGGCTTCAACGTGTCCATGCTGACCACGGCCGGTACTATCGCCAACACCGGCCCACCGCCCACTTGCTCCATGAGGATAGTCACGCAGACCGGACAGGAGATCAACTCCGCAGAGATTGGGGACAACCTCATGCTGCAAGTTGATGTGCAACCTTCCAGTAAGTATTCCTTAGATCATTCTTTGCTCGCGTGTTGTCTCCGAGTCACCAATTAATACAATGTTTCTTCCATTCAAACAGATATTACAGAGTTCAGAAAGATTCCTAGATCTTTTCTCAGTTTTTTTTTCTTCTGAAATTCAACACAATATTTTCAATACAACACATAATATATCTTTAAAAAAATACATTTTATGAAAAATTCTTGTTTTGACAATAGTAAAAGTTTGATGAGGATGTTTACTGAGTTACTTATCTTTCTTTAAACATATATTTCAGGAATATACACACTCGTTTTTGTATAAATGTAATTATTATTTTATTATTTTTTTAGCCATCTACGGTGGTTTTGCAAGAAGCTGCGTGGCCAAGACTATGGAAGACAATGTTGAGAACGAGTACATAGTGACTGACGAGAACGGGTGCGCCACTGACCCGACTATATTCGGGGAGTGGGAGAGAAGCGGCGACATGCAGTCCCTGCTAGCCAGCTTCAACGCCTTCAAGTTCCCCAGCAGCGACAACATCAGATTCCAGTGCAACATCAGAGTCTGCTTTGGGAAGTGTCAACCCGTAAGTCCATTTCTACTCTTCCCTTCTACTTGCACTCGCTTAATGCATTTCTGAGTGATTGTAAAACTGGTTCTTCTCTTCTCTGTCTTAGTCCTCATTACTGAGGGCTGTGACCCTTGTGGAAGCAATGACTCTTCTCTAGTTATCCCTTGACTGCGCTGAACTTAGCACTCTAACCTCTGAGGTGCCTGCTGCTACCTTAACTTGATCGGGCCATTGTGTGTGCATTTCTGAGTGATTGTCAAGCTTGTTCTTCCCTTCTCTGTCTTAGTCCTCATTACTGAGGGTACTGTGACCCTTGTGGAAGCAACGACTCTTCTCTAGTTATCCCTTGACTGCGCTGAACTTACCGCTCCAACCACCGAGGTGCCTGCTGCTACCTTAACTTCCATTGTCCATTGTGTGGGGGTTTTCCTTTCCCTCTTTTTCCCTTCAGGCTTCCAATCACAACCAGTTGTTCCAGGCTATCCTCATTGCCACGCTCAACGTACAAGCTTGTAAAGCTTGTAGCAATGGGGATATTATAATCTACATCTTTTTTTTTACATCTCAACATAGATGAAGAAGACTATAAAAGTCTGGGCATTTACAGGACTGGTTTAAAAGATCATTTTATACACATATAACACATTCAGCAATTCTACATGATTGACAAAACCACACTATTCAAATTATTGGATCTTCTAGATATATTGATTAAACTAGATACAGACTTCTTGAACTCGATAGACTCCACGAGAGACATCTATGGTGGGATGAGCCAAGCTTTTTATAAAATCAGTCAGCGCCGGCGGTGAATCGAGTAGAAAAAAGATTCTCTTGTTTTTTCCTGTATTAACTCGTTGTTCTTTGTTTAGGTGAACTGCCGAGGATACGATTCATTCGGCAGAAGGAGGCGTGCGGCGGACACTTTGCCAACATCCACAGAGCTGGCGCTACCAGACACCCTGGATGGACAGCTGAGGGAGGAAATTACCATACAATCTAACGCTATTCTCACCTTTGAAAGGAGGGATCCAGCTAGAAGATCAGACCCTACCGAAGGTAATATCACAGGTCCGACGAGATGTATCATCAAGTAGACATGTCAAGGTCCTTGTTAGGTAGCCTCCGTGGTGTAATGGTTAGCGTGTTAAGCTACCATGCTGCACGTCCCGGGTTCGATTCCTAGGTGGGGGGGAGAAAATAAATATTAGTGATTTTACATTCTAATATTTATTTACCCGGACTGGTCCATGAAGCGTAGGAGTGATCACCTTGCCTATGAAGGTATGATCACTCCCGCAAGGATCGTAGGAAGTGCTACCTTGATTGTTACTTACATGAGTAAGTAACAATCAAGATAACACTGCATCAATACAATGCAGTGCCCTATGCACCATTGGGTGTGGATAAGGGTTAGAAGAAGAAGTAGAAGAAGTTTAAAATATGTCAGTACTCGGCTTTAAATAAACCATTGAAGCCAGTAATACTTTTTGAAAGTTCAAATTTAAAATTAGTATTGAAAATAAAATAGTATTGAAAAGAAAGAATACTATTTTCCTGTAATTGCGGAAATTCGACACATAAAGGTGGACTGACCAGAGCATTTTGTCATAATGTAACATTCGCGGCGAGCCTCCGACTTTGGATGGAGCTCGGAATGCTGTACTGACTATATGAATTCTCGCATTGTATAGTGTTTTATGTTACGACGAAATGACTCCGGGCAGTCTCACCCTTAACACAGCATACAATTCAACATTACATAAAAATAAAAAAAATAAACTATAGAAATTTATAGAAAATATTGCTCACGCTTAGATTGACTGTTTCAGCCCCATCGAGCTCCCGCAACGAGGACATCTGCGTGTCGCTGGTGTGGCTGGTGGTGGCGCTGGCGCTCACGGCGCTGCTGGCGCTGGTGGCCGTGGCGGCCGCCGTGTCCTGCTGGCTGCTGGGCTGGCGCCGCGCCCCGCCCGCGCCCGGCCCGCTGCCGCACCCGCCCGAGTTCCCCAACCCGCTCTTCGTGCCGCCGCCGTCCTCCGACTACCTCACGCTCCGGCCGCAGCACTGACCGCGCTCCGCCCCCACAGCCGCCGCACGCCGCGCTCTAACTCTGGTGCGACTCCATCTTTCCTTCGGGATTCGACCTGCGCGCGCGTCGGCGGCTGGCGAGCCGTCAGTGACAGTGTCCGGACCGTACAACTGTGTATAATAGAAGAAAAGTGTTTAGTTATAGTTTCCGTCCGCTAATTTTAATGAGAAGACGTTTTATTCCTAACTGTATATCCTTCGAAAGTCAACGACTCGTATAGAATTTAATATTTATCGATACTGCCTACCGGGTCCGCGCAACGCGGCCCGACCTTTCTATGCGACGAATTTTCCGTTTACTTATTGCGCGTGTTGAATATTAGAGATAAAGGTGTGCAATATTGGTGCTCTTATTGTTTATTGCGGAGGAAAGAAGGTAGTTTTAGTGATAAGGTTATACGAAGAACACACTCGGGACCGTGTTACATAAAGATAGTCAAGTTGTAGATAGAAAGGGCCCGAGTGTATCCTTGAAGCGAACATCTCCTCCGTCGGCTCCTCGCGAGAGAGTCAACTTCTACTGTTACGTTTGCAAGACGAGGGAAAATCTCTTGGGTGGCGGGCTTCTTAGCTAACTCTTTAATAGTTCTTTTCTTCTTCTCGATTTGCTCCTTCGCCGTCGTGTCACTGCCTCGCACTCCCCGCTCCCGCTGCCGGGGCCGGAGAGTGTCCTTAGCTTTAACTTAGCGAGCCTTCGGAGGACATTGTTTTATAGTTATTCATTTACAAAATAATCAATATGTATTTTATATGATGTATAAAGTGAAGTTGTGTTATATTTATATTAGAAATATTAGTTATTTTCAAATGCACAAGGTGCTCCGTGTCCGAGGACGGATTGTCAGAGAGCGTTTTCCGAAAAGTAGAATTAAAACTATGAACCGCTCGTCCTCGGAGCGCCCGGCGGTCCCCCGAGTGCGGTGGCCGTCCCCTGAGTGCGACGGCCATCCCCCGGGGGACCGCCACACGCTGTCAAGAAGCCTCGTCTTACCGAGTAAGGAATACCGAAAATAACGCAATGTTTCTACGTCGGATAATAAGACTGGCTCTTTTTCTTTAACTAAGTTGTTTAATAATTTATTTTCTTTTATACTAATCTTAATTTTTTGTTCCTTTGCAAAATAAACTGCCAGCAGAATTAATCCACTTTCTCCTACTAAAATATATTTTTATATACTATATCGAATATTTTAATATCAAAAATCTTCTTATTCAAAATTTAGGAAAAGTAATCTGCTCCGTTTAAATCCTATGTGATATTATCGCTTTGTAATAAAATCAAATCAAATTATTCAAATTGTTTTACTCCATCAAACCCACCAAAACAACCAAATCCACTAAACCTGCTAAAAACCCAAACATTATAAATACAATAATACATTCCCATTGGCCCAGAGGACAGACTTTACTACGCTCTTTCTATAATATGATGTAACTATCACTTTCTGGGGAAAAGGACTTTTCTCCTACTCTTAAGGTCCACCTTATTCACTCTTAAGGTCTCCAGACTGACCGGAGCATTTCGTCGTAACGTAACACGTTACGATGCGAGCATTCAGGCAGTCAGTCCACTGAGCCGAGCGCTCCATCCATAGTTGGTGATGCTCGCCGCAAGCGATGTTACGACGTTATGTTACAACGAAATGCTCCGGTCAGTCTCCACCTTCAAAGTAAAATGTCAAGTTAATGATGCAAATAACAATGTGTTAAAAAGGAAGAAGAAAAAAATTGACATTCTGACATAAATTGACAAAATTCTTTTTTTACAAAATATCAAGAAAAAAAAAACTGATAAAATCCTAAGTCAAGAATTCAAAATCCAAAACACATACATTTAAAAAAAACTAACTAAATCTAAGTAACTAACTAGCCATCACGCCGCTTCTCCACAGGGGTAGGCAGAAAGAATAGAACGCCATACCACCCTATCTTTGCAAACAAACAAAATGTTAAATTTCTCTATTTCATAATATTTTATCTAAAGATAGACAAATCTTTTGATTTTGAATTTTGCGTGTTTGGAAAATCGACTTACATGGATCTGGCGGATTTTGAAAGTAGGCGACACGATTGTTCTTTAAATAAATGTACCTATGATAAATGTATGTTATGTAGATAAATAAATATTATTTTTTGACATCTCATCAAAGATGAAGAAGAATATGGAAGTCTGGGCATTTACGGGGCTGACATTGGGTAACATTCACCAATTCTACCCATTGTTGACAACCACACTACTCAAATTCTTGGAAGTTCTGTATATATGAACCAATTTAGAAACTTGTTCTTGAATCACTAGAACCTCAATTCTTTAGATGTCAAAAAATAATATGAAAATAACTCCTGTAATTGGAGATAATCCAGATTTTGTGAACAAGTATTTGGACACACTCAAAATGTTGTAGATAAATAAAATTAAGAAAAATTAAAATACCCGGCAGAAAGCGAACATGGTGGCTTCGCAATATTCGCGACTGGACCGGGATGAGAGGAGTGGAGTAGTTCCGGACGGCGCAGGATCGCGAAGCCTTTACCATAGTGATCGCCAACTAGGGGGACATGACAGGCACACGAAGAAGAATATGAGGCAAATGCAGTATAATTTATGAGGTGGTAGACCGAGGAAACCTTGAAGTGATCAAATATTTCAAATACTTGAAAGTGGTCGGAGTAATCGGTGGGTATAGAATACACAAAACACTACCACGAGACAAAAACCGACAATGACGCCATCTTGATTTTTGAACTATCCCTGCTTTCTGATTGGCCGATATGGGTCAGAAGGGAAGTGTTTCATGGATATAGCGGAGTTTGAAATACAACGCTGTTTTTAAGTATTTTTATGTGGAATCTAGCAGGGTTTCCAAATATACATATTTTAAACAATAAAACCCACAATTGGCATTCCGATGTGATATTTACTTTAAAATCTTATAAAACTGGATCTGGCGGATTTCGAAACTAAGTGACACATATATCATACGAGGAGATGCATGAATGAATGCTATATTGAACAATGTCTCATTGGATATTGATCTGTTCCATGTGTCCGAAGGAGTTTTCCGAAGCAGGATTCTTCTACACCTTTAACAATAGTATTCTCGCATATTTTCGATTTTAATATATTTTAATATTCACGCTTTAATTTTTTTAGTTTGTAATGTATATGTAAATAGAAAATAAATAAATCAAATTGATTGAAGAAGGATTTGTTGAAGAGGCGAATAATGTTTTCCAAAAAAAATAAAAAAGATTGGTGTGGCATTCTATTGGTTATGGTGCATGGTTAGTTAGTTACGTAAGAACAACAACAAAAACGCAAATAAAATAGAAATATTAAAAAAAAGATTATTTAGGGTTGAATATTTTTTTTAAATGATTTGTAATTTCAAAAAAAATAACTGAAATCACCTACTTAAATATTCTTATTCTTCTTCTGCTTGGCGTAGGTCTTGTGGTCTGTTTTTAAGAGTGATTAGCCTCCTGCGATGTTGATTCCCAGCTGTCAATCCATGTCTAAAATATAAAAATAGTAAAATATTAAAATAATAATACAAAAAACTGAATCCAAAATCTTTGGATACCGTAGAACGGGGCTACTTGAACTTTGATGTGTTAGGCACTTGAGCCCAGTACAAAAAAAAATCTGTGTTTGGTCTACAATAATGAACGTATCGACATGATTCATTGTTTCCCTGACAGGTGACACTTATTGTCACGATACTTCGATCGATACCACGATCTAAATTTTTTTTTTGTACTGGAATCAAGTAACACATCAAAGTTCAAGTAGCCCCGTTCTACGGTACTTTAAAAGGTTTTGGATTCAGTTTTTTGTAGTCTGGATTAATATCCAGACTATGAAATCCAGCGAGTGTTTTTGCCTAGAATTTTCACTCATGAATTACATAAAATTACAGTAACTTTAAACATAAAGAGTAAATCCACTCACGAGTAAGCATAGGCTACAAAACTTAAGAAGTTGAAGCCTGAGCAGGGTCATGATAAGCTGTGTTGCACAAGCCGTAGCTAGATTTCAGAGTCACTTGGACGTTAGGTAATTTCAAAAAAATACTATTAACTTACAAATAGCTAACTCTAATCTTAAAATTATATTATATTTAAATTATATATTACAATTACATATATTTATTATATTATATTTATATTATAATTAGAGAAAATTATGTAATCAAATACGACATGGCTGAATGATGCAATCTATTTCAGATCTCCCTACTTCCATTTATCCATTTATTAATTGCCCTTTTACATTGAGTTTCTATATTTGATGACTTTATGGACAGTGGGAGCGAATGTAATTGCATAGTTATCAAAGTGAGATTGTCCGCCTGTAGTGTAATGGTCAGCACGCTCGGCTACCGTTCTGGAGGTCCCGGGTTCGATTCCCAGGGGGGTCAAATAAATATAAGTGATTTTTTCACTGTAATATTTATTCAATATTACCCTGGACTGGTACCTGAAGCGGAGGGCTGATCACCTTTCCTTCGTGTGTAAACGATCAAGATAACACTGTGTTCATATGAAGCAGTGCCCTATGCACCATTGGGGTGCGAATAAGGGTTTTATTATTAATTAATCAAAGTTCTTTTGACCAAAAGTGGTATGTGTTAGATTTTGTTAGATGCGTTTCTGTGTTTTAGATCATTTAGTTCTCTGTATATTACCATAAAGTGTAAGAGTTTTTTTAAAGTCTTCAGTAGTTTACGAGGGATTTTAGCTCTAACAAACAAAATATAGGGTGTTTTTTTAAGGTTTGGTTTTTAAACTAGCAACAATTTTTTCTTTTTTTAAAATTCTTTTGCAAATTGAAAAAAATTATTTTTATAAATACAAATACAAAAAATATATATAAAATATAAATACAAAAAAAGATCCCACAAAGGCATGGCCTGTGTGTGGGTATACAATATAATTCAAGTACTGGCAAGAATACAATCGATAATATAAGAAGTAGAACTAGAATAAAAGTGTTCATATGAAATACAAAAAATACAAAATACTTGACTAACAGAAAACAAAAATAAAATAAAAAACTCAAAAAATAACAAAAGATGAAAAACGTTAAACATTGTTTCTACACACTGTCAATTTGACAGTTGACAGTTGATTTGTAGTCAGTACATTTTGCGATTTTACCATGAATAGACTGAATGACCATTATGCGCGTCGCAGGTTCGGTGAATGGGCCGAAAACAATATTCAGTTTGACGCTCTTATTCAACGCAAAATTTTGTTCACCAATGATGCACGTTTTTGGTTAAATGGCTAACCATCAAACATAATTGCCGAATTTGGAGTGGAGAAACCCCAGAAGCCTTTGTCGAGACGCCCTTACATCCATTAAAAGTCACTGTTTGGTATGCTTTATGGGTAGGTGTATTTTCAATGTCAAAGTGTGTCAATGGAGTGCTCTACAAAACCATGATTACTGACTTCTTCGTATCTCAGATGAATGACATTGATGTGACCAGAGGTGTGCTTTCAACAAGATGGCTCAACATGCCACACCGCGGGTGCCACCACCAATTTTTTGCGGGAAATTTGAATTTATATACCTCTAAAAAAAGACCTATACATTGTAATAAAAATAAATAAAGGAAATAAGAAAATTCAGAAAATAAAAAGTTAAAGATAGATAACCCTAGATAACTAAACTTGATTTGTAGATACATAGTAACTAAACATTCGTCTGGCGGACTACGCAATAAAAAACGTGAAAATTATCAAAAGTATTTATTAAAAACACTTAAGTTTGGTTTATTAGGAATGAATGTAAGAGACATTCAACAATTAATCACTTTTCCGTAAACAAAGCCAAAGATTAAGAAGAATATGTAAATGCCCAGACTTCCATATTCTTCTTCATCTTTGATGAGATGTCATAAAAAAATATGAAAATAACTCCTGTAATTGGAGATAATCCAGATTTTGTGAACAAGTATTTGGACACACTCAAAATGTTGTAAGAAATAATGCATTACACAAAGTTTTCTTTACTTATTTATAGATATCACACTTAGTATCTTTATAATATGAACCACCTCGAATGGGGCGTGGTTTAATATACTCGGCATCGAATAAAACAACTAAAATATTATATGTCAAGGTATGCTTAAACCGCGACTGATGTGCGAATGTAAAATTTTCTTTGTCGCCAATATTTGGCGGCCGGTGTGTCGATGGGTTAAAACCTGATATTTTAGTAAAATGTCCCGACGGAATCCCGGGATAATGTGGTAACCCTAAGTTGCTAAAATATTTGTAAAGACACCTGCGTGTTGCGAAACCTACACAAAGCGCGAATATATTAGGGCGAATTTGTAAAGAGATGTAAACCGGTTTCATCACTTCTATTCTTACCTACTATCTCTTAAAAACGATTGCCTGTTTTAAAGCAAAAAAAAATTGAAATAAAATTACAGAATAGCTTTCCGGTCACTCGTTGCTGTGGCTCAGTCGAGTTAAATGAAAAAAAAAAGAAAATAGAAAGCACACATTTCTAATTTGTATAATATCGCAATGCTTGTGAAGCAATGAAAATATTGAAAATCTATGAACTAACAATGCAATGGAACACATTGAAAATGCATTGAAAGTTACAGCAGCTGTCAAGAAGCACGTTGTCCGCCATGAGACATATATACTATTGCGTGTGTTTTGCTGATACGTTCAACAGATGGCGCTGCCGTTACGGTATTAGAAGCATGTTTTTTACCTGTCATAGATACATAAAAACGCGCGTATTCAAATGCAACGATGTGTCGAAATCTCAAAGAAATTGGTGAATATCTTAAGAAGATTTAAGATTTTGAACAAACGAACATTTACGTATTTATATTTTAAAAATTAAAAAATTATTAAAATTATTAAAATTATTTAAAAAAACGCGTGTATTCAAATGCAACTCAAAATTTCAAAGCAATCGTTGAATTACTTTGAGAGATTTAAGATTTTGAACAAACCTTTTTTTATTTACGTATATTATTACAAAAAAAACTTAAATGGTTTCCAATGGAAACATTTTCTATCAATGTAATTTGTCATTTTAAAATGATTTGCATTATATTGTCGCAGGAACCTTTAATACTTTTCTTTATTTATTTGCAAATATTTGTATTATTTTATGTATTAATTTTTAAATCGAACAGAGATTTTTTGAGTCTACTAAGTTGTATTTTATTAAAAAACACATAAAAATTTATATTGTGCATTTATGCCGTTTCGCCTAGTTATGCATTTTTAAACGAATTCGTTTGAAAATGCCATAACTAGGCGAAACAATTGTCACAATATTAGTTTTTATGTGTTTTTTTTTTAAATAAAATACAACTTAGTAGACTCAAAAAATCTGTGTTTGATTTAAAAATTAATACATAAACTAAAATGGAGTTCTACAAATTAAATGACGACGTATTATTATGACGACTGCGTTACATTCTCATGCCTGTAAATATAGGTATTATAATACAGAAATGTAGTATTTTTTATAATCTAGCGGAACGTTTTCAGTAAAAAAAGATGATTATATTTACAATATTTTATGCAGATAAAAAAATAAAGTATTGTTGCATGTCTGAACGCGTGCAATTTGAATCCGCGTATTGCGTAGTTTTCATAACTCGAGCTTTGTTTACCCGGCTATAACACAGATGGCGTCTCGATGCAGAAATTACGATAGCCCGGGAAGGTGGGCGTCCGTCAAGTTGAGTTCGCGCGGCAAACAGCAACAACAGCGCAGCACGCGCGCGTATAGGAGCCTCTGCACAGGCAGCTCGTTGCGTCAGCCACTCGCTCAGTCACTCGTCACTCGTCACCGGTCGCCGGTCGCCAGTCGCCAGAGCGGCGTGACAGATCAGATAACAGCTGGTCGCGAATTAAAAAAAATTGTGTCACTATGTCTGCGGCATTATCGTTCGATTTAAACAGCTCCGCGTCGCTAAACTGACACCGAAACATGTCATAAAGATATCGCGTTCATTTTTCGTTTTAAGGCCGCCGAGATGAGCGGAGGGTACAGCCCGCCGGAGGAGCGCCCGAGCGGCATCAGCCCTCTGCACCGCAGCGCCATCAACAACAGAACCAAGATGGACGGAGCCAAGTCCAAGGATGAAGAGGAGAGACAGCTCATGAGCATCTACAGCCGCAAGCCGGCGGTGTCGCGGGTCGAGCTGGAGCCCGACGGGGAGGACGAGGGCATCACGCTCATGTTCAACGCCAACAGGCCGCGGCTGCTGGAGCTCAGCCCGCCCCCGCGGCAGTTCCGCAGCACGCGGAGCCTGCGGCAGGGCGAGGAGGGCCCGCAGCCGCTGGCGCGCTCGGGCTCGGCCGTGTTCTCGGACTGCGGCAGCCAGATGTCCAAGTTCCCGGACGCGCTGTCCATGCGCTCGCTGGCCTCCATAGGCATGGGCTCCACGGACGGCCGCCGGATGGTCATCCGCCGCGTGCCCACGTCGCCCAACGAGCTGCTCAACCTGGTCAACCCTCCGACGTGAGTACTGCTTCCTTCTTACAATATTGTGTTAATAATACGACTACCAACTCGGATTCTGATGAGATTCTCGTACGATGCTCGTCATTTTATGTACAGTATTATTATTTATTATATTCTCAATATTATTAACCCTTTCCGGTCCCCCAAATTTATTTTAAAAAATCTAGGTAGACAGTTACATTCCAATTTGGAAAGCATATTTTGTCCTCTACTCCACATACTGTTGTAATAGATACGAGTGACAAAAATGTAAGCTTGAAATTTAAATAAATAATACTAATGATGAAAAAAAATGTCGAATAACATCCGACATGGGACCTAAGAGCAAAAAATCGATGTCGAATGAGATTCGACATTGGACCAGTAAGGGTTAATATAGTTATCGTAATAATCGTAGTCGTACAGGAGAAAGTGACCAACTAACAAAACGTCAAATGTTCAGGAGGGACATTTAAGCCACTTTTCTTGGCAAGAAAATAAACATCAATGCAGTTAGTCATTTTCATCAAGTCAATATATTATACTTCCATGTTTAAAATCCTTTGGGATTTTTTCAGGGCATATTAAGCTAGTAAGATAACAAATAGTCAATGATTACGTTTTTGTAAAAAAATACACTTGGTCACTTTCTCCTGTATGACTAACTACGATATGTAAAAAGCATTTACATCGATGTTAGTCATTTTTACTTTTTTATTTTTTTACAAAATAATGATAATATTAGTATACAACCACTCACCGAGATTTTTATGTCTACCGGTTTCGAGACGTACCCATCTCTTCGTCAGGACAATCACTACTACAGCATGCAAACAATACTACCCGTCACCACCATAGCACTATTCACACACTTAAAACCACACAAATGTGCCGTAAAAATACATGTGATAAATATTTTGTGTAGTTTTAAGTGTGTGAATAGTGCTAGGTAGTATTTTTTGCATGCTGTTGTAGTGTTGTCCTGACGAAGAGACTGGGTACGTCTCAAAACCGGTAGACATAAAAATCTCGGTGAGTGTTTATATACCAATATTATTTTTTTATTTTTTATTTTTTTATGGATTTTATTTGAAATAGTAATCAGTTATGTTCTTATCATTATGTTTATTGCAAACTCTTCTAAATTACGAATTTCCACATGTTTCTGTTATAATATTGTTTGTTGTTTAAACGCGACATTCTCTTAATAAAAATAATAAATATATCTGTTACATTACAAGGTAAAATAACAAAAATATTGTGTATGAAACATGAACTATAAAAATGTGTTTTTCATAAGTTATGCTAACGTTTTTGCGAGTGGAAAAGTTAAAGAATGCACAGAACTGAATTGGAAATTAATTTATGTAGTAGATACGTATCTAGTTGCACAGAAACTAGATTACTCGACCAATTTCATAAGTTATACGATAGATAATTTATAACAATCAGCCATTATTATCACTATTAAACGGTTTACAAACAAAATTTGTAAAAATACGAGAACTTTCGATAATATTCCTAGGTATTTTTTGTGTAACTAAATAAGCTAAATATTTTGGAAAAAAATAATAATTAGCTCACGCCGCACAGTGCGTTATTTTGGCAATCTAGGGGTACTTTATTATTACGCTTAAAATATACCGGTTTTAGTAGGTTTTTGGATACTATCACTTATAAAATACATGATTGAGTGAACATTTTGTATTTATCTTATAGTATTTCTAGAAAGATATGATAAAATGGGTATTAAAACAACTTTCATGCTTTATGAAAAGAGGTCACAGTTAAATGTGTTTGTATTACACTTAAATGTTTTGGCAGATATTAATATTATTTAAATATTTGTTGTAGATGCATATATGCATAAAACGTCATCACCAATGTTTGTAAAAGAAAGGTATATATTCGTATATGAGGCCAGGAATTATTTGAAAATGGAGAATATTCAAGTTATGTTTTATTCAGAATCACTATTATATAAATATTCTTCTGATTCATCAAACTCATATTTTAAGTTCTGTTTGAATAGATAAACATGATCACATGGCATCGGATACTTTACACGGTAATATGACATACTTTACTAGATGTACGCTGATTTACAAACTAGAGAACCCTTAATTACTATATTATTATCAATATAACATACTTTTATTATTTAATAAATTATCATGAATGAAAACTTTGATATTTAGTATTTTAAATAACCCGCATACGTTAAAAACAATTTATATAAACGTTAGTTTGTTCAAAATCTCAATATTCTCAACGATTACTATGAAATTTTGATACAACGTAGAATTAGTATACGCGCGTGTTTTTATATACCTGTAAGAGGTGTTTACCTCTGTTTCTACTGTTAAAATGTTTTTTTTTTTAAATACATTTTTTGGCCGCAATGACAGTGCCATCTGTTAAACATAACATCAACACAAAAAACGCTAAACATTGCTCATGACGGACGGCGTGTTTCTTTTTTCTTCTTTTGTTTAAACATTGCTCATGACGGACGGCGTGTTTCTTTTTTCTTCTTTTGTTTCAAAGATTTTCAATTTTCATTGCTTTACAAGCATTGTGAAATGAAACACATAAGAAATGTGTGCTTTCTGTTTTCTTTCTTTTCCATTGAATAAGACCGAGCCACAACAACGCGTGGCCGAGTATAGCTTGTAAGAAGTAACATACTTAACCTATTTAGATATTTTACATTTATATTCGCTTGGTAAATACCACTTTTCATTGTGACACGTGTATGCACTCTGCATTATCTTCAAACACCGTATATGAAGCTGAAGTCTAAATTTTAGAGTTGTGTCCTTGGGACGTTGAAGGATGAAGTGTGATAGGAGCTATTTTTTGTATCAGTGGGAACATGGACAATACGGCTGTCCAAATTTAAAACACAGTAAGGGACATTTTTTTTGTAGTACGTTTTTTTAGCATTTTTGGACTAAGTAGAGTCTACTTAGTCCATAAATGCAAAAAAAAACGTACTACAAAAAAAATGTCCCTTACTGTGTTTTAAATTTGGACAGCCGAATAGGGGGGAGGTTTTAGTAATTGTCATATTTTTATGTTTGTGAATTTCTATTGTTTCGAAACGTTGCAGTTTATGACTATTAAGTTGTTTTTTATTTGACTAAAATAGGTTTCAATTTTTTTATTTATTGGTGACTTCGATCTAGCAACGGTTTATATGTACGATATCGCTTATATCACCATATAGATTCTATCCCTTCGACCTCTTCCCGCTGTTATTTTAATGTTTTTAAAGGTAGATTACTTTTAGGAATAAATATATATTTAAAAAAACATCTGACGCCTCGTTTACTGTATTGTAAATGTGTATTCCACAGAAAAAAAACGCATCAACTTTTGATTTAAAAAAGCGTGTGTGTGTATTGTTATGTATTATACTTTCACCAGTCGCATCCCACACGAACATACATATTGAATTAGAAATATTTCGCAAACTAATAAGTATATACGTTTATTTACTCTATATATAAAAATAAAATTAATTAAAAAAAAACACTACCGTAGAACTGGGCTACTTGAACTTTGATGTGTTACTTGAGCCCAGTATAAAAAAATATTTAAATCTGTATTTGGTCTACAATAATGAACGTATCGACATGATTCATTCTTTCCCTGACAGGTGACACTTCGATACTTCGATCGATACCACGATCTAAATATTTTTTTTGTACTGGGCTCAAGTAACACATCAAAGTTCAAGTAGCCCCGTTCTACGGTACACAAAAGAAAACATACATATTTTTATGTTTAGATTTGTAAACAATTAAAGATATTTATAGATTTGGCGTTTAATTTGTAGAACTCCATTTTAATATGAATTAATATGATAACACATCATGAGAATAACCTATTGTAATAAAAAATAACGAAAACACGCGACGGTATGGCGTATCGCTCACTCCTTTCAAGAACGTCATAACTCAAAAAACTTGATTTTTCAGGAGAACTTTTTTAAAGTTTAAAAATATAACACAGTGTATTAAAAATAAATATCAAGCCACTTATTGAACTTTTTACTGTGCAACAGATATTTTAAGGTAAAACCTGAAGGTTTTTTCTCCATTCGAAAAATATTAAGTATATTTAAAAAATAATTAAAAAGTACCTTTTCTTCAAAATGCATAAACAACACTTTCTGCCCTGTAGCGGGTAAATAATAAGTTTAAAAAATGACGATTTCGCTGGGATATAGTACATTTTCTGGGCATTCTGAAAACATGCACAACTGAAAATTGACGACTTTTGATTTATGACGTTCTTGAAAGGAGTGAACGATATGTCAGAGATCGACACAGATCAAAAATGGTATCTAAATCGTCAACATTCTAGCGTTAGAGATGTCCATTTCATATAGAATCATGGGTGGCTTTTTCGAATATGAAAATGTTGACGATTGAGTTACCATTATTGGAATTCATTCACACCCTTATCCGCACCCCAATGGTGTATAGGGCACTGCATTATATAAACGCAGTGTTATCTTGATCGTTAACACACGAAGGAAAGGTGATCAGCCCTCCGCTTCAAGTACCAGGGTGATATTTAATAAATATTAGAGTGAAAAAATCACTTATATTTATTTGACCCCCCTTGGGAATCGAACCCAGGACTTTCAGAACGGTAGCCGAGTGTGTTGGCCATTACACTACAGAGGCGAACATAATAATTACCAATACATGTATTTGGAATACATAATTTGGACTTTTTGAAGAAAAGAGATTTTCGGAATAAAGAGTTTAATATTTTTTTGCGTTGTGGCCCTTTCGCATTTAACCAGCGATATATCGTAGATGATTAAAAACCTACACCTTAAAGAATGTGGAGTAAAACGATAATTTTAGTAAACATTTCTTTATCTCGATAAACATATACTAATATACAACATTTTGAGTGTGTGTGATTATAATCCAGGATTCGGACCTCACATACTAATATAAGAGTTTCTGCTGAGTAAAAATATTCTTTACATCTCACCAATAGATGTCTCTAGTGAAGTTCTAGTGATTCAAGAACAAGGTTTCTAAATTGGTTCATATATACAGAACTTCCAAGAATTTGAGTAGTGTGGTTGTCAATAATGGGTAGAATTGGTGAATGTTACACGTGTGTAAAGTGATCACTTAAACCAGCCGATGACGGTCGTCAGCCCCGTAAATCCCCAGACTTCCCTATTCTTCTTCATCTTTGATGAGATGTCAAAAAAGTAATACACTAATATGATATTATTTTGTAATATCTCATCAAAGATGAAGAAGAATATGGAAGTCTGGGCATTTACGGGGCTGACGACCGTCATCGGCAGGTTTAAGTGATTACTTTACACATGTGTAACATTCACCAATTCTACCCATTATTGACAACCACACTACTCAAATTCTTGGAAGTTCTATATATATGAACCAATTTAGAAACCTTGTTCTTGAATCACTAGAACTTCATTAGAGACATCTATTGGAATTTGAGTAGTGTGAATTTGAGTTGTAGAATTTGAGTAGTGTGGTTGTCAATAATGGGTAGAATTGGTGAATGTTACACGTGTGTAAAGTGATCACTCAAACCAGCCGATGACGGTCGTCAGCCCCGTAAATGCCCAGACTTCCATATTCTTCTTCATCTTTGATGAGATGTTACAAAATAATATGAAAATAACTCCTGTAATTGGAGATAATCCAGATTTTGTGAACAAGTATTTGGACACACTCAAAAAGTTGTACTAATATGATATTACCCGTAACACTTAAAATATAAAACTGTTACTAAAAGGCAGTTTAAAAATATCGTGTAAATTTTATACATCAAAATAATTTTACCTACAGAAATATATGTACGGCTTACGCGATTATTCACATTTCAGGCATTTTATTGTGCGATTATTATCATTAAAAAAACGGGTTTGGTGAATGAACTTTGGAGAGTTAAAGTTGATAAATGTTTGCGTAAAATACATACATACAGTCATTGCCCATATTATTAGCGCACGTTGGGTTTTTAAAATGGTAATACTAGTTTTTCTTTGTTATGTAGTCTAATTTGAATCAAACAAAATCTATAGAACGACATAATAAATTTCATACATTTTTTACTGATGCATTTATTCAATATATCGTACATCAGATAATATTTACATATTTAAACCAGAGGCGACAATAACTGTAAGGGCGTTTGTGCACTACACGGAATTTTACCGTCCGGCACGTCAGTTAGCGTTTTAAAGTGATGATTGGCTTGTGCTTTTGTCCATCTTTCTTCGAATCGGTTCTTGATAGGTGCGTGAACACGTTGCGCGTTAATTCGATCACGATAAACTGTCATAGTCGCATTCGGGTAGTGGACAATCGCCCTAAGGGCGTTTGTGCACTACACGGAATTCTACCGTCAGGCACGTCAGTTAGCATAAATTCGATCACCCTAAACTGTCGTAGTCGCTTTCATTTTTCAAAACCGGACTGCTGGACGGTAAAATTACGGGTAGTGCACAAACGCCCTTAAGGCGAAAGCACAAGCCAATCCAAGCCTATCATCGTTTTAAAACGCTAACTGACGAGCCGAACGATAAAATTCCATGTAATTCCATATAGTGCACAAACGCCCTAGGGGCGCTTGTCCACTACCCTGAATTTTACCGTCCAGCAGTACGGTTTTGAAAAATGAAAGCGACTACAACAGTTTAGCGTGATCGAATTTACGCGTAACGTGTTCACGCACCGATCAAGAGCTCCAATCCGAAGAAAGATGGACAATAGCACAAGCCAACAAACAAACGCACAAAGGGGGGCAACAATTTACCATTTTACCCTAATTACAACCTGTTCGTTAAATAAGAGTTCTGTTGAATCTTGTAGAACAAAAATAAGAAATCATTTGTTTTAAAATGAAGTTGTTAGTTTCATTGCAATTTATTAGTCTCTTGCATTAGTGTGTTTCGGCCAAAATCTGTGTATTTTACAGAATAATTTATGTATTAAAAATAGTATTAATAAATGTACGCGAGAAGAACAAAGAGACGCAGTTCAGTAAGTTTTAAATGTTACAAATACTGTCCCCACCCCATGCAACGCCTTTAAAATAGTATTTAAGGGGTGGCGGACAAATATTTGGGTGCTGCGCGCGAGTGTTTTTGCCTAGAATTTTCACTCATGAATTACATGAAATTATAGTAACTTTAAACATAAAGAGTAAATCCACTCACAAGTAGGCATAGGCTATGAAACTTTTAAAGTTGAAGCCTGAGTAGGGACATGATAAACGGTGTTGCATAAGCCGTAGCTAGATTTCAGAGTCACTTGGACGTTAGGTAATTCAAAAAAAAAAATATTTGGGTGCTCAGATTAAATAAGATTCGAAACGTGTATACGCCGCGCTCGCTCTGTTTTTATATTGGTGTCGCTTTGTTCTTCTCGCCCCTTGTGTTTTGTAATTTTCGATATATTGGTGTAATTTTGATATTTTCACACTTATAACTTTGTAATTTTTAATAAATAAAGGATTGTCTTCATTTGCGCGTTTTCGTCTTCCCAATGACAAGTGTTCCAGTACCGTTAGTAGTAACAAGTGAATGAAGTTTTCTGCAATGCATTTTAGTGAAACTCATTTGAATATGATGGTGATTGGCCGATTAGAGCTCATACGAATGTCGCTCTTTATTAGTGCATCCGGAACCAATGATTCCCTTGTCCAATTGAATGAATATTATTTGTATAAATCTTTCTAGACCAATCCCATTCGGGAAAGGACATTATTCAATGAGCGTCTCATCCCGCGACGAGACATTTTTATGAGATCGTAGGAGGCTACGGTCCGGGAGATGGTCTCGCCGTTATTTATGCGTTTTTACAGGAACTGCCAAAATACTAGCAAAAGTAAACGTACCTTCTGGTGTAAACGTCATAATATCACTTTTCATATCGTATCATTTATATTTTAAAAAAAATGTCATAAATCTAATCAGGTTAAACAAATAGTAACAAATGGATGGTCATAGCATCATCATTAAAACAATAAGTATTGTTAAAACGTATGTATTTACGGTTATGTATATCATATCATAACCTATCTATTTGACGAATTCGCGACGGGTGAGTAAAAGACCATAAACAATATGCTAGATGTAGGTATGTAGGATAAGTACTTATATTTTGTTGATGGTTTTTGAAAAATTGAAAAGAGGCACGTTCGAAAGAGGCCGGTAATTTGCTAGAGAATAAATATGATTAGATAAAGGCAGGATACAAAAAGTGGGAATCATTTAAATTACTTTTTAGTATAGAATTATCACTAAGTAGACGAAATTTTAACGGGTTTTGTGAATTCGAGGATATAAAAGATAAATTTTGTTCTACTTGGTAAATACCAAAATTTCAAAATCTACTGTGACACGTGTTTCTATGAATTCCGCATCATTTTCAAACACCGTGCAATGTGGAATGTATTAGAACACGTATCACAATATACTATAAGAAATAGTGGTATTTACCAAGTAAAACTTAACAAAATATAATTAAAAATTAATATACAACATTTTGAGTGTGTCGAAATACTGGTTCACAAATCTGGATTGTCTCCAATTATAGGAGTTATTTTTCATATTATTTTTTGACATCTCATCAAAGACGAAGAAGAATATGGAAGTCTGGGCATTCAATAAATGCCCAGACTTCCATGTTCTTCTTTATCTTTGATGAGATGTCAAAAAATAATATGAAAAATTAATAGATATTACCACAAAGTAACTGCCGAATCAATAAAATCGTGTTCTATTTCACAAATATCAACATGTTACAGTAGGCGATTTTTAAAACCTTCACCTTTGGCTTTAGTGACGAATAAATAATTATTTCATCAAACATTCTTAGGATAATAGACTATAGTTTAGACAAAAACGCACGAAAATAACAATAAGACAATAAATAAATGTACGTTCTTACATATAATTATTGTATTTTATAAACATATTATACACATAGCCTATGATTTGATCACGAAATCAAAATCTTCTTAACGTACAGCTAAAATATAATGGAGATGCCGCTTATAAATTTGAGAAAAAAAAAGTATTATCGTCCAGGGTCACGCTAATTAACCTAGTTTTCAAATTGCGCTCAACAGTCGGAGAATCGTTTGGTGAATTAACTTTATATGAGTACCAGCATCGTCATTCATACCTGAGCTTCCACGTGTAAAGGTATTATATATTCTTTTAAAAAATTGAATAATTAAATAATGACTGAAAAAAATGAGAATCTATTACGGTGGAAATATTATTTTATTGTTTTTTAAACTATTGGGTGTCATAACCGCTGCAGTTTTCCACTTAGAGCACCGTTATAATATTCGAAAACTGTCAAAAATAATTTATTTCCTGTTTTAACGCGTGTTTTAAAATATTAATATTTTAAAGATAATACACTTTTTTAAATACTTAGTATTGTCGTAGGTTTTAAATGATCATATTTACTTTTAATAAGGGGGTAATCGTAACTATACAATTCACTATGCGACCGGCTGTGCGAGGAGCCAGACGTGTCTCCGTTTACAGTGATTTTTTTTAAAGAATATTTATGAGGATTATATTTTTATAAATGTATGTTGAAAAAATATTTTTATCATTTTGTCCTTGCCTTTCAATAACTCTTTTTTTCTCAAAACCATATATAATATTTATTTATCATGTATAAGAAAAACTCGTTTTTTTCAATACAAAATGGTGCTTTAAGCAAAAAATTCAATTGCCTGGGCTTAAAGAAAATTATGTCGTGGGGTATCGATTACCCCGCCTTAAAATAGCGTTTTGTAGAAAAAACAAATACTTATGTATCATTTTTCAAAGTTATAAAGTAAAATTATAATAAGAAAATTAAATACCAATATATAATCTAACAATCAAAGTGATTTTATGATATATATATAAAGGTAGGCGATATTTGCCTACCTTTATTATTTATTTATTTTCTAAAATAAATGAGAAATATTTGTGTTTTTATTATTTACAAAAATACTTCAATTTCATATTATTTATGTGAGCCTTGGCGGCTCATTAGAAATAGTAATCAAATTGTGGTAGAGTGGGTTCAAACCCAGAAACGGACTCAAGAGTCCGCGACACAAACCACGGGACCACAACCCGACACACAATATATCATAGAATTGCGGCGGTCGTCTTTTAAACCGCTAGATACGCATTTCAGTCACGACACGGTGACAAGGTTTATAATGATGTCATAAAGGTACTTCATTATGATCATTACGGACGGAAAGGTGTCGGTAGGAACCGACGGCCTCGACAATGGGACATATTTAGGTGTGTGAGTTGGGAGTTCATGGCACGTCATCAGCTCGCCGCTGTCACCTCTGGCCGGTGACTTGTGACCTGTGCCAAGGTCAGATCGAGCGGGATTGGAAATTGAAACCATCCGCTGGCCGAGAGGAGGTTATAAGTGACAGAGCGCATTGGATGTCGCCTTCCGCACGTTGCCTACATTCAGCATCACGTGCATTTTACGTAATCAAAATTGGAAATCATCTACGTACGTAGGATTATTCATTGTCTTCATACCTTGGATTATTCATTGTCGTTGGGATAGTGCCAAGTAGGCAGGTCGTGATTGATTAATGTCCTTATGTTCGAATTCACAAAACATGTTAAAAGAATGACCTCGTAACGAAAAGTTCATACAAAAAAGAGATTAGAACGATTCTCACCCTTTGTATCATGGATTCATCCAATACAGATTGTCTTTTTCTCTAGTAAATACCCAGCGCTTAGAATTCATGTCGCTCACTCCTTTCAACAACGTCATTTATAAAAAAAACTTTATTTTTCAGGAAATCGTTTTTAAATTTTAAAAATATAGTACAATGCTTTAAAAATAAATATCAAGCCACTTATTGAACTTTTTACAGTGCAACAGATCTTTTTAGGTAAAACCTAAAGATTTTTTCTCCATTTGAAAAATATTTAGGAAATTAAAAAAAATAATTAAACAATACCTTTTCTTCAAAATGCAAAAAAAACACTTACTGCCCTGTAGCGGGTAAATATTAACAGTTAAAATATGCCGCTTTTGCGGGGATATATTACATTTTCTGAGCATTCTGAAAACATGAACAACTGAAAATTGAGTATTTTTGATATATGACGTTGTTGAAAGGAGTGAGCGATGTGTCATTAAACTCAAAGCGAACACAGCCTCATTCGTATTGTTAAATGAATTTAAAATAATAATAAATACATAAACATTTCATAGAACCTACCTAGAATCTACTAGAATATTCTATTATGATCATTTGCTAACCTATCACGAATCAATAAAAAAGGTACTCTTATGACACGCATATTTCGTGAAAATATCCTAAATATTGCGTATCCTCAATCATTTGAACCCCGCTGGAAATCAAACTCGGGACCTCCAGCATGGAAGCCAAATGCGTTAACCACTACACTATCGAGGGAGATTTTATTATAATATTAATACAATTAAAATAAGGACTCATTTTTGATGAAATTCTAAAATGTCCAGTATTTTTTTTCGGTACGATCTTTTTAGATGGGAGTGAACTTTTGTATCTTCTAACTAAAATTTCTTTTATTTTAATCTGTGTTGGGAATAGGAGACATAATCTAGTGTAGGCCAATCAGAAACTTTTCAGCATTTGCTCGTCGTCAACAGATCTTCCGTTCCACGTTTTTTTCGGGATCTAATGCTGAAATAAACTACTACTATCTATCTGACTGCGAAAAAAAGGTAGATGGCATGTTACGGACCTCAAAAATGCCATATCGCTCACTCCTTTCAAGAACGTCATAAATCAAAAATCGTGAATTTTCAGTTGTGCATGTTTTTCAGAATGCCCAGAAAATGTACTATATCCCAGAAAAAGAGTTATATTTTTAACGTAATATTTACCTGCTACAAGGCAGAAAGTGTTGTTTTTGTATTTTGAAGAAAAGGTATTGTTTATTTTTTTTAAATAAACTAGTTATTTTTCAAATGGAGAAAAAACCTTCAGGTTTAACCTAAAAAGATCTGTTGCACAGTAAACAGTTCAATAAGTGCCTTGATATTTAGTTTTAATAAATTATATTATATTTTTTAACTTTAAAAACGTTCTCCTGAAAAATCAAGTTTTTTTTATTTATGGCGTTCTTGAAGGAGTGAGCGATATGACAAGAATTTATAAAAAAACCAAAAACATTTAAAAATTGCATTATTTTTTAGAAATAAAAATACATCTTATTCGTTTCGCGTTATCTGATAATCATTATAGACGAAGCATTTTGAGAACGATTTATATTTTACTGGAAGTACTATCTAAATGAGTTATCTGGTTCATACATATATTATGACTGTATATTTGGCGAATTTAATGTGTTAAGATAAGGAGAAACATAAAATACACAATGTCAGCTACTTTACAGAAATGGCTCCATGTCACCAAATAAATCTTTTGTCATGTCTGGAGTCTGTCATATGCCCTTATAATAAACTATACGCCGAGTTATATAATTTACGTTTAATACTTAAACATATATTTTTTTTAAAAGTATCGTTAAATCAACAACCTCTCAGTTTTAAATATTACTTTAATTTTTTACATGGATTCCCTTAAAACGTTAAACGCAATGGGGGCACCGGTGACCTCACATCGCTCACTCCTTTCAAGAACGTCATAAATCAAAAAACTTGATTTTTCAGGAGAACGTTTTTAAAGTTTAAAAATATAACGCAATGTATTAAAAATAAATATCAAGCCACTTATTGAACTTTTTACTGTGCAACAGATCTTTTTAGGTAAAACCTGAAGGTTTTTTCTGCATTTGAAAAATATTTAGTATGTTAAAAAAAAAAATTAAACCATACCTTTTCTTCAAAATGCAAAAACAACATTTTCTGCCCTGTAGCGGGTAAATATTAAGTTTAAAATATGCCTCTTTTGCTGGGATATAGTATATTTTTTGGGCATTCCGAAAACATGTACAACTGAAAATTGACGTTTTTTTATTTATGACGTTCTTGAAAGGAGTGAGCGACATGTGTTGAACCGCAGCACCATGGGGGTACCAGTAACCTCAATCTAGAGCTATGTATATTCAAAGTTCTTTAACTATGAAACCCATCCCAATACATTTTATTATTAAAATATGTAAAGTTTTTTTGTGATATTTCAAAATTGACAAATTTTCGTATTGGCGTTTAACGTATAAAAAGAACAGTATTTTTTATAAGAAATGTAACATATTTAATATTGGGATGGTACCCGTAGCGTAAGACTGATCACCTCGCCTAATAAATTATCAAATTAACATTGCATCATTTTGATGCAGTGCCCTATGCACCATTGGGCGCTGTTAAGAACTAACGGTAGTATTTTGATTTAATAAATGATTTTTTGGTTACTTAATTCTAAAGATTATAAAAATAATACACCTGCTACATATTATACGTATGTATAATATGTAGCAGGTGTATTGACGGCGCCACAGTCAGCCATACTTCTAAATCTATTAACACATTGTAGTCGGGTGTTTTTCGCGATTAGCGCAAAAATATATCGCTTTCTTAAAATTGACACAATTTCTAAACCAAATAATATTTTCGATTGAAATTTTCAAAGAAATCATATATGACATTTGATCATCAAAAAAAAATTATAATCATAATTTTTAATTAAGTATTCCGTATTTCACAATTTTAGAAGCATTGTAAACTATAAAAAATAGTCTTCTCCTCCGAGGTATCATTCCCTATACAATGCTAATATATTCAAATAATAACATACCAAACAGTAAACAAAACAGTGCGAGCGGTATGAAAAATAGTCCAATACGTGAAATGGCTCAAACTAAACTTGAGATTGAGATCGCATAAAAACTCTAGATTTCTGGGGATGCCTTTACAACCGACACACTAGCCAATCTGGACAAGACATCTCAAATCGTCAACAGACTATCGCCTAGCACCCAGGTAGCAGATTACCCTTCAACGCATTTTATTTCACGCTGATAACAGTCGACAAAAACGGCATTTGCCGTGTCCCGCAGTTGACCGACAGTCCGCGAAAAACGGCTAATGCTGTGTCCCGCCGGCAACGTGTTAAAATGCTTACTGGGTGTGAAACGGATACATGGACCATTGCATGTATACATATTTCAAAAAATAAATGCAATATGCATGTCAAAAATGGGCAAAATGGCGAGTAATGCTCAGACTTCCCACTTTTTACATATAAAAAAAATACAAGTAAATAATCTAGTATCTGATATAGAATTTCTTTTAACCCTTATCCGCACCCAATGGTGCATAGGGCACTGCATCGTGGGAACGCAGTGTTATCTTGATCGTTAATTGCATGAAGCTTCTTGTACCAGCCCAGGGTGATATTAAATAAGTTTGAGAGCGAAGATCACCCATATTTATTTTGACCTCCCTGGGACCTCCAGAGCGGTAGCCGAGCGCGCTGACCATTACACTACGGAGGTGGACATTGAGATATTGATATAGAATATAATAAATAATAATAAATTGTACATGATATTTCATTATAGATCACTTTGTTCAATAAGTAATTTTTCCGCGTACCCTTGCGTAAATTCTACGATATTTCATGTTAAATGATTTACTTATCAGTTTTGAAGTGGCATATCAAGATTCTTGTAAATGCCAATCTTGGCGAACATTTGATAAATCATTTCTCCACCCATATAACATATATGTAACTAAACGTCTGTGATAAGGTTTGCCTCCATATGAGTATATCATATCAACAAAATACAGTGTGGCTCATAATAAATTTACAATAAAAAATATTTTGTTGCAACATTTTTGTAGATGTGAGATAAGATATAGGGAAGATCCTACAAGTTTGTTTATTTCAAATATTTATTTCGTAATTTCGGAGCTAATTGTCTCCACTAGACATTTTGCTAATTAAATGTTCGTGCCAAGTAATCATTAGGAATTTCTTTATTTAGGTGTACATTGAGATTTTCTTTGTTTAATTTATATTTATATATGGAAAAACCCTGAGATGAAGATCGGCAGCAAGATCAAGATATACAAAACTTGTGTGCGACCCATCATGACGTATGGAATCGAAAGTAGAGCAGACACAGCTGCCACAAAAAACGCGCTTAGAGTGTCAGAAATGAAGACTCTGAGAAGCATAACAGGCAAGAGTCTTCGAGATAGATTGAGAAATGCCAAGATCAGGGAAATATGAGAGATCGAAGATGTCGTTAGGTGGGGAAGGCAACGAAGAAGACAATGGTATGCGCATGTGAGGAGAATGGAACCATCCAGATTCCCCCACATCGCATTGTACGGCCAACCCCATGGTAGACGACTCCCGGGCAGACCACCAAAGAGATGGGCCGATAGCTGGGAATCGACGTCGCAGGAGGCTAATCCCTCTTAAAAACAGGCCGTAAGGCCTATAACAAGAAGAAGAAGAAGAAGAATTTATATTTTAGTTGTAGACTTTTCTAGAATATGAGATTATTTTGAGAATAATATTTAAAAAAAATCGCATATCTACTATCGTACCCCCTCGTACCTTATATATATATTTTAAACATCTTAATGTACGTACGTAATAAAATTGTAAGCCTAGATTATTTACAGTACTGGACTATAGAATTTGATACTAATTGTAGCTTTTTAGATCCGTTAGATAGATCCTAATACCAACGCAACGATAGATGATACGCAAACGCCTCCACAGCCCCATCCAGTACAGTAGTCAGCCATGGCAAAGCATTTTCAGAAAAGATTCAGACATCGAAAAAGTATTCCCATATAATCATATTTTTACCCACATTATCACGGAAGTGAAACATGGAGTTGGCAAAAGAAGGATGAAAGTAGTTCTTCTCTCAGAAGAATGTGCGACAAAACGATATATGATAGATGTGCGAATAGTGAAATAAGGAAGGAATGCTGAGATAAGCATTATCGATAAAAATTAAGAAAGGTGTGTTGAGATGGTTTGGACATGTATTATAGAACGAATGAGTGAGGAAAGAACGGTAAAACAAATTTATGAGGCGAATGTAATTGGAAAAAAAGAGCAGAGGAAGACCGAGAAAAACATGTATTTCAAGTATTCCAAATACTTGAAAGTGGTCAGGTTAGGAGTCTTAACAATCGGCGGGTATGTATGAGGAGATGCATGAACGTGGAAGAGGCGAAGAATGTTTGCAAAGACAGAGTGGTGTGGCGTTCTATTCTCTCTACCTACCCCTGCGGGGAAGCGGCGTGATGGTTAGTTAGTTGATTAGTTTTATCACAGATCCCTTTCCTTACACAAACATAACCTACAATAGTAATACAGCTCTAAAAAACACACTCCCTATCACAAGGCCTAGCTGCGACATGGAAAGATGGCAACGCGATGCAACACCCTTATTGTGTAGATTTTGTTTGAGTTTGCCAAAAGCCACCCAACTCACTTATATTCTTCCTGGCAGCTTCGCTGTTTGGTTCTCCTTGCCCAGTTTTATCTGCGCCCTTTATCATCCAGAATCATCTCCTGACTAACGAGAACATCAGAGAGTGGTTTCATTGCAACACCATTTAGAAGGTCTGCCGATAAACTGAAAAGGACGTGATATTATTTAACTTGCACCATTGCAATAAGAAGTTCAACCGCGAATAATTAATGAAGACTTCTGTAACTTATGAGCCAGAGTGTACAAACAGCTCAATACCGCGCGATCGCATATCGGTATGTAAATTTGAAGATGAAGGTGTGTTACTGAGCACCGAGTAAACATCACCAAAGCCTGGCACACGAATATTATTATTTATGGGGCTATTCAGAATCGCATCATCAATTTTGTTCTTCTCTTCTGCCAATTTGAGTCCGGTGTTAGACCTAGGTCACTCTTTCGGTGTCCAGTCCTCTCTGTCGTCAGCAGTCCTTAACTGGTTTGAATCTACTAGCGAGACATAGGTCAGTCAAGGTTTCTGTAACCTATCCACATTATAAAAATAGCATGATACAGACTATTTTGGGTGAGAGCTGTTTTTAGAACGGTTGAAGAATTGAAGATAATGCCGTTTTCGCAAATAGAAAAAAAAAACAAACAAAGTGTACAATGACGAAAAGTACTTCTATCGATATAACTACCAGTATGTTATTTTAATAACTTGTAAATTTCTTATTCTTCTTACTCATTCTTATAGATCCTCGGATATGTCTATTCCGTTATCAGTCTCTTGTGATGTGGACTGCCATCTGTCACACCATCCTTTTGGAGGCCTTCCAGGTAGTCTTCTTTCGTCTGGGTTATCGCAAAGAGCAATTCGGGCCAGTTATTTTCTTACATTCTATTGACATGGGCATTCTACAATGGTCTTCGCTGTCTTCCCCGTCTGATTATATCCTCCTTACTACACATTTTCCGGATTTCAGTGTTCCTTATTCGGTCTCTTAACGTGTTTCCGGTTATACACTTCAATGTCCTCATTTCTGTTCTTAGAAGAGATTTGGATCGTTCTCTGTCTGCTCTGGTCTCTATCTCATATGAGGCAATCGGTCTTACATGTATTGTATATTTTTACTGTACTTTCAATATTCATGTGCAATTTTCCAGATTTTTTCTCTTCTTTGGAAAGATCGCCTAGTTCGGTTAAAGTTCCTCCTATTGTTTCCATTTATCTCTGTCTCTGTGTTCTGTTCCATGCTTTTCCAGCTAAACCTCGACATAAAAAAATCAAAAGTTTCATTGTTAAAATTTATGATTTTGTAAAATTTAGTGACATCACTCAGGTTGAACAATGATATATTATTTCCAAATCCAAATTAATGTTCAGGTTCATTGCAATTATTTGAAAAATGCTTTTAACATGAGTGGAGTGTTTTGAGAATTGCACCTTTAATTCTCATTACCATTACCCGCTCTTACGTAACCGTAACTTGGTCACTTGCATTATATTTATTTCTTACATCTTATCTTCGGATGGAACATATCGATCGATCATATTTAATATGTCGTTATCTTGTTTTCACCAGCGATCTTTTTATTGCATATCGTTTGAAAATTCACATTTTTAAATCGTTATGAATCAATGGATTAAATCCAATGATAGCTATTTCCAGTAATTTTCAGATAGATATTCGGCAGTAATTTTGCGTTTACATTATTCATTCGTATAATTAGACATTTAACAAACATAATTTGTATTTTGCGGCCATAGCATAATTTACTCTTCTTCTTCTAACCATTATCTACACCTAATGGTGCAAAGAGCGCGTATTTGATCACGCATTTTTATCGATTGTTGCGCGGTATGATCGATAATCCTGAAATTATCCGGAACATTGGTCTGTATGTTCCCGATAGTTACCTAAGACAGCGTCGACATAGATTGTTTCACATTCCTATACACAGGACCAACCTGCCGATAGTTATGCCTGTAGGAAGAGTTAACGCTATGTTGAACAATATTTCATTGGATATTGATCTGTTTCATGTGTCTGAAGGAGTTTTATGAAGCGGGATTCTTCTACACCTTTAGCAATAGTTCTTGCATATATTTTATTTTAATGTAAACGATTTAATTTTTTTATAGTTTTATTACATTTCATTATATTCTTAAACTTTAAAACGATCTCCTTAAAAATCAAGTTTTTTGATTTATGACATTGTTGAAAGGAGTGAGCGATGTATGTTACATACATGTTGGTATTGCGGTCTCGTAATGCGGTGCACCAAGGACTCGCACGAGGCACGAGTACCCACTGATAACTGCATGATGTTTACATACTAAATTAGCCCGAATAAGAATAGATGTCGGTGAGAAAATGTTGTACAGTATTTTTATCTCTGTGCCAAAAATGTTTTGCCATATATGGTAATTCAACGACTACTTTAAATGATTTAACGTCAATTAAGAAAAAAGTTATAACACAGGTGTTATATTTATAAGCGTAAAGTTATATGTATCAGCTTAAAAGTGCTGTATATGTCAATTAAAAGTTACGAAATAAATGTTCAATTTAGTTTTTATACGTTACGCTCTAAATTGACTTAAAATAGCAAATTTTAGACGTCTGCGACTTCCAGACGCGTGTTTTTTTTTATTACACCGCATCTTGAACATATCACGAAATTATGAGAAGTAAAATAATATTTAAAGAAAAAATATTAATACATATCACTCACTCCTTTCAACAACGTCATATATCAAAAATCGTCAATTTTCAGTTGTGTATGTATTCGGAATGCCCAGAAAATGTACTATATCCCAGATGCAACGCATATTTTAAAAAAACGGCATATTTTAAACTTAATATTTACCCGCTACAGGGCAGTAAGTGTTGTTTTTGCATTTTTAAGGAAAGGTATTGTTTTATAATTTTTTTTAAATATACTAAATATTTTTCAAATGGAGAAAAAACATTCATGTTTTACCTAAAAAGATATGTTGCACAGTAAAAAGTTCAATAAGTGGCTTGATATTTATTTTTAATTCATTTTATTATATTTTTAAACTTAAAAAATGATCTCCTGAAAAATCGAGTTTTTTGATAATTGACGTTGTTGAAAGGAGTGAGGAATATTTAAAAATCATACAATGGTAGATCTCGTCTCTTCTCGAATAGTCATTTAAACTGTTTCGTCATTTCATTTAAATCCGTAAATTCACGTGGTAATTTCGTTGTAATAAATTAATCTCAAAGTATATGACCTTAAGAATAATTAAAATAATCTTTCATGATTTAATGACTTCATACCGTGAATTCCAGCGCCTAGCCACACATCGTCACCACTTCCTTATCAACATTACAAAGACATACCTCAATCAACGCGATTAATTATTATAGAAAGAAAGTTTTAATCAGCGCGAAGGCTTTCCAGAAGACTGACCGAATTAATGAATGATAATATTCCATTATATAACACAAAACACAAACAAAATTCCATTTGTGATTTTCATAGCCATTAACCCTATATAACTAAACATTCGTCCACGCGACGACGCCCTTCTCCGAAAAAGTCAAGTGCACTTACTTCCCTGTACCCCCCACCCGCCAGGCTTTGTTTACGCAATAGTGATTAATTGTTGAATGTCTCTTACATTCATTCCTAATAAACCAAACTTAAGAGTCATGTAACCAGTTACTATTTTTAATGAATATTTTTGAAAATTTTCACGTTTGAATTGCGTAGTCCGCCTGACGAATGTTTAGTTACTTTGTATTTGCAAAAATAGTTTGGTTATCCAGGGTTAAAATTTGTTTACATACCGTGACATTTGAACTTAACCATGTACATATAATATAAACAGGATGTTTTAAATTTTTTTAATGTATTTATTAATTTGGCATTAACTTTTAAAATTGGATTAACCTCAAAACTGATTTATGTTTTAATAAGTGTTTTTATTTTTATATTTAACTCAACATGTTATTCCACAATGTTAATGCCAAATTGATAAATAATACCAAATAATATTATCGACAGAACAGGTAATTGACATTTCGCTCACTCCTTTCAAGAACGTCATAAATCAAAAACTTGATTTTTCAGGAGAACGTTTTTAAGTTTAAAAATATAATACAATGTATTAAAAATAAATATCAAGCCATTTATCAAACTTTTTACTATGCAACAGATCTTTTTAGGTATAACCTGGAGGTTTTTTCTCCATTTGAAAAATATTTAGTAAATTGAAAAAAATAAGTAAACAATACCCTTTCTTCAAAATGCAAAAACAACATTTTCTGCCCTGTAGCGGGTAAATATAAAGTTATAAATATGCCGCTTTTGGTGCGATATAGTACATTTTCTGGGCATTCTAAAAACATGCACAACTGAAAATCAATGATTTTTTATTTATGACGTTCTTAAGAGGAGTGAGCGATATATCTGATAACCTTATGGCCTATGTACATAAATATGATATTTAAAAAAATATATTATCAAATACTTTTTGAAATTGCTTCACAAATCGTAAAGAAATACACTTTGTACGTCTTTTAATAATGTTCACAAAAAATCTAGGTATAAACTCGTATGTATAACAAAAATACGTAAAATTATTATTTTTCTTTTCTTTTGTGCACCGTTAAAAAGGCAGAAATATATTTTGTATATCAAAAGCATTGTTAACTTTGTGGTATGGCAATATTACACTCTCCTTATCCTTCATCGTTCACTTTGTGTATTATCTTTGTTTAGATAATCTAGAAAAATTAGAAATAAGTAAAGCAATTAATAAAGACTTACCCATAATAAATCACCAAATAAATTTAACTTAAAGTCCACTTTTAAAAAAGATTCCCATTGAGATTCATTTGTCTTTTTTCTCTCTTTCAAAATTTTATTTTTGTATGAATGTCAGCCTCCGCCTCCGTAGTGTAATGGTTTTGTCCGCCTCTGTAGTGTAATGGTCAGCACGCTCGGCTACCGTTCTGGAGGTCCCGGGTTCGATTCCCAGGGGGGTCAAACAAATATAAGTGATTTTTTCACTCTAATATTTATTCAATATTACCCTGGACTGGTACCTGCAGCGGAAGGCTGATCACCTTTCCCTCGTGTGTTAACGATCAAGATAAAACTGTGTTTATGATTTAGTGCCCTATGCACCATTGGGGTGCGGAAAAGGGTTTGAATTAAAATAAATGTCAGACCGTAATAATTTTAATTTTAATGACCCGATGATGGAATGATTATTTCGAAACCGGTAGTCACGAATTCGTGTTTATTAAATTGGTATTTGGCAAAGATAACGATGAATGATAAAGAGAGCTAGGCATGAAATAAATTACATTACCTGGATCACACTAATGACATCATTTTCATATTTTTTCTGGTTCCATTCCAACGTGTCGTCTTTGTAGGCTGTTGGGCGTCAGCTATCCTCGTCCTCAGGTTATAGATCCTTCCTTTTAACTTTTCGGACCCTTTCCTTCGACAAACTCGCCCTTGCTTCACTTTGCTTGCCCCTGGATCCTGAATCCAAAAGATTGATAGTCAATAAAAAATAAAAATAAAATGAAAAAACAATGAAATATTTCTATTCTATTTATTAGTATAATGGTCAGTGAGCTCGCCTACCGTACCGGAGGTCCCGGGTTCGATTCCCAGGTGGGGTTAAATACATATAAGTCATTTTTTCACTGTAATATTTTTTCAATATTACCCTGGACTGGTACCTGAGGCGGAGGGCTGATCCCCTTGCCTTCATGTGTTGACGATCAAGATAACACTGCATTTATATGATGCAGTGCCCTATGCACCACTGAGGTGCGGATAAGGGTTTAAAGTGAAGAAGATTATT
Source organism: Brachycentrus maculatus (assembly GCF_059751285.1). Classification (NCBI taxonomy): domain Eukaryota; kingdom Metazoa; phylum Arthropoda; class Insecta; order Trichoptera; family Brachycentridae; genus Brachycentrus; species Brachycentrus maculatus. The sequence continues at coordinate 588,119 of NW_028280978.1, read as the reverse complement.
TACACAAATACTTCAATTTCATACTATTTCTGTGAGCCTAAGCGGCTCATAATTATAAATAGGTATCAAATTGTGGTAGAGTGGATTCGAACCGAGAAACTCTGACTTAAGAGTCCGCGACTCTAACCACGGGACCGCAACCCGACACATCGAGACGAACGACGTTCATTCGTTATTCATTACACCTCACTATTGTTCTGATTCTGTAGCTATATTTGGCAGTAAACAGTAGTTGCACTCAATTGAAACTCGCGATAACCAGGATCGCGTTTATGCACGTTTTGACTTCTCTCCTGTACATCTAGGGTGGCACAAAATTAATTGTGGCACCAATTTGATAATGCAATAAGCTCATTACTTAATTTAGAACGAAACTAGCGCTGCACGCATTTTATGACAGTAAAAATGCAAGTACAGGGTGGCACAAAATTAATCACCGTATCGAAAGATGTTATTTTTTTGCAAATGACGTCGTACCTCAATCATATTTGAGATCTGTGAACTAGACAGCTGCAGTATGCAAACAAATTTAGCTTAGCGCAAAATTAATCATCCAATTTTGTTTTTGAACAACTTTTTTTACAAAATAAAAAAATTGTGATAGAAATCTTTATTTGGACTTTCATTTTTTTGTTAAGTGGAATAGATGATATTCAAGTAGCTGCTGCCAGTGTTGACACTGATTTGTATCTGTTTTATCAATTTGTTTGTAAACTGCAACGGTCAAGTTCACAAATCGCTCACTCCTTTCAAGAACGTCATAAATCAAAAATCGTCAATTTTCAGTTGTGCATGTTTTCGGAATGCCCAGAAAATGTACTATATCCCAGCAAAAGAGGCATATTTTTAACCTAATATTTACCCGCTACTGGGCAGGAAGTGTTGTTTTTGCAGTTTGAAGAAAAGTATTGTTTAATTTTTTTTTTTTAATAAACTTATTATTTTTCAAATGCAGAAAAAACCTTCAGGCTTTACCTAAAAAGATCTGTTGCATATTAAAAAGAATTAATAAGTGGCTTGATATTTATTTTTCATACACTGTATATTTTTAAACTTTAAAAACGTTCTCCTGAAAAATCACGTTTTTTGATTTATGACGTTCTTGAAAGGAGTGAGCAAATGTCAAACATGATTGACGTACAAAGCCATTTGAAAAAATTATAACATCTTCCTACAGCGTGATTAATTCTGTGCCACCCTGTACTTGTATTTTTATTGTCATAAAATGCGTGCAGCGCTAGTTTCGGTCTAAATTAAGTAATGAGTTTATTGCATTATCAAACTGGTTTATATCCTCTGTTATCATTATCCTGCTTGGGAAAGAATAAGGTCACCTTTTTTATTATTCTATTTGGACCTTAATAGTTTCAACTGATGTTTTTTTTTTTAAACTGTAATTTTTTTTATTTAAAAAAAAAATTCTTTTGCAATTCATAACATAAATTCAAATACAAAAAAATCTAAATATTAATACAAAAAAAGATCCCACAAAGGCATGGCCTGTGTGTGGGTATCCAATATAATTTAGTCATAGTAAAGGGTATAAGGGTATAGGTATTATAAGTAGAACTAGAATAATAGTGTTAATATAAAATACAAAAAATACTTGACTATCAGAAAACAATTTTTTTTAATAAAATTAAAAACATAAAAAAGATGAAAAAGTAATGTTGGCAAGCATGTACTACAAGAAAAATGAGCTTAAATCTGTCTCTTCTATAAATAATCTAAGCAATTTTTTTTAATTTACACGAACTTTCGCTCACTCCTTTCAAGAACGTCATAAATCAAAAAACTTGATTTTTCAGGAGAACGTTTTTGAAGTTTAAAAATATAATACAATTTATTAAAAATAAATATCAAGCCACTTATTGAACTTTTTACTGTGCAACAGATCTTTTTAGGTAAAACCTGAAGGTTTGTTCTCCATTTGAAAAATATTAAGTATATTTAAAAAAATAATTTAACAATACCTTTTCTTCAAAATGCAAAAACAACACTTTCTGCCCTATAGCGGGTAAATATTAAATTAAAAATATGCCGCTTTTGCCGGGATATAATAAATTTTCTGGGCATTCCGAAAACATGCACAGCTGAAAATTAACGATTTTCGATTTATGACGTTCTTGAAAGGAGTGAGCGAAATAGTCTTTGTGGAATAAGTTGAACAGTTTTGGAGCTATGAAAAATGAGTGTCTTTGCGCAAGTCTGGATTTACAAAAAGGGATTTCTAATAAATTATTCGTTCTTTGGCTACTGTATTACAGTTTTTTTTAAACATCAGTTGAAACTAAGTAAACCCTCCTATAACGTTGAGATAGATACCGCGTTGTCAGGTGGAACGTTATAGGGAGTATATTTTTAAAATTGTATTTTGTATTTTAACCAGCGGAGATGACTATTGATTCATTATTGAATTAAAATACGATGTAAAATCATTTACCCCCCATAAAGTTCCCTCCCATAACGCGGTACCCATCAAAACGTTATAGGGGGGTTTACTGTAATATCATTTGCCTATAGACTATAATATAGACTATGAATACAGGTTCCTGCAAGACTTTGTAAATATTTTTTAAAGTAGATCTGTGTTTATCACACGAATGGCTTCATTAGAGCCACTTTTTTTTTGTTTATATATCAAAATCCAATGGAGAGCAAGGGCACTGAAACAGGATAATGCAGCATTATCTTGAATCTTGATCGTAAATGAAATTAATGTAATGTCTAATGAACTGATCATTGTTGGCCATTACGCAGAGTGCCTAGACATTACCGGTAAAAGTAATGATTTTTTCTCCAATGGAATAAATTACACACCAAATTTCATAAAAATTACCAGTTATATTGCATTAGTATTGAAGTTATGTTAGGTTAGGTTTGATGAAACTATCTTTTTGTTTTATTTTACCTAACCTTACCTAACGTTAGACTGACCGTCTTGCCTTCATGTAATTTATAATCAAGATGCTGTGTTCATTGCACCATCGGATGGTAATATAGGATAAAGGAGGTATTTATTAGATGACTCTGGAGATTTCCATTATATTGCATTATAATATAACAAGGAGATCGTCTTGCCTTCATGTAAGAATTTATGATCAAGATGCAGTGCTCATTGCACCATTGCATGGTAATATAGTATAAAGGAAGTATTTTTCCAGTGACTGGAGATTTCCACTATTTTATGTATTAAATGTCAAATCAAACACTGATTTTTTTAGTCTAATAAGTTGTATTATATTGTTAAAAAAAAACACACACATAAAAAAAAAATGTGACAATTGTTTCACCTAGTCATGGCATTTCAAACGAATGTATTTTGAATGATTTCTATTATATTGCATTATAATATTACTAAGAGATCGTCTTGCCTTTGTGTAATTTATGATCAAGATGCAGTGCACATTGCACCATTGGATCAGTGGCGGTACTTCCCTAGAAGCCCAAAAGCCCGGCTTGCCTAACAACTCCAAATAAAAATGACTAAATCTAGACCAAATTATTAAAAATACATAATTAATGTGTGACTATTTTTAAATTATCGCGCGCTTACATGATTATTAAATACTATGCATGCCATTTTATGGTGATGGTACTTATTGGTTATGGTTAATATCTGAGGAAGATATTTTATTATAGTGACCATTTTCTTTATTTCAAGCTATACCTTACAAAAGTTACATGTTAGCATATTTTTACAATGATTACAATACATTGTTTATATTTATAATACTTTCTGGGTGCTTACTATACTGGGAATGATATGAGGTGAAGAAATTATAGGTACATCATGTATTCACGAATGTGAAAAATAATGGGCTTGCCTTACTGGTGAACCCTAGGCACGCCACTGCCATTGGATGGTAATAAAGGAAGTATTTATCAAGTAGCTCTGGAGATTTGCATTATATTGCACTATAATATTACCAGGAGAGAAGGAATATTGCATTCTGTCGGTCTGATAAATTAACATATTCGCAATTCCAGACCATGCCCGTGAATTATGAATAATGCATAACGGCCGATTAATCACTTGGTGCTGTTGAAGATAAGAGAAGTAACCCTGTAAACCTGACCCTAGAACTTGATATGTCTGTCAGCCTGTCGGTATTAGTTGACATAGCGCCAGAGCGACATTATGCCGGTAGAGAACTTAATGGTTCCGGAGCGGTAATGAAAATTGCGGATGACTTAATTGTCGGATGATGAAGGTAATTCCTCGACAGGAAGCCCGAGTCCGTGACTGGAAGACCCAGTTTACCCGTGTGATACCGCCGCACTGGGAATACTATTCAATTCGGCATCAAAACCAAATTATAATTAAATTTGAGGCACTAACTGTGTGATTATCCATTTTATAATTAAAATGTATATTTGTATTAAAATCACTACAAATTTTTATAATAATTATGTTATAAAAGAATTATTTAAAGGGATTTCAAAACAAAGTTACATTTAAATTATAAAAATCAATTAATCCAACTCGACATATTGCCTCTTCGCAATCTCACCCTTATCCGCACCAAATGGTGCATAGGGCACTGCATCGTATTGACGCAATGTTATCTTGATCGTTAATTATTATAGGCAAGTTGATCACTCCTGCGCTACAGGAACCAGTCCAGAGTAATGTTAAATAAATATTAGAGTGTAAAATCACAAATATTTATTCTCACCCTCCTGGTAATCGATCCTGGGACCTCTAACACGGTAGCTAAACGCGCTGACCTTACACCACGGAGGTGGACAAATGCCTCTTCGCATTAAAACAGTATAATCACAAAACTTACTAATTTTATTGGAAAGGGTTTTAAAGGTTTAACGTGTAATAATTTTAATAATAACGATATTTTCAAAATCTTTTTATTTATTTTTGACTAGTTACATTATCTCTATTTCAAAGTTAGATAAAATTTATATTAATTTTATTATATAGTAGCCGAAACGTAGCTACGCGTTGGTCAGAAAAAGAATCGTTTCGACGTTTAATACTTTTCTAGATAAAATGTTGCTTAATTTTTACGATTTAATTTAAACATGAATATTAAGTTGATTAAATACGATTAAATTTAAGGAAAAAAATATAATTTTTCACAGCTAAGCAAAAAAATTTTATAAAATGTTATTTATTTCAGCACAGTTATGAAATTATTATACGAAAAAATATGGACTAAAACTTTGCAATAAAGCGAGCGTTTGTTGAACTAAACTCTTTTGTCAATATTTAAGAGAAGCATACTGGTGATATTTTATGAATATTTTTGGAAATCATACACTTTTAATGAAAGAGGCGATATTTCTATTGTAAATTTGATTAGTTTCAACATCATTCGCAATCAGAACAACTACTGTTTTGATAATCGCAAAAAAATCCATCTCGGTGTACAAGACTTCGGTTTGTTATTTTAGGTAAACGTTGCGTTTATTTGATTAGGTAAAAACGCAAGGTTGATCCTGTTTGAAGTAGTTATTTTATCAAGAAACTTATCTATCAAATTAGATAACTTTTTCGCCGGATTGTGGCAGTCTTCTTGAACTAAATAGATAGTAAGAACGACTAAAATTTATGCTTCAAAATTTAGACGAGATTTCGTTTACACTTATCAGCTAATGTTGAAATATCATTCTGACTTCAAGGTGAGACGTCGGAAAACGTGGTAAATATGACAAAGTATTTACCAGTGTGTAATTATGATATATTACAATATATACATGCATATTTAACGAAAAAAATGTTTGCTTGTTTGTAATAAACGAATATCATAAACCTCAAAGAAAAATACTGTAAAAACATTCATACCGTAACTAATCATTCATCGTTCACTTTGTGTAATACCACTGTAATAAACACTTATTCGTGACTACCGGTTTCGGATCATTCCATCATTAGTTTATAAAAAATAAAATTATTACGGTCTGGCATTTATATAAAAGTAACATTTTGACAGAGAGAAAGGATACAAAATTACACTAAGTGAACGATGAATGATAAGAAGAGTGTTCTATTACTATGCCACAAAGTTAAAAATGCTTTTAATATACAAAATATATTAATTACTGTTATTAATAAATAAGTAATAATTAATAAAACAAAATTACACAAAGTGAACGATGAATGAAGAGGAGAGTGTTATATTACCATACCACAAAGTTAACAATGCTTTTAATATACAGAATATATTAATTACTGTTATTAATAAATAAATAATAATTAATAAATAATACCGGAGAGATGTGTAAGATTAGCTCGCTGGAAACCGCAATACTGCCACATGTCCTGTCCCCATATGTGCTTCACAAGCAGTTTTATGATGACGTTGGAGCTCTTCATCAGCCTCTCCGGAAAGCCTGCTACACTATTAGCCCACCCCAGTGCGCTGGAGCAAACACACCACTCGCGATACAGTGACGGAGTGACTGTACAAGGGTCCTGTATCAATTATTGTCATGTATTGCACTTCGCTATGCAAAAATTACACCACATTTTACTAGCATATTTCTGCGTACAGGAATTGAAATATCATTTTTTTTACAATTGATTGTGAAATTTTGTCATTGGAACATTACAAGTACTTGTTTTGTAGTAACTATGTGTACGAGTATAACTTAAGTTCCAGCATTCGTTAAGTCGCAACTAACTAACTTTTCTCTAAATCCAGGTAACCTTTTAAGTATTTATTGATTTGGTGTTTATTTTGTAGAACTCCATTTTAATGTATGTATTAATTTTTAAATCAAAGACAGATTTTTTTGAGTCTTCCAAGTTGTATTTTATTAAAAAAAAAACAGAAAAATTTATTTTGTGACAAATTTTTCGCCTAGTTATGGCATTTTCAAATTAATTTTTATTAGTTTGAAATGACATAACTAGGCGAAAAAATTGTCACAATACTAATTTTATATGTTTTTTAAATAAAATACAACTTAGTAGACTCGAAAAATCTGTGTTAGATTTAAAAATTAATTCATAAACATTTTAAGTAATTGATTTCTTTCTTAAAACACAGTTTTTGCAAAAAAAAAATTTTTTTTTTCGAAATAATTATATAGTTTTGAAAAGAAAAGAGTTATTGAAATGCAAAGTGTCCAAAAAAAATCTTATTATTATATATACTCTAAAAAAAAATATCCAATATACTTTTAAAAAAATCGGGCGTAAACAGCCATGTGACCTCTCCAGTGGTGTCCGGTGGAATGAATTCTGTAGTGGAACGAATATCCCCTTAACAGGCACCGTGGCGTAGTTGGGTAGAAGCTTGACTTTGAAACTGGCCTCGCGGGTTCGATTCGAGCCAAATGCGAAATAAATTCATGAAAGATTTATTTTAATGAGTCTGGGTGTTTATGATGTATTTTTAACATTTATGTTCCCTGTCCTTACTCTCCTACCTGCAGACAAGCCGCTAAAAGTAGATGGTTTGCATGTTATTCCTTTTAAAAAATGTTACTGATCTGTTAAATTCCCAAATAAAGTAAAATAAAAATAAAAATATTAGAGAAAAAGACAGGGTAGCAGGAATGTCTAGGATAGTCGAGCTACAAATCTGTACTAGTTCGTATATCGTAGTCATACAGGAGAAAGTGACCAAGTGCAGTTGTTTACAAAAACGTGATAATTGACTATTTGATATCTTAATAGCTTAATATTGCCCTGAAAAAAATCCAAAGGATTTTAAACTTGGAAGTATAATATATTGACTTGTTAAAAATGACTAACTGCATTGATGTTTATTTTCTTGCCAAGCAAAAGTGACTTTTTACGTTTTGTCAGTTGGTCACTTTCTCGTACGACTACGATATGTTAGATACACTGCAGAAGGGGGTCTGGTATCTACAATACGTTATTTTTTGTAGAAAGCGCAGTATGAATTATTACGTATATCTTTCAAAAACACCTGCAGTGAATTCGATTATGTTTGAGCGAAGTTTTACGTCATATCGGAAGATTTATTCATAAATGATTTGAATAAAAAAAAATTGCCATGAAAATGGCTCATTTATTTACTGCATTAGTTCTACCGATTACAATATTACAGTAAAACCTTGATATGACGGACTACTTGGGGGGAGGGATTGTCCGTTGAAGCCGAAAGTCCGTTATGTAAAAATATGTTTTAAAATATGTTTTTATCAAATACAAACACTGTATTTCTTCAAACCCTTATCCGCACCCCATTGGTGCATAGGGCACTGCATCATATAAACGCAGTGTTATCTTGATCGTTAACACACGAAGGGAAGGTGATCAGCCCTCCACCTCAGGTACCAGTCCAGGGTAGTATTGAATAAATATTAGAGTGATAAATTTACTTATATTTATTTGATCCCCCCCCCTGGGAATCGAACCCGGGACCTTCAGAACGGTAGCCGAGCGTGCTGACCATTACACTACGGAGACGGACACTGTATTTAGAATATATATATAAACAATACAAAACATAAACAAAATTATATTTATTACCTTCGGACACACGTCGTGAAGTGACATTGCTGCTTGATATCGACGCGCTCGCTTTCGGTAATCCTGTTTTGTAAAAAGATTCAAGTTTCGTTTGCGCTTTTGAAGTTTGCAGTTATTTTTTTGGATAGTCAGTTTTCAAAAATTACGAAAATGCGTATAATATTTATTGACCGGATTTTTCTTTCGTTACATCCGAAGTTTGTTAATTAGAGGTCCGTTATATCAAGGTTTGACTGTACAGTAAATAGTTAATCGTGGACATAAAATTTACACAATGGGTTCAAGTGTTTATCAGTAAATATGAAAACAATATTAAAATGATAAATTTATAATTCTAAAAAAAAAATAGAAAAAAAAAATTTTTCATCACGATTTTTATGTTTATAATGTCGTATTGCCATATACTTATGTTGTTTTAATCCTAATAATAAAATCGAATGTATGGAAATGCTACTTTACATGACTGCAATAAGTACCTTCTTCGTTGGTAACTATATTTGTGATGATTGGTTTGGATCCTCCGCTCGTCTCTTCAACTCGGCGTACCCACTACAACGCATGTCTGAGATAGTTTGGTCCATGGAGTCATCCTTTAGTTTGTGCCTTTGGTGAAAGCGCCCTCTGCCCTATTTTTTTATATTAATTACAAATCCATTCAATAATATCCGCGTACTAATAAAATAATATCATGTGTGTATATTATAACTGAGTACCAGGGGCGTGCACTCGATATAGGCAGAAAAGTAGTGCCTATCTAACTTTACCGCGTAACATATAAAAACCAGTACCTACCCTACCTTACTAAGTAGTACATAGCTTACCTTACTACTTACCTCTACTGTCTACCCTAGTAAGTAGTACCTAGGTTACCTTACTACCTACCTCTACTGCCTACCCTAGTAAGTAGTACCAGCTTACCTTACTACCTACCTCTACTGCCTACCCTAGTAAGTAGTACCAGCTTACCTTACTACCTACCCTAATTAATTCTCTGTGCACGCCACTGCTGAGTACCCAGTTCCATTTGATGATATTGACACTTAATTATTTTACACTTAGTGCAGGTTAAACGATATCGTGTTGAAGTGTTTAATGCGCGAATACGTACTATAGCAATTCACACTAGACACGATAAAATGTTTGCAGAATGAGCAGTGTCGACACGAAGTCCTCACTCCCGACAGTTTATGATACAGTACACAGTGTTGTGATGCAATGGTTCGCGAGCCACAGGCAGGAGTTACCATGGAGATAAATATTAAGTACCGTCTCTTCCAATTGCTTTTAATTTTCCAAGATGGAGCATCTTTTTGAGCAGTGTAAGGATTTTTGTAAGGATGTTTTTTTTATTTAGCAGTGTAAGGACTTTAGTAAGGATATATAAGGATCACACCTTCTTTGGATAATTGAATCTCTAGTCAGTCGATAACTTCATTAGTTATATTTAAAATCATAACATAAGACTTTATGAAGGTCTTGAATCTTTTAAGAACATTATTTGATGAGGAAAAAGTCAGGAACATAAAATATTGATCATAAAATAATCCCTTGACTCATGTAATTTTTATTTTCAAATGAGGTTAAAGTGACATGTTTTTCTTGTGTGTAACTATTGTACATATTGGTTAATGAATGTACATATATAATTACAATGTCTTTATGATCATATATGCTCATTTGACAGAATTTTATAAACATTTGATTGGAAGCGAAAAAAAGTCATTGATTTACTTTTTTAAGAATATATTATTCTTATTCAACGATTCTCGATCGATTGGAATCTCATGGCAAAAGTTGAATATTTTTTTACCATATTTGAAATAATCTTTAATTTACTAAAGTTTGTGTACCCCTGGCCTAATGGATTCTCAATATTTTCACTTACTGAAACATAAACATGCAGGCGCCTTTTGGACAAACATTATACGACAAAGTGACGAGATTTATTCTTATGACTAGAGCAAATACCATAATTTGCTGGTTTCCCGATGTTATAAGTACCCGCAATATCGTGCGAACTGGTCAGTCGAAATGCCATATTCCGGTGGTCGCTTCTCGGTCCAGTGGTAGTGCTCCAAGAGGCTTGGCAGGGGAGTGAACATGGATTGAATGTCCAGATCGGTCCAAGACTGCAGACTGCCAGGTATACCGAGCACCGATCATGGCTAATCACGTGGAAGACAAGTTCCCGTTCGCAGAGAAGAAGCTGTACCTCAACATACCACCGAGGATCATTTCCAAGAGGTGAGAGATGTTTTGAATTGGCCCATAGCGATCTTTTTCCGTCTTGTGAAATCAAGGTCAGGTATATGCCTATTCTTCCTGTCTTTCCTTCAAAATAAACTATGTGAAGGTAACCAATTTATTCTTCGTGTTGATACAAATCATTGATGGCCAACACCTTTTTATATACAATATGCTCTCTCGATTATTTGTCCTTACAAACAATCAATCATCCATTCGGGAACGATTATTTTCGCTGCATCTTTTTCACCAGTCCCATTTTATTCAGATTTTGCCTCCCTAGTGTATATATTTATTTAATTATTTACAGTCGTTAAAATTTCACTTTTCTTCAGATTATTTTCTTTAATTGGTTGACCGTCATCAGATCGATCTTAGACTGCAGTTATAAAGCGATGAGTATTGTGTATAGGCGATGTGCATACTTCGTCAGGTTGAGTGAACAGTTTACCTACGTTGATTCATCACTCTGTACAGGCGTAATCCTACGAGTAGATATGTATGTATGTATGTATGTATATTTTATAGGCAATGTCAAACATGCACATTTAGGTGGAAATCTCTAATCTGAGAGCGTTACGTCAATTGAAAAATTAGATGTTTTGATCAAATCTAACCTATTCTGACCGATTACCTTAACTAAATAATCTGACCTAAGAAACGAACCTAGAATTAAGCAGCTGGTAGTGTAATGGTCAGCACGCTCGGCTACCCTACTGGAGGTCCGGGGTTCGATTCCCAGGGAGGGTCAAATAAGTATAAGTGATTTTTTCACTGTAATATTTATTCAATATTACCCTGGACTGGTATCTGAAGCGAAGGGCTGATCACCTTTCCTTCATGTTAATGATCAAGATAACACTGCGTTTATATGATGCAGTGCCCTATGCACCATCGGGGTGCGGATAAGGGTTTGAATGAAAATGAAAAAAAAAATACCACTTGAGTTTTTTTTATGACGACTAGTTTCGGAAACAAAGTTTCCATCTTCAGGTCTAAATGTAAGCAAGTGATTTCTTTAATAATATCATCATCTCTTACCACAAAGTAAATGCCGCATCAATAAATAAAATACGTTCATTGTCAAATTTTATTTGAATTTTTCTACCCAAAATGTTTATTTATCGCTATTCCTGACCATACCCAGCATTAAGTAGTGCCGACAATTAATAATAAGTCTATAGCACGTTCCTATAGCAAATCACACAACACACCTCGTGAAGTCACATGTTTAGTGTGTATTCCGATCAATTATCACTATCGTCCTCGTATGTACTCCACGTAGTGGATAATAATCACTTCAAATGTCTTAGCAAACTTCGCGTTACTGTTTACCTACAGTATTACATACATCATGCCCCTTATAACCCGATCGATTACATATAAGTGTGTATACTTAATTTAAAAACATAAATTTATTGTTTAATTTATTGTCCGTCTCCATAGCGTAGTGGTCATCGCATTTGGCTACCATGCTGGAGGTCCCGGATTCAATTCCTAGGGGGGGTCAAAAAAAAAGAGATTTTTTCAATCTATTATTTATTCCATATTACCTTGGACTGGTACCTGAAGTGGAGGGTTGATCACCTTTCCTTCATGTGTTAACGATTAAGATAACACTGCGTTTGTATTATGCAGTGCCCTATGCACCATTGGGTGCGGATAAGGGTTTGAATTAATGAATAGATATTCAGGACAAGTGATCCGTATTCATGACAGGCCGTTTTTCAGAATTACAGAATTACATCATACTTCACGGATCGAAAGTGCAAACTATGATAGGGATGGGGAACCTTTTTGAGCCTGTGTGCCAATTTTTTTTTTCAATAAAATATGTCACGTGCCAGATGCCATAGAAATAAAAATGCATCAAATGTTTGTGTAAGCTGACCATTACACTACGGAGGCGGACAAATATAATTTTTGCCATATCATTATATCACTGAAAACAATCAGTGATATAATGATATAGCAAAAGCTATATTGTGGTAATTCCTTCAATTTTCAGTAGGTGGATTGGCACTTTACGACTGTACTGTATTTAATAGTTGCTAAAAACCCAACAAAATTCTTTAAAATTTAATTGTTTTTTTTCCGCGATAAGATTTGGCATACCAATGCTTTTGATAGTATAGATTTATTTAAAAAATTGTTATCCACCTTGAAGTCTGTACTTTCTCAGCATTTCTTCTCCATGTTGTAATGGATAAATTTAAACGTTGTGTTTCACTCTCTCTTGCTGCTCGCTGATAGTGTGTGAAGGCGACGTGTATTTACCAGTGCCTTACTATTTGTTATTTTATTATTATTTTATGTTTAAGACTTTTTGTTTCTCTATTAGTGTATTCATTAGTGTATTTTTATATTAGATACTGTATGTATGTATTATGTTAAAGGCTTTAGCCGTTCAATAAATAAATAATAAATAAATACCTACTATGTATAAATCTCATCATTCAGCTGACGGGCACAATGGGGGACATGCGTTGATTTTTCGTCATCGCTGAAATCCATGTTAATGCGGGCTAAGCTAATTAAATGATTTTATTTTTTTTTATAATTCTATACGTAATAAGATATTTTTAAGGAAAACTAATTTAAATTCAAATGAATTATTATGTATCATAAATATAAATAAAACGTGGACATGCACTCATTAAAATAAATACCACATATGGATTGATTGACGGCAAATAAAATTGACTTGAGTTTATTTATTAATTTCAATAAATTTATATATCTATTTGTTTTTTCTTTTTTTACATTTTTATTTTATTTCCATTTTTACTTTTTTTTCAAAAATGTTAGTAATGTTAATATATAACCACTCGCTAAGATTTTTATATACCGGTTTCGAAGCGTACCCGTCTCTTCGTCAGGACAATCACTACAACAGCATGCGAACAATACTACACTCGTCGTGAAGAAGAGACAGGTACGCCTCGAAACCGGCAAAAATCAATAAATGAGTGGTTATGTACTAACATTACTGAAATTTTTGTAAAAAAAAATAAATGAAAATGATTATCCATAAAGTAAATGCTTTAAATATTAATAATATTATAATTGGGTGAAAAGAGAACCGACTACACATAAACTATAATATAATACAACACAAATTTTTATGCGTGTAAGGGTATTTTCAAATATACTGTAATAATAAGAAAAATTTAATTTATTAAAAAAAAAAAAAAAAAACAATGCATCCTGGTATATAGTTCATTCATGTACACGCTTTTTTGGAAGAACATAAGAACAAGTAGGAATGGGTAATTACAATTTGCTGTGCTGTGTAGGACGCTGTAGGTAGAGATTAATGAGTGAATAGTGGATCGCGTAACGTATCAGTAAAATAAAAAGCGGAGAGGCGGAAATTCTAAAGGAATTGCTAAAGAAACTAATTTAAGAAACCAATTAAAGAAACTTATTTAGAGAGACGAGCAAAATCAATCTAATGATAATTATTTATAATTGTTTAATTTCAACACAGATGAAATTTTAAATTTTAATGTAAAAGAAAAAGTAGATTTGCATTCTATCATCTCATCATAGAACAAAACAACTCTGTGGAGAAACCCTGATTTATGAACAAGAATTTTGACAGACTCAAAATATTGTAAAAAGTAGTTTTTGGAATTTGTTACATATCGGATTTTTGTCTATTTATTTGTCTGTAATAACGCGCTTATCTAAACTACACCTACGAATATATCGCTCACTCCTTTCAACAACGTCATTTATCAAAAATCGTCAATTTTCAAATGTGCATGTTTTCGGAATGCCCAGAAAATGTACTATATTCCAGAAAAAGCGACATATTTTAAACTTAATATTTAACTGCTACATGGCAGAAAGTGTTGTTTTTGTATTGTTTAGATCTGTTGCACGGTAAAAAGTTGATATAAAAATATGTGGCTTGATATTTATTTTTAATATATTGTATTATTTTTAATTAATGTATTACTTAGTAAATACCACGTGACACGTGTTTCGATGCATTCCGCATCATTTTCAAACACCGTCTATTTTCAAAATGATGCGGAGTGTATCGAAACAAGTGTCACAGTAGATTTTAAGAAATAGTGGTATTTACTAAGTAAAACATCAATTAAAAATGGATAGATTTTACCACAAAGTGACTGCCGAATTAATTAATGAAAATATTCCATTATATTTTTAAATTTTAAAAACGTTTAAAATACGTGTACATTGGCAAAAACATATGTATATTACCGTTTCAACTTGATACATTTTACAGTAAATTTCATTTTTAAGGTACAAATACGCCTCGAATTTTATCGCTCAATAAAAATTTGCAATTAACGAAATGGGTATTTACGTTCGCTTTCCTCCGTTTTCCCGCCGTAAACTGCCAGTTGACATTGACCGCCCGAACAGCTGTTGTGACGAAATTTACATAATAATACTAATAATAATTGTGACGCTTTGGTCAGTGAAACGTCATGAGTTAGAATATTCAAGAGGCACAGGTTTCTCATAATTTATGTAAATTTATTTCACTGTCAAGTTTCGAACATTGCGCCTAAACAATAACAGGCAGGTACTTAATAAATTATTGTAATAATGTCGTTTGATCGGCATCTAATTTGTTTACAACTTATGTTTGTATGTACATATTTTAATTACTGAAATTTTAGTCGAATGCCGGATTTGAGTAATATCGCATGCTAAAAATTAGTAAATACATATTTAATTTTTATTTATTAATATTTTTTTATATTTATTTTTTAAAAAGAAATATTTGTGTTTATTATTTACAAAAATACTTCAATTTCATACTATTTCTGTCAGCCTGAGCGGCTCATTATTAGAAATAGGTATAAAATTGTGGTAGAGTGGGTTCGAACTGAGAAACTCTCACTCAAGAGTCCGCGACACTAACTACGGGACCACCACACGAGATATATGATGTTTCAACAGAGACGAAGTATCTTTTGAAAGTATTATGGAAGTCTGGGCATTTGCCTACACAGCTAACTTCTTGTCGACTGGCTTGAGTGATCACTTTATACAGTTGCAAAACGTTTCCCGGATTTTTAAGAGATAGGTACTCAATTACAAACTAAATCGTATGCTCGAATTTTTCATTTACCATACTATTGGCATACTGCATACGAAATATAAATATTCTGCTAAAAATGAAAACGCTAGCCTTTGTCTGCTAGTAAGTGGGGAGAGCATGCCTGGTATCTATATTTTATTCTTTATTTTAAGCCCTTGTCTGCACCCAATGATGCATAGGGCACTGCATCGCATCCATAAAGTGTTATTTTGAAAGTACATTTAACGAAGGCAAGGAAATCAGTCCTGCGCTTCAGGTACCAGTCCGGGCTGATATTGCAGTTAAAATTATTATGATTATTTATTTTGATCCGTCTAGGAATCGAACCCGAGACCTCCAGCATGGTAGTGAAATACCCTTACCTCTACTCTACGGAGGCCGACAATATAATTTAATCCAATTAAATCATATTTTCCCACACATCCCACGCCGGAAGTGGCGGCTATCATATTTTGAATCTAACCTACAAAATGACAGGGCTGAAACCATAATTTATTATAATCGATATTGTTTTGAAAAGAGTGGTCGTTGTTTAATCCTCACCTCGTCCGCTGACCATTCCACCTCGAACAATGAAGTGACTAACCGCGGAACATAAGCCTAGCGGAACACGACACGATTTTACGCGAATATTATTTTTACTTTCAGCCGCGAACAGTGAAAAAAGCCGCGGGCGAGACGCGGCAGACAATGGCGTGTCAACAATCTTGGCAAATCATCAAATGTTGAATTACACGGCTCTTTTGTCAATAGGTAAACTATCTCACAATCACGCCAGCTGCTAATCTCTTCAAAATAACATTTAATTTGTACACATTGTTGTAAAACTCGCATCTGCCACCGCAAATTAAAAGAAGCGTTAACTGGCTGTTCGCTGTCGACTTGCGTTGTATAAACATCGGTAGTACATTTTTTTATATATTGAATAAATACGTACATTTATCTACCTGTACACAATGGCGCTGGCAGCGGGACGAACTGTTGGAAATGTGCCAAAATCACTTATCTACGAGTGTCTACATTTAAAACACCAAATTATATTGATTATTATTGCTATTAGAGCCTAAATTTGCTGGCCCAAAACCGCAAAATCAATTTTGGCTGAAATACCTGTCCCTTAGGACTTCTTTAAGGATTACCTTTCTTCTATCTATTTGTACTATCATGACATATCGCTCACTCCTTTCAAGAACGTCATATATCAAATATCGTCAATTTTCAGATGTGCGTGTTTTCGGAATACCCAGAAAATGTACTATATCCCAGCAAAAGCGGCAAATTTTTAACTTAATATTTACCCGCTACAGGGCAGAAAGTGTTGTTTTTGCATTTTGAAGAAAATTTATTGTTTAATTATTTTTTAAATATACTTAATATTTTTCAAATGGAGAAAAAACATTCAGGTTTTACCTAAAAAGTTCAATAAGTGGCTTGATATTTATTTTCAATACATTTCATTATATTTTCATTGATATGTTGTATTATATTTTTAAACTTTAAAAACGATCTCCTGAAAAATAAAGTTTTTTTTTATTTATGACGTTGTTGAAAGGAGTGAGCGATATGGGATCGAATGCAGATCAGACACCGCAATAATAAAAAACGCGCCAAAAGTGTCAGAAATGAAGACTATAAGTAGCATATCTGGCAAGAGTCTGACGAGATAGAATAAGGAACGCCAGGATAAGAGAAATATGCGAGATCGAATATGTCGTTAGGTGGGGAAGGCAACGAAGAAGACAATGGTATGTGCGCATGTGGGGAGAATGGAATCATCCAGACTCCCAAATATTGCATTGCACTACTAACTCCAAAGTAGACGATTCGCAGGCAAACCGCTAAAAATATGGATTGACAGCTGATAATCGACATTGCAGAAGGCTAATTCTTCATAAAAACAGGCCACAAGCCCTACATCAAGAAGAAGAAGAAGAATATGAAGATCTTTTTAAAAATTTGCAAAGCTTATTCCATGCTGAATTTAAAGATCAATTACAAATTTAAAAATGTTCTCGTTTCATCATATTCTATGAAATATCAATAACTGTCAAAAACAAAACGGGTGTATCAAGGTTTCGTTGATAGCATAACACAGTTGAAGACGTGCGTTGAAATGATAATATAGACCTGTAACTGTCTGATTTAAGTGACCACCTCATAAAATGTGTAATATTCACCATTCAATTAATGATTGACAACAATATTTTGAGTGTGTCCAAATACTTGTTCACAAAATCTGGATTATCTCCAATTACAGGAGTTATTTTATAAAACACACTCAAAATGTTGTAAATAAATTATCTGGTCAAATTATAAGCTTAATAATAAAAATGAAAATGGTATTTTCTGGCGTTTCTCATGTGTGTGATTACAATCCAGGATTCGGATCTCACATACTAATATAAGAGTTTCTGCTTAATAAAAAGCTTCTTTACATCACACCAATAGATGTCTCTAGTGAAGTTCTAGTGATTCATGAACAAGGTTTCTAAATTGGTTCATATATATAGAACTTCCAAGAATTTGAGTAGTGTGGTTGTCAATAATGGGTAGAATTGGTGAATGTTACACGTGTGTAAAGTGATCACTTAAACCAGCCTATGACGGTCGTAAGCCCCGTAAATGCCCAGACTTCCATATTCTTCTTCATCTTTGATGAGATGTCAAAAAATAATATTGACAACAATATTACTCAAAATTCGAATGTTGTGTGTATATCACATACATTACTTCAAACGCGAAATTTCTGGTTGAAATTATTAAGTTAGCAGAAATCATGTTTGCAGTAATGTTGTAAGTTCAATATACTTTACATTTCAATGATTTTTTAATTGAATTAAATACATGATATTGTATAAAAATATATAAAAACTTATTTAAAAAATAAACATCTTTCTTTGTTTAATAAACACTTGATATAGATACAACTCAATAACTTTATAGTTTAATTTAAATCTTTTTCAGATAATCTAACTTTATATGTTTTTTATATTAATGATAAGATTTAACAATATTGACTCGATTAAAGTAATAGATGGTAGAGAATATATTTTAAAAGGAATTTATCGTAAATTTCAAAAAAATACAAGCATTTCAAGATTTTTTTTATTTAATTTCAGGCTTTATTAGAATTAATGTTTACTCAGTATAAATATAGTGGGACGGGGTTACAAAATATACCACAAGTTAAAATTATATTAAATATCTTCTTTTTCATCATTATATTGATGCATCTCATCATAAAATGTATGATGAGATACCTGAATGCATGCAGGATGAAAAAAGAGTCTGAAAGAATTTAAAAATAAATGTTTTGTATACTGTAAGAATACGAAAATATATATATATATATATATATATATATATATATATATATATATATATATATATATATATATATATATATATATATATATATATATATATATATATATATATATATATATATATATATATATATATATATATATATAAATCTTGGCTCACAAGCTAATGTCGTGAAAAGGGACTTGACCTTTCTCTGTAACTCACTAGTTAAGGGAACAACTTTTTGACAATTTATTTTGCTCGTTATGAAAGGTCAGAAAAGATATTGAGTTTCATCTCACTGGCTATACACCAATATGTTTTTTTTTTAATGTTCCAACTTTTATGAAACTCCTTACTTCTATAGCTTCATCATTTTACGCGAAAGCAATAATCCACCTAATCGTCAGAAAAGATATTGAGTTTCATCTCACTGGCTATACACCAATATGTTTTTTTTTAATGTTTCAACTTTTATGATACTCCTTACTTCTATAGCTTCATCATTTTACGCGAAAGCAATGATCCACCTAATGGTCAGAAAAGATATTGAGTTTCATCTCACTGGCTATACACCAATATGTTTTTTAATGTTCCATCTCTCATGATAATCCTTACTTCTATAGCTCATCACCTTACGCAAAAGCCAGTATCCACCTAATCGCCAGGGGAGATATTGAGTTTCATCTCTCGGTTCTAATTGATCATATGAAGTGCCGTGTACTGTAAGCCACAATTCTATCACCCATATTCACACGATAGACTAATGTAATTTTTCAATTTGAATAACCGGCATATCTTAGCATCACATCTGCGCTCTAAGTAGAAAATAGCCCTGGAATTATTTAAGCTGAGTGGGATGGTTCAAGAGCTACTAGTAATACGACTATGGGAACACTATACTCCACCTAACGTGAACACATTTTGAAAGATCATGTTATCGTCGTATTTTCAATACTTTATTTGAAAAATAATAAAAAAAAGAAAAAAAATATATATATATTAAGTCACAACATTTTGAGTGTGTCCAAATACTTGTTCACAAAATCTGGATTATCTCCAATTACAGGAGTTATTTTCATATTATGTATATATTATATATTTTATATCATATCAAAGATGAAGAAGAATATAAAAGTCAATAATGGGTAGAATTGGTGAATGTTACACGTGTGTAAAGTGATCACTCAAACCAGCCTATGATGGTCGTCAGCCCCGTAAATGCCCAGACTTCCATATTCTTCTTCATCTTTGATGAGATGTCAAAAAATAATATGAAAATAACTCCTGTAATTGGAGATAATCCAGATTTTGTGAACAAGTATTTGGACACACTCAAAATGTTGTGACTTAATATTATTATTATTTTTTTTTATATATTATTTTTCAAATAATAAAACACACACACACATACATATATTCAATTAAATTTAAATTATAAATCAAAGGGCTTCTTCTGAGAAATATTATTTTCCTTTTCTTTTTCTGTGGAGTGTACATTGTTTGTTTACAATTATATCACCATTTTTATCTTATGTTTAGATTAAAATTAAGTTTACAACATTTTTAATGTGTCCAAATACTTGTTCACAAAATCTGGATTTGTAAATGCCCAGACTTCGTCATCTTTGATGAGATGTCAAAAAATAATAAAAAATGAAGTTCGCATAAAGTACATGGCATAAGATAAATTAAACAAGAAAAATGTACAGCCGTCTTGAGACGATATTTTTTTTGAATAGCGCTATTTGAATTAGCCAAATGTTATACTGAATTAAGAAAAATAAATTAAATCTGAATTTTGATTTATCTACAGACTGTTAAATTAAATCACATCAGACGTTATTGGGAATGTCAACCTTTCTATTTGTTATTATTATAGCGTATCAACTAGTTGACTTGACATTGTCGTCTTCATTTACAAGTCAGATCCACGTGTGAGATAAATCTGATTAAGCTATAAAGCATTATACATTCTATAAACTGGATTATGGTGACACTGAGCTACCCACACACAGTAGGAGGTGGTTTATCCAACATCAGTTCTCGTGTTTACGCTATTTCCTACTTTATTATTTATTTAGATTAGTCTGCACATTTAGAGCGACAACATAATAACATGGTTCTTCTCTACTTACCATTTACCATATTCATAAATGAGTGGCGTGATCACCATTGATGAGAAAGGTTCTCCATTTGTTCTTGGATTCCTTCTCTCGATTGCTCTTTGTGTGTACCCGGAGGTACAAGAACGTCATGAATAAAAAAACTTGATTTTTCAGGAGAACGTTTTTAAAGTTTAAAAATATAACACAATGTATTAAAAATAAATATCAAGCCACTTATTGAACTTTTTACTGTGCAACAGATCTTTTTAGGTAAAACCTGAAGGTTTTTCCTCCATTTAAGAAATATTTAAAATATTTAAAAAAAAATTATTAAACAATACACTTTCTTCAAAATGCAAAAACAACACTTTCTGCCCTGTAGCGGGTAAATATTAAGTTGAAAATATGCCTCTTTTGCTGGGATATAGTACATTTTCTGGGCAATCCGAAAACATGTACAACTGAAAATTGACGATTTTTTATTTATGACGTTCTTGAAAGGAGTGAGCGATATGTGTCGCCTACTTTAAAAATCCGCCAGATCAAATTTTATACGATTTTAAAATAAATACTCTATCGGAGAATGCCAATTGTGGGTTTTATTGTTTAAAATATTTATATACTTGAAAACCTTGCTAAAAAAATACTTAAAAACAGCGTTGTATTTTAAATTCACTCTAATATTTATTTAAACATTACCCTGGACTAGTACCCGTTGGACTGATCACATTTCCTTCATGTAATAAACGATCAAATCAAAATTGCGTCAATTTGATGCAGTGCCCTATACACCATTCAGTGCGAATATAAGTCAGTAGTAGTAATAATAATATGTTCAGCATATTTCAATTGGAAACATTACATGCTAACATTAGGTACCTAACATTTTTCCAGTTTACTTGTAATTTGATAACGTAATAAATGTTATCGCAGTTAGAGAATATTATGCATATCTATACGTAATAGGTAGGAACTTGCGAATATACATATCGCTCACTCCTTTCAAGAACGTCATAAATCAAAAAACTTGATTTTTCAGGAGACTGTTTTTAAAGTTTAAAAATATAATACAATGCATTAAAAATAAATATCAAGCCACTTTTTGAACTTTTTACTGTGCAATAGATCTTTTTAGGTAAAACCTGAAGGTTTTTCCTCCATTTGAGAAATATTTAAAATATTTTTAAAAAATTATTAAACAATACCTTTTCTTCAAAATGCAAAAACAACACTTTCTGCCCTGTAGCGGGTAAATATTAAGTTAAAAATATGCCTCTTTTACTGGGATATAGTACATTTTCTAGGCATTCCGAAAACATGTACAACTGAAAATTGACGATTTTTTATTTATGACGTTCTTGAAAGGAGTGAGCGATATGTGTCGCCTACTTTAAAAATCCGCCAGATCAAATTTTATAAGATTTTAAAATTAATACTCTATCGGAATGCCAATTGTGGGTTTTATTGTTTAAAATATTTATATACTTGAAAACCTTGCTAAAAAATACTTAAAAACCGCGTTGTATTTCAAATTCCGCCATATTCATGAAAATTGCCTTCTGACCCATATCGGCCAATCAAAGAGCGGGGATAGGTCGAAAATTAAGATGACATCATTATCGATTTGTGTGACGTGTTTTTTTTTAATACTGTAAATAATCCAAAAAAGGGAAAATTCTCTAGTTCATAATATTTTATCTAAAGATAGACAAATCTTTGAAACATAAATGTTACCCGGAGAATTTGGCATTTTTTGTAAAATCGACTTACACGGATCTGGCGGATTTTGAAATTAGGCGGCACATATGATTCTGTTTTCGATTACGGGGTTAATATTATTAAAGTTTAATTTTGTGGAATCACTATGACTAGAAAATGTCGGTAACTGATGTGCAAATTAGAAGGCGAGAGAAAGACGATATACTGGAGACTTCCACATGTGGTTTCTTGCATCTTGTGTAAGTATTTCTGAGATGTGATTACAAACTACCTAGGCACCTACGTCTCACATACTTTTTCCATCCACTGTTCTTTTATTATTCACCTTCTCTATTAGGTCTTCTGTGTTCTGTGGCCTCAGAATACAATTCGTTCACATATCATAGTTTTATTGGGATGTAATAATTGTCTTCCTCTGTTGTGTAGTGGTTAGCACATTTGGCCACCATTCTGGAGTTCCCAGGTTCGATTCCCAAGGGAATCAAAATAAATATGAGCGTTTTTTTCACTCTAATATTTATTTAACATTACCCTAGACTAGTACCTGTAGGACTGGTCACCTTGCCTTCATGTAATAAACGATTAAATCAAAATTGCGTCAATTTGATGCAGTGCCCTATACACCATTCAGTGCGAATATAAGTCAGTAGTAGTAGTAATAATAATATGTTCAGCATATTTCAATTGGAAACATTACATGCTATCATTAGGTACCTAACATTTTTCCAGTTTACTTGTAATTTGATAACGTAATAAATGTTATCGCAGTTAGAGAATATTATTCATATCTATACGTAATAGGTAGGAACTTGCGAATATATGGTACATATAATGAGTATAACCTCGAATTCTGCATCACGAGCAACGATATCCAAATGAACCTTACCTTCAGCGGGAATCAGCTGAGTACCCGTTATCCTGTTTTTCACTGATGCCTGCATTTTAATTCAATAATTGTTTTGTTCCTCTTATCAATGAGTAATGCTTATTGCACGACTACTCAGTATATCTAGGTACTTTACTTTTGCAACAAACAATATTAATTAAAACACTCTCCTTACCATCCACTGTTCACTTTGTGTAATACCACTTTTTTTAAACACTTATTTGTGACTACCGGTTTCGGAAAATTATTACATCATCGGGCCATTAAAATTAAAATAAAATTATTACATTAAAATTATTACGATTTGACATTTGTATAAAAATAAAAAAAATTGAAGGAGAGAATGACGACAAATGAATCACAATCAATGGGAATATTTTCAAAAGTGGACTCGAAATTGAATTTAGTTGGTTATTTATTATGGGTACCTAAGTCTTTATTCATTGCTTTATTTATTTCTAATTTTTATAGATTATCTAAACAAAAACCAGTTTTATTTACATATATGATTTCTATACCGTTCTGATGATATTTACAAATAAGTGTTTAAAAAAAGTTGTATTACACAAAGTAAGCAATGGATGGTAAGGAGAGTGTTTTATTATCATACCACAAAGTTATCAATGTTTAAATATACAAAAAATATTAATTGATTTTACAAAAATTAATCTTCAAATTCATATTTCACGTAATTTAAACATTAAAACATAATACTTGTGTAAGGCCGCTTTTGAGTTTATTAATCTAAACACGACTAGTTTCGAGAACATCTGTAGTTCTCGAAACTAGTCGTGTTTACATTAATAAATATGTGATGTTAATTAATTAATTAATTAACGGCGTAGATTTCCTTAATTTTAAAATAAGGTAATTTAGGATTCAATATTTTCTAATTAATCCGTTGTCTATTTCTTATTATTGTAAAATTTCTAAAATATTAACGTAGTTTAATTTTATAATTATATATTTATGAAATTGATCGCGAGTTCGATTCTCGCCAATTGCAAAATGAATTCAAGAAAGATTTATTTTCGATTGGTCTGGGTGTTTGTGGTGAATTTTTCACATTTACTAATCCCATCCTAACTATCCTACCTGCAGACAAGCCTCTTAAAGTAGAGGTTTTGCGGGTTATTCCTTTAAAAAATATATATTCTTATTGAGGAGAATCATGACTAGGAAAGCGGATTACGTCTGTATTTCTACTTAAAATCACTCCTTATCGCGGTGTGTAGTTTAATTTTTACAATAAAATAAACATTTCTATCAGTCAATCGATTCACCGTATCAAATACATTTAACATATTGCTCAATAGCGTTTTATTAGGTATAAATATTTAATTTTAAATTTATGTTGTACTTGGTAAACACCACTTTTTCTTTAAACCTTTTGTGACACGTGTTTTGATACATTCCGCATCATTTTCAAACACAGTACGGTATTTGTACCGTACTGTGTTTGAAAATGATGCGGAATGTATCAAAATACGTGTCACAAAAGGTTTACAGAAATAGTGGTATTTACCAAGTAAAACTTAAATTAAAACGGATAGCTATTACCACAAAGAGAATGTCAAATCGATTAATGAAATCATGTACTACATGGCGCTAAATGCAACACCAGCGACTGGTGAAATAGTAGGTATGAGTAAATAGTAATATGAGTATGGTGAAATAGTAATATTAGTATATAAATAAAAACATATGTTGTCATTTTAAATTTACATTTTAATTATGCAAAGCAGATATTATTTTTTTTACAACATTTTGAGTGTCTTCAAATACTTGTTCACAAAGTCTGGATTATCTCCAATTATAAGAGTTATTTTCATATTATTTTTTGACATAACACGTGTGTAAAGTGATCACTTAAACCAGCCTATGACGGTCGTCAGCCCCGTAAATGCCCAGACTTATAGCATATTCTTCTTCATATTTGATGAGATGTCAAAAAATAACAAATATCTTTTTGTTAAGTTTATAATATATTTGTCATTTTACGAACTGGAGAAAAATGTAACATCAGCGATCATTGAAAGACCTTTTTCAGTTACATCAGTTTTCAGAAAGCTAGAGGATAAAAATATGCATGAATCTCAACAATTCAGATATTTAATTATGCAATGGAAGATATTTAACTATGCCGTTTTCTTTGCACAAAATCCAGTACAAGTTGCTGGCAACAAAACTGAACAATTAAATTATATTTTGTAATGTAACAAAAATAAAATATAAGACAGGAGTCTACGGTCAGAAGTGGGAAAAGAATGTGAATCTCGCAGACATACTGAAATCCAATTATTGTGAAAAGATTTAGTGAGATATTTTAATCGAACGATTTTATTGATGGCCTTCGATAAAAATAAATGGTGTTAGTAAAATGTTTAAAACTTAGTTTAATATAATATTGTGACCGTTTTATTGGAGAGCAATCAAATTAAGAAGGTTTATTATTATTATATATATATATATATATATATATATATATATATATATATATATATATATATATATATATATATATATATATATATATATATATATATATATATATATATATATATATATATATATATATATATATAAACCTGAGAGGGTTCGATTTCTGGATGGGGGGGAAAGTAAATATTGGTATTTTTTCACTCTATCAATATCCTATTCAATATTACCCTGGACTGGTACCCGATCGCAGGACTTTTTTTTAGATGGGAGCTGTATTTATTATTTACCTTGCTTATTATGTTCAGGGTTTATAGATCATTAAGTGGATTTTTGTTTCTTCTAACTAAAAAAAGGCTATATTTTTATTTTAATCTGAGTTGGGCACAGGAGGGATAATCTAGTGTGGGCCAATCAGGAACTTCTCTGAAATTGGTCATTGCTGGGAGGAAACCACGTAAAATTCCTCAGGAGAAGCCGGTCTACCGTTCCACTAGAAGAGGGTTGCGCATTTTGTGTCTTAGCTTAGTTTATGCTACCAAAGTCCTACTTTATTTTTATCATGTACGATACACCTCTCGTGACAGCTCCTTATGGACTATCACGGATCCTGAATCGCAGGACTGGTCACCCTGCCTTTATTTAATAAAAGATCAAGTGAACATTGCGTCAATTTGATGCAGTGCCCTATGCACCATTGGGTGCGGATAAGGGTCAGTAGTAGTAGTGGTAATAATTATTAAATAATACGCGATGGACCGATCAAATTAAGGCAGCAGCAGGCACTTCGGTGATTGCAGCGCTACGTGCAGCGCAGTCAAGGGATAACTGGAGATGAGTCATTGCTTCCACAAGGGTCACAACCCTCAGTAATGAGGAATAAGACGGAGAAAGCATAGTAAAAAATGAAATGTAAGGATACGGAAGAGGCCTATATCCAGCAGTGGAAAACAGAAGGATAGAGAAGAAGAATAACATTTTTTAAGTTTTAACGCGAGGGGTGACTAATAATTGACTTATTGTGTTGTTTTAGGCCCCCGGAGGAGCGCAGCCTGGACGGAGACAGCTATGACGGCAGCTCGGACGACGGAGAGGGGCGTCACCTGAAGCCGCGCCGCCAGCACTGGGCCAACAAGATGCAGTTCGTGCTCGCCTGCGTGGGCTACTCGGTGGGGCTCGGCAACGTGTGGCGCTTCCCTTACCTGTGCTACAAGAGTGGCGGAGGTCAGTACCTACCTCTTCCCCACTCAAGTCCTACATCAACAGGATACCAACACTCCCGAAAATATGTTTACTATATAGCACGACATATTGTAGTTAAATATGAATAAAATATTGTTTTTACTACACATATAGATAATATACTAATATATAAAAGCGTGATTGAAAAAAAACTATTTGGGATTTTTATCATCGATGCGTTATCCACATACAAAATACCGCGACAGATTCATATCTCTAAATAATAAAAACATAAAATCTTGTTGCTAAAACAATTGGTGACTTTTAATTACTTTTATCAGATTGTCGTGTTATGATATTAAAAAAAAAGATAGTTAGGCGCATGTTTTTTTTATCATGGAAGTCATCATAAGACATAGGTAAAACGTTGATTGTTTAGATAGTAAAAAGATAATTTAAAAATTATTATATCCTCTTAGTCGGAAAAAATATTACAATTACTTATGGAAAATACGAAGATATGTTTTGTTGCTCTTGATAACTGATTATGCATACATTAATTATTTTATCGTTAACGTTTTCTATTTAATTCCTTATCTAATGATTTTCTAAGACTTGCGGAAGTGTGCACCCCAGAATGAAATTAAGATACTTTTCCATTGGTACCAAAAGGAATCCGATCTTTATTTTCACCAGAAATTATTAGAAAATAATCTTTATCACGCCCTTTTTGGTTGCCAACAGTCAGTATTTTATATATCTATACGTATTGCTATGGACGAGCGTTAGCTTGTACCACAGGATGAAAAATATATTTACCTTTTAGTTATTTTTCGTTCAAAAAGTACCTATTTATTTAATTTTACAATTTTACATTGAAAGTACCTGCTTATTTACAATTTGTGCAATAATCATCTACGACAAATATTTTTAAGTAGCTATTTATCTAATCAATAATGCGTACATACCACGTACAGGGCCGTTTTTTTTTTCAAGAATAAACCATTCGAATTGGGAATTTTAAATGGCTTCCGTGCATTCGGAATCCCAAAAGAGGAAACAGCTTACAGAATTCACGCGTGTGTCGACTGGCTTATTGTTTTTTTTATATTTTTTAATCAACATTTTCCCGCCTTTTCTGCTGTCAGTTTGGGTTTATCGTATTTTATAATATTGCTAAGCAATATTCCGAAAATAATTTGATTGCATCATAATATTACATCAGACAAACGCAATTTTCTACCCTTATAAAATATTTTAAAGTGTCAATTAATTATTCAAATAAAATAAAAACTTTAAATAGCACAGTAATGCTATTTAAAGTTATGACACTACACAAAAGTACGAAGTCAACGAAAATCAGTGTATGTACTCGTATAAAATAATACATAATATGTTCGCTCTGAAAAATTATATATATTTAAATATAAAAAAAATCGAGCGCCCAGTATCACATTTGAGTATAATATAATACATATATCATTGCATCTATGTATGTAAAATGATACCGATATTTATTGATGTGTTTATTTTCAATGTAGGTGCACGAAACACGCATATTGGAACTAGATATAAAAAAATAACCTAATAGTAACACTCTGTCAATATTAAAATGCAAAAAATATGTACATAAATTATATGATAAGAACTAATTTGGTAAATACACACTGCAATTTTAAATTGTATTTTATTTTAACGTCTACTTATTTTATATCTTTATGTAGTTTCTGAAGCAGTTCAATAACATCAAGTGTGTGGTATAAATTAAGCCATAGAATAATAATTAATTACACAATTGAGTTATTGAAATAATAAAATTGTAATAAATCACATTAACCATTCATAATTACTTATGATTATTTACTATTGGCTATGTTTCATTAACACTTCAATAAAATGTAGTCTTACAATTAAGCATTCAAAGGCTGTTCAAATTCAATATTTATTGAAGCTCTTTGTCTGCAATGTGTCTATTGAGAATTATTTATCATTCCACCGTAATCATTCGATATTTCTGCAAATAATAACCGTGTGCTGTCATAGATTATCTCGGATCACACCTTAAAGTCAAAAATATCTGACTCACGCAGATAACGGAGGTTAAATGTTCAGAAATGATGTACGTGTTTATTCAAAATATTATTTATTTTGTTATTTTTCTTTGGTGTCATAAAAACGGATGTGAGTGTACAATGTCATTGACATCCGTTGGTATTTTATTTATTTTAGATGGTTTGTCTTTCTTGAGCAGTTTGGCAAGTTTTTTTATTTACATAACTTGTATAAATATATTTAAAGGAAAATTTATAAACATAATTAAAATATTTTTTGCAGAGATCAACCTAGCCACCTTGTGTGTCTTGTCGGTGGAGTTCTTTGTTACATATATTTTTTATTGTTTTTATCCATTTTAACCATTACACTCAATAACAATACACACAAAAAAGAGAAAAAAATAAATTAAAAATATAAACTTTTTACAATTTTCACAAAATTACCTCTTGATTATTTGCCCATTCCTTTATTTCGCCTTTGTTCCATATTTTATTTTGACCTCTAACCTCCGTCGGCAACAAATCAAAAATGTTTGGAACGATATATTGCAGTGTTCTACTCCCATATTTATGTTAATTCTTGAGACTATCAAACCTTTGTTGTGGGTAAATTGTGTATCATGGTTGTCTACTAGAAGATTTCAATATGTTTGTCTAGTTTTTTGTTCAACGATGATACTCATCCACAATATTCCACGTACCGGAAGTAACTTTAAATGTTTATTTGTCAAGTTTGGATTGTCCCTTTGATTGTATTTATGACTGGGTATATTTTTTTTGATCATGGAACATTGCTGAATGTTGTATGTTATTTAACTCACTTAAGATTTATTAACACGGACAGGAATCCAACTCCCCACCCAAGTATCCACCCTTCTTTCTGAACCTAATTCTAGAATTGCAGTCAAAATTTCTAAAATGATAAAGCTAAACGTATTTAAACTATGAAATTTTGTATAAATTGTTATGATCATTTTCTATTGTTATTTTGTTTGTAAATAAAAATAATACTTGACACTAGCAGAAACATCCTTTCACTGGGTGAATAAATAATAATAAAAAAGATTATCCAAGACCGAAGATGAGAAACGAATTCTTCCATTATCGATCTTATTCTTTCTTATTTTTCTTTAGCCTGCTGTCCTCCACTGCTGGATAAAGGCCTCTCCCGTATCATTACATTGTTTCGGTCTCTTGCTGTTTGCAGCCAGTTTATACCCCCCACAGCGGCTATGTCGTCGGACCATATTTTTTGAGGTCTTCCGACGCCTTTTTTATTCTCCTTAGATCTCTAGCTAGGATTTGTTCTGCGTACTGCCAGGGTTTTTGAAAATACTCGCGTGCTGAGAACTCTTTATAACTCCTTGGTGCGAAGTAGACTCGAGAGTGGCTCGATGATTTGGGGGCCACACGAGCTTAAGTACTCTCTTATGGTAGAGAAAGTCCAAAAGAAGTTTTTGAGGTATCTCTACATGAGAGAGTACGGCTATTATCCTTGGCTCTACCCGACCCAGTTTCTCCAGGGTATGCTTGGCTACAATAGTTTAGAGACTAGAAGGAATGTGTATTTGATTACGCATTTTTATCGATTGTTGCGCGGTATGATCGATAATCCTGAAATTATCCAGAGCATTGGTCTGTATGTTCCCGATAGTTACCTAAGACAGCGTCGGCATAGATTGTTTCACATTCCTATACACAGGACCAACCTGCCGATGGTTATGCCTGTAGGAAGAGCTACCGCTATGTTGAACAATATCACATTGGATATTGATCTGTTCCATGTGTCCGAAGGAGTTTTCCGAAGCGGGATTCTTCTACACCTTTAAGTCTTATTGCTTACTTTTATTATAATATATACGCCTTGAATATTGTTTGTTATGTATATATAATTTTTTTATTAAATAAATTGAATTGAAAAATAAATTGAATTGAATTGAATCTCCATCTCAAAATTTAAGTGGTCCATCTTATGGAGTCCTGTCTTGCAACATGTTCCACCCATTGCCACTTGAGTCTTGCCACGCGATCCATGATATCCGCTATTTTGGTTCTTTTCCCGATATCTTCATTTCTTATTTTATCCCTCAGGCTTAAACCAAGCATGGATCTTTCCATGGATTGCTGTGTGCATTTGAGCTTCTCTGCATTTCTTTTTGTCAGAGCCATGGCTCCACTTTCGAAATATGCACATAAATAAAAATAATTTGAATGTAATTATTTTTGTACTTCTTTTCAATTCAAAACTATTTTTGGGTAAGTTCAAGTCTAGTCTTGTGTTGGGTTTGAGAATAGGAACAAAGCCATGATAGAGTGGGTTCGACCTAAAAACGCCGACTCAAAAGTCAGCCACCCTGTGGTACCTTACCCGTCTCTTATAACCAATTTTTTTCTTACATATCGTAGTCAGTTGTACAGGAGAAAGTGACCAACTACCAAAACGTAAAATGTTCAGGAGGGCCATTTAAGTCACTTTTGCTTGGCAAGAAAGTAAACATCAATGCAGTTATTCATTTTTAACAAGTCAATATATTATACCTCCAAGTTTAAAATCCTTTGGGATTTTGTTCAGGGCAATATTAAGCTAGTAGGATATCAAATAGTCAATGATCACATTTTTGTAAAAACAATGCACTTGGTCACTTTCTCCTGTATGACAACGATATAATTATATGTAATTATGTTTGTGCTTGACAAATAAATAACACAATAGAAATGGTATTTTGTAATATTATATTCATCTAGTAGGTAGATGATGTCGTGTATTTGGGTAGTATGTTTTCTAGGGATGGAAAGATTGATAAAGACATAGAAAAGAGAGTGAATGCTGGGAACAAAGTGAACGGTGCACTGAAATCAGTTATGGCAAATAAAAATCTATCAGCGGAAGCTAAACTGGCAGTGCACAACGGAGTCCTGGTTCCAACTCTAATGTATGGAAGTGAAACATGGAGTTGGCAAAAGCAGGATGAAAGTAGACTGAATGCAGTCGAAATGCGATCTCTCAGAAGAATGTGCGACAAAACGATGTATGATAGATGTGCAAATAGTGAAATAAGGAAGGAATGCAAAGCTGAGATAAGCATTATCGATAAAATTAAGAAAGGTGTGTTGAGATGGTTTGGACATGTGGAACGAATGAGTGACGAAAGAACGGTAAAACAAATTTATGAGGCGAATGTTAGCGGGAAAAGAAGCAGAGGAAGACCGAGAAAAACATGGCACGATCAGGTATGCCAAATACTTGAAAGTGGTCAGGTTAGGAGTCGTAACAATCGGCGGGTATGTATGAGGAGATGCATGAACGTGGAAGAGGCGAAGAATGTTTGCAAGGACAGAGTGGTGTGGCGCTCTATTCTCTCTGCCTACCCCTGCGGGAAGCGGCGTGATGGTTAGTTAGTTAGTTAGTTAGTTAATATTATATTGTTAGTGATGAGAGTGTTATTGTATTATTTTTTGACATTTCATCAAAGATGAAGAAGAATATGGAAGTCTGGGCATTTACGGGGCTTACGACCGTCATAGGCTGGTTTGAGTGATCACTTTACACACGTGTAACATTCACCAATTCTACCCATTATTGACAACCACACTACTCAAATTCTTGGAAGTTCTATATATATGAACCAATTTAGAAACTTTGTTCTTGAATCACTAGAACTTCACTAGAGACATCTATTGGTGAGATGTAAAGAAGCTTTTTTATTAAGCAGAAACTCTTATATAGAGTGTTATTGTATTGCAGGTGTATTCCTGATTCCTTACTTCATCATATTGGTGGTGTGCGGGATCCCTATGCTCTTCATGGAGTTAGCTGTTGGCCAGTTTACAGGCCGTGGCCCGATCGGGGCCTTTGGGCAAATTTGCCCATTATTTAAAGGTATTGCTCATTATTTAGGTTTATAATATATTATAATCAATCCGCCTCCGTTGTGTAATGGTCAGCACGCTCGGATACCGTTCTGGAGGTCCCGGGTTCGATTCCCAGGGGGGGTCAAATAAATATAAGCGATTTTTCACTCTAATATTTATTCAATATTACCCTGGACTGGTACCTGAAGCGGAGGGCTGATCACCTTTCCTTTGTGTGTTAACGATCAAGATAACACTGTGTTTATATAATGCAGTGCCCTATGCACCATTGGGGTGCATAGGGCACTGCATTATATAAGGCATCAATACATTATTTGTCTCATAACAAAGCATTAGCTTGTTTATTGTCCGCCTCCGTGGTGTAATGGTTAGCGTATTTAGCTATCGTGCTGGAGGTGGAGATCCCGGGTTCGAGTCCCAGGGGGAGGTGAAAATAAATATCAGTGATTTTACACTCTAATATTTATTTAATATTACCCTGGACGAAGGCGAGGCAAGCGCAGGAGTGATCACCTTACCTTCACGTAAGTAACAATCGAGATAACACTGCATCAATATGATGCAGTGTCCTATGAACCATTAGGTGTGGATAAGGGCTAGAAGAAGACTTGTTTGTTACATCAAGCAAAGTGATCAGTCTACACTTCTGGTATGCGGTAGTGGATGCTTACCACTACACTTCAGGAGCAGATATCATTATTTTGTATTTATTTATTTATATTATAATGTAATTAAAAAATTTATTGAAAATTACTCAGGTTCTTTTAATTATCAAAATATTTTTCTGTTTTGCTTGCACAAACACAAGAGGAAAGTTTAACACATCAGGTAAAAAAAATATATACATCACAGTAAAAATACGGAATTGTAAACACGTGCCAACTTCTAAAATATTTCATATTCGAAGCTGTATTTCATATTAGGAGTTTACTTGGGCTTACATCAAATAAAAACCACATTAAAAAAATCTTGCAATATAGTTAGTATGTGCTCAGATATCTCATAGTTGTGATTAAAAGGCATCTTTTTAAATCCATTATTACTTGCAGTACACTGCTAATTTTATAGGTCTCTAGTAGTGTTTTTTTGCCTATATATATCAAAGGACACTTCAAAAAGTATACAGAGGTATGTACAATGAGTGGTAATGATTTAAATTTATTTTCTCATATCATTGTGACGCCTTTTAGGCTTAACTGTCCCGCAGTTGTCTGTCGAATCGATGGTCAGCCGCTAACCAAAATCATACATAGCATCTGTATGTACTCTCATACATCCGATTCATTAAACAGCCGCTTAACTAAAACTCTAGGTTGTGAATTAGTAAATTAATGTTATGGACAGATTAAAGATGAACATGTATTCTGTGGCAGTTACTGCAGAGTGTCTGCGAAAAATTTTAGGCGTGCGATGGTTTGACTTTGTGAGTAATGAAGAGATAAGGCGTAGGACGCAGCAAATCTTAGTCACAACTGTCGTCAAGAAAAGGCGATTCAATTGGCTTAGCCATGTGCTCCGCATACCTCCCGAGAGCCTTTATCAAGCTTGCCTCTTTTACAAGGCATCAGGCTCGCGCCGCCCAGGACGACCACTGCTGACAATTTGTCGGCAGTTCTCGTTTACACAAAGAGAGCTGGTGGCCGACAGAAAAGCCTGGAGATTCTGTGGACTCCATATGCTCCGCATAGGGAGCGGATATGGTTTTATAATAATAATGTATTCTGTTCCAGGTGCGGGTCTTGCCAGTGTAGTTATATCCTTCCTAATGTCCACGTACTATTGCGTGATAATAGCGTACGCAATATACTATTTCTTCGCCTCCTTCAAGTCCGATATGCCCTGGTCGGACTGCACTAACCGATGGAATACGCCCGACTGCTGGATGCCCGAGAGGCTGGAACATAACATCAGTCGACCTGAGCTTTCGAGGACGCCTTCTGAAGAATTTTTCGAGTATGTGTCTAGATATTTATCAAAAAATTGAGTTGATATACCCATTGAATGCTATCCAACCTTACTACATATATGATCTCAGAATGCATGTAATTGGTGTCATTGAGTTTCATAATGCCATTGGTGACAGAGATCGAATCGCAGTCTTATTAAAGGGCTATATTTAAGTTCTGTGAGAAAAAGCATTGCCGTGCATTTTAACTATAGTCTACTCCATTTTGTTCTACTGAATTCATATGTATAAACAAATACCACTTCCCATGCTCAATGCATTTGCAAATTTAAACCAATATGAACTACTATAAATAATTGAAACAGTGATTGCTTACATTCTGTATACCTTCGAAATGGGATAGAGGATAAATGAATATTTATTTAATTATTCAAATGTACATTGGGAGACTTATTGATATGAAGCAGTATCTTCTGACCTAACGAAAACACTACTGAGTATGGTCAAGGTTTGCGCCTTATTAAATTCCATGCCATACAGTACGATTGATTCAGAAATTACTTAATCATTCAATTAATGATTCTGTAAATAAATAATAGGAAGTAGGATCATGATGAGGGGGAGAAGATCTAAAAAGATAGAAATGATATGATAGACAGTTAGGATAAATGGTAATGTTACAGATGCTTCGTGAAGGTTATCAGAGTAGATGCATTTTTCACATTGTTTAGTAAGTTATAATACTGAACTGCAATCCGATATTGTCAAAACAATTTAGATTATAGTCTTATTCTTTGCTATTAGTATGTTTTTTCAACCCTAATCTCTGAGAAGTTGGTGAATTGATATATGAAATATCCCATTTTGAAAATGATCTTTGTTATCGAGAAATAATATTTTATTCTTCATGTATAATTGTGATTTCAGGCATAAAGTACTGAAAGTAAGTCAAGGGATACAGTTTCCCGGAGAATTAAGATGGGAACTCGTTGCTTGCCTCCTTTGTGCCTGGATGCTGGTTTACTTTGCCATTTGGAAAAGTATCAAATCGTCAGCCAAGGTGAGGTACTTCACGGCGACTCTGCCGTTCCTGCTCATCATCATCTTCCTGGGCAGATCGCTGACTCTCGAAGGAGCCGACAAGGGCTTGAGGTTTTTCTTCAAACCCAACTGGGCTCTGCTGGGCGACGCTAAAGTAAGTCTGATCGGGATGTGTAACAATGACTGCGTAAGATCACCTCCTGTAACATCGCAATACTTTAAAATAGACTTTATTTCCAGGTGTGGATCAATGCCGTTGCCCAGAATTTCAACTCGATAGGGATCGCCTTCGGATCTATGATCTCGTTCGCTAGTTACAACCGATTTCACAACAACTTCCTGCACGACACTCTGGCGGTGTCGTTTGTGAATGCGATCACCAGTTTGCTCGTTGGAATTTTTACATTCGCAACGATTGGAAACATCGCTTTGGAACAAAATTTGAGTGTTGAAGATGTTATCAGCGATGGTAAGTTGTATTTTACAAGA
The DNA here is from genome assembly GCF_059751285.1 of Brachycentrus maculatus. Taxonomy (NCBI): domain Eukaryota; kingdom Metazoa; phylum Arthropoda; class Insecta; order Trichoptera; family Brachycentridae; genus Brachycentrus; species Brachycentrus maculatus. The sequence continues at coordinate 551,325 of NW_028280978.1, read as the reverse complement.
AATCCTGAGATTTTATGCCTTCACTTACACAAATCATGTATTGTATATTATAAAGCAAAGTAAGATTACATTGAACAATACCTCGTATTCATTTTGAGAAAAAAAATGATATTTTACATTGTAAGCATATTACATTTCAGTATTCAATCTTGCAAATATGCTAAATGTTTAACTTTAGTTTAAGGAAAGAACAACCATAACAAGTTTCATCTTATTTTACAAACTTTTTTTTTCAGGCCCAGGTCTGATATTTGTGGTGTATCCTCAAGCCATAGCGAAGATGCCAGCTTCTCAGTTATGGGCAGTCTTATTCTTCTTCATGCTGTTGTGTTTAGGATTGAACAGCCAGGTAATTCATCATAGTAGCACTCCGAGTAACATTCGGTAGACCTTTATGACTAGAGTAACCCTGAATGAGGTCTGAAGTAGTCAACGAGTTGAAATAATATAAAAAACCGATAATTGTTGATGCGAGTCTTCATTCCGTTCCTGAAAACTATTAATATAAACAATTGACAGCAGAGTATGACAACATTATGAAATGAGTTAAAATAGTTCACATCAATTATAAGCTTTTGTGATAAGATATGTCCACCATTGTAGTATAGTTAGCACGTTTGGCTACCATGCTGAAGATCCCAGGTTCAATTTCCAGAAGGTGAAAATAAATATTACTGATTTTTTACTCTAATATTTATTTAACCTTTTAACCGCGTTAACTTTGTGCCTAAGACGCCCGTGCGCGGCGGTATTTCGCCGTTTTTTAAATGATTACTTTTATCATGTATTTAGTTAAGAAACGATTTATTTTCCTAAACAAAAGCGTTCAACGGGATTCATTGTGCCTTTTTGGTACTCTATATTACACTTGTGTCACATTATTCTTGAAATATATCGAAATATAAACAAATTAGATCGTAACATCAAAGCACGCGTGTGTCACTCTTACCCACTGGCGATGCGTAGCGTCGAGAGTGAGACAGATATAGGGCATGATTATGGCGCGGACTAATTACCGACCGCAAGAAAAATCAGGGATCTGTTCTTTTATTTATCCTTGTGATGTTACAAATTATTAGTCAGATATATCAACAGATGTCATAAGGCCAAGGATTGACGTATTATTTTATCCAAAGTTCCTCACCATGAAAAAATCCCTCTAAGTTGAACTGAGGTTCGAAACTTGGAGCAATGTAAAAACGCAAACGCTTATGTCAGCCGCGTATGGGGCATGTTTTGTTAAAACACATACGGTTATGCGAGCCGCGTGGATCCGGTTAAAAATACCTTTGATTGGTGGTACCTTGCCTTTGTGTGATCAATAAAACACTTTATATATGTGATTTATTTTATTTTATTTATTTATTGTGTTTAATTTATAACATAGGTCATGGTAAATATAATGATTACTGATACAATATTTCAGTTATGATTTATGAGGGAGAGTAAAACTATATTTTAAATTAAAATATGTAGTCATTGTAGTTTATAGGTAAAACAATAAGTTGATTTAAAGTCTACTTATTGTTAATATTAAAAATATCTAATATTAAAAAAGTAGATAGGAGTTATTATCAGTATTAATCCTTTTTTTACTCACACTATATCTGACTGTGAGTAGTTTCACATTTGCAATTTCGAATAAGTAAAAAGGTGGCAAGATCAATAATGCATTATTTGAAGAGCATAACAACACTATATTTAACCTGCGATCCTACATGACGTTTGGGGAACAATAATATTATGCATGTGGTTGACATTTATGCATTAAACAGAGTATATGAATTTACAAAATGTGCGAAAGCAACCGTGTTTGGGTATTAGGTATTTTCAGTATTATATCTTGTACTGAAGTGCAGTATTACAATGTTGGTATTTATCTTGTTTCAGTTTGCGATAGTTGAAGTCGTTGTGACATCGATACAAGATGGATTCCCCAAGTGGATTAAGAAGAGGCTTGTGTACCACGAGCTGCTAGTTTTAATTATTTGCTGCGTTTCATTCCTGTTTGGTTTACCTAATATAGTGCAAGTGAGTAATACCATTCAATAAGAAATTTAAAAAAAAGTAATAATATAAGTTTAAAAACAAGAAAAACCTTAAAACTGTTGTGTGGAAGCTAAACGTGGACTATCAATAAGGCAGATGGGGCTGGCTGGAGGCGTTTGAGATGTAGTTCTACAGGCGGATATTGGGGATTCATTGGTCAGAACATGTAGAGAACCACGAGGTATTAAGCATGGCTGGGGAGTCTATATGCTTACTATACAAAGCAACACAACAGCAAGCCAAATGGATAGGCCATAATATATGACACCCAGGCCTGCTTCTTATGATTATAGAAGGCATGTGCAATGGCACAAACTACAGAGGACAACACCGCTTAACCTACATGGACCAAATTATCTCCGACATGCGATACAGCGGGTACACCGAGTTGAAGAGACGGGTGGAGACTGACCATGAGGTCAGTCTCCACCCGTCTCTTTCATAAGAAGCAGACCAATCATCACACAGATTCCCACGAAGAAGAAGTAATACCAAACTCAAAATCACACAAAGCGTTTTCCCTAATACTTAAAATAAATCAGATTATTAATTTTTTTTTTATTTTTATAAAATACATATTTAAATAATACAAAATAGTTAGTAAATATACAAAACATTTCAAATATAACGTTTCTACCTCTCTAATAAAGTAGATACTTGTGTTTAGAGAGGGAGTTCGTTTTACAATTATTATTTTTTTTAAAACAAAGTAAATTAGAACAAAGTAAATAAATAAAAAAATCCTTGGTATGGAGTCTAGGTAAGGGTGAGTCTTATATGTTTTTACATGTATTATAAGCGTCATTGGCAGTAATTTGCTCAAAATTTCCGACGCAAAGTCCTGTACACTATCAAGTACTTTATAATTTTTGTTCATTGATTATTTTAGTCAAATTTATTATATTCTTTTCAGGGTGGAATATATTATTTCCAATTAATCGACCACTATGCGGCTTCCATATCTATCACGTATCTTGCCTTCTTCGAAATTATTGGCATCACTTGGTTCTACGGAGTAAAGAGGCTATCGAGAGATGTCAAGCTGATGACTGGACGGACTCCGTCGCTCTACTTCCGCTCTTGTTGGCTGGTGGCTGCACCTTTATTACTATTTGTAAGTGCTCTCCTAAAATTACAAACAAGAAAGTTTTGGTTGTAATGTTTGATACCTTCATTTAAAAGAACGCCCTTTATAAGTGAATTTGACTATCAAGTTAATACCATGTCAATTCAATGAGGTACCGTATCCGCCATTTGGGTGTTTATAAGGGTCAAAGAAGAAGAAGGTTGTAAGTCTTTCAACCTCTGGGTCAATCTTCATTCTCGACAACATAATTCCCTCCAAACGTTCTCTATTACTTTGAGTCATTGTCCATATCTCCAAGCTGTTTAACACTATACCGTAGAACGAGGCTACTCGAACTTTGTGTTACTTGAGCCCAGTACAAAAAAGAGATTTAAAGCTGTATTTGGTCTACAATAATGAACGTATTGTGACAATAAGTGTCACCTGTCAGGGAAACTGTCCTGTTAGTAGAGAGCGGGAGACGCTTATAAGCATTGTTTGCTTACTTTTGGTAGAAGCCGAGAGATGCAAAAAATTATTGTTCAGATCGTAAATGGGTTTAGGGTTACTTATGACTAGTATGCGACTCTAATTAGTATACTAATTCGGTTTGGGGCTGATGAAAAACTGCCCGACAACAATGTGTTAAGATCAGTATTTAATGAGTACCTCCCCCCCTTAATTCTTTTATTTGATATGTTCATCTTGTGGGAGACCATCCACCAGCTTCTCCTTGTTCTTTCTAGCAATATGTCCGATGACTGATATATGATTTATCGAAGGCATAACAATATAATTATAGTTTTAATTTTTCAAAAGTAAAGGCCTCAAAGGATGAATTGGGAACAATCCACGATTGATTGAAATTGTTTGTTATCCGCAGTCAGTTTGGGTGTTCAGCTTGATAGACTACGAGCCCCCCACATACCACAACGGAGACTATCACTACCCGGGCTGGGCCGAGGCTCTGGGCTGGATCTACGCCTCCATCTCTCTCATCTGCATCCCCGCCTACGCCATTGTCACCATCACCAGGGCTGAGGGCAACACCTTCCGAGAGGTAAGGAACTATTTGTTCTCAGGTACTACTTGGATGTTTAACCAAGATATTGCATCACATTGATGAGTCAGGTTATGGTTTTGTGGAAGTGTCACTGACCTATCTGAGATCTGTGGTTCAATCCTCCACTCTTTTTAACACACTTAGGACGGGAAAGCTATTTTTACCCATTTGGTCGATGCTTAAGGACAGGTAGGGTATTTTTACCCTCTGCGCCGGCCTCATTTCAAAGTCAGAAAATAAGGAATTAGGTATTTACTGTTTTTTTATATAATTATTATGTATCAATCTCTATGTAAAGATCTAAACTAAAGGTACACAACTATCAAATCTCGTCTCCAGCGGCCCGCAGGCGTAAAAAACACCCATCCAAAATGTATTAATACTTTATTTATTGTTTCGGCATTAACTTTGTGGTAAGACATGTTACAATGATTAAAGAAAACACTTGTTTTTATACAGACCTGAATGATGGAAGTTTAACTTCTGAAACATGTAGTCTATAATAAAACTCAAGTGGTAAAAAACAAGTGTTTTCTTTAATCATTGTGTTAATACTTCTTAATAAAATTCAAACATTACATACAATTTATGTATTAATCTAAAAATTAAACGCCAAATCAATAAATAAATTACATCCAAATGTAAATGTGTTTTAGAAAAATATTTTACGATGATATTAAATGTGGCAAATACCCAAAAAACAATGGGGATGTGTAGAAAAATAATTGAAAGATTTCTTTGTATATTTTTAAATGTTTCTTTAAAAAATGTTTTTGTTACAGAAACTGAAAAACTCGATAAAACCAGCGTTTGAATGTAAGATATGCAAGATGCATAATTGCGAACACCTGGAGGACAGTGTGTCCATGACGGGGAATGTGATCCTCACTCCGATCCTGGGGATGCGCGACCAGAACGGCATCCCCGCGGCCACCGTGCTTCCCGCCCAACCCAACCACATCCCCAACGCCACCTAGACCTGACGGCTCACACTGCCATAGCAATACATTGTGATATTTCTCATAGCAATAAAAATATATTATGGGAACCAAACTACTTTTACGATATTCAAATGCGCGTATTTATATAATATTATGTAACTTTTGTTGGAATTTGTTATTATTATACATATATAAGTAAGCTTTAAGGTTTGTTTTGGCACTTCGGCCCAAGATTATTGTGTTTTACAACTTTGAGTTTGGAAAAAATAGCCACAGCACTTAAATTACTGTTGCTAGGTCCTCGTAATAGGTTGTCCGCAGAGTTCTATCGTATTTAGTTCAGTAAATTAGTCCGCCTCCGTAGTGTAATGGTCAGCACGCTCGGCTACCATTCTGGAGGTCCCGGGTTCGATTCCCAAGGGGGGTAAAATAAATATAAGTGATTTTTTCACTGTCATATTTATTCAATATTACCCTGGACTGGTACCTGAAGCGGAGGCCTGATCACCTTTCCTTCATGTGTAAACAATCAAGATAACACTGTGTTTATATGACGCAGTGCCCTATGCACCATTGGGGTGCGGATAAGGGTTTTATTATTATTTTATTAAATTAGTGAGGTTGTACAACAGGCAATTGGCAAATCATTTTGAGGGTGGCTTCTGATAATAAAAATATATGGTAACCAGTCAAACCTCCATCGGCATATAGAAAACCTTATATCAAGTATTGATTATTCTGTATTCACCCTACAAACAAAGTCAGAGTTTCTCACCTATATAAGAGTTTGAAGTTACGCAAGTGTTTATGTGTCCATTTATTCCCTAACTGAGAACTTTATTATCATGGTTTAAAATAAAACCGACTTGGTTTATAATAAACATGTACTATCAAGTATTAAATTGACCTTTATTCATAAAGCAATCTCTGATCAACGGCTGCTGTGAAAAAAATATGAAATTCCCTTAATATTGTCTATTCCCTCAAAGTATAGATGTGCCTAATGAGTTATCTATAATTTTTTAGCTACCCGATTGAAATAGTATTTGTTACTTTTCCACGGTTTATATTTCTTTCCAGCTCAAGTATTCGATGTCAAATTAGTAAATATGATAAGAGCTAGAAAAACACAATACACAACGAAATTTCACCAAATAAGTGACAATTTCTTCTGAAAAAGTTATTACGTAATTCTGTTTTTTTTCTTCAAAGTACATATGCTCTTCTAGGCTAATATCTCTGGAATGGATTTTGACTAACCATATGTAGAAGGGATTAAAAAAAAGTATTGCATCTCACCCAAATACTGCAGACTTTCATACTGGTACATTTTTGCCTTGTTAAATTTTGTACAGAAAATAGCATATTTAAAATATTTGTCCACTGACATCTGCATCAGTACTAAATGACTATTCTCATTTAGCCCTACTATTATTTCAAAGAAATAAGCAAAACAAAATGATCGTTATAATACCCATGTACCCTGTTTCAACTTGCCTAAACTGCATATATGAAAATACGACAGAAGTTTTCCGATGGCTTAATATAATACATATCGCTGGTTTAATGACAAAGGGCCACAACGCAAAAAAAATTAACTCTTTATTCCAAAAATGGCTTCTTAATCATCAACATTTTCATATTCGAAAGATACCCATGATTCTAGCGTTAGAAATGTACATTTCTTAGTCTTTTTTGAAAATAAAAATGTTGACAATTTAGATACCATTTTTGGAATAAAGAGTTTAATGTTTTTTGCGTTGTGGCCCTTTGGCATTTCACAAGCGATATGTACAGATGTGATTATATTTGCAAACACATATTTATTTTGCGACATTTACATTGCCAAATTATGTAAAATAGTTGTAAAACCATTAAATTTGAATGTTTAATATAAGTATGATTGCTACACTTCATTTATTACTTTAAAAAAAAAAACAATAATAATTAATAAGCATAAACGATGGGAACGTACATAATACATTCCAGTACTAGTCCAGTTTGTTTGAAATGTAGTATTCTAGAGATAATTGAAATTATAATTTAAGTAGTTAAGTATCATGCTCAATTGTGTTACCGCCACATTAAAAAACATATAAACCTGTCGGCGAGTGAGTTCTTGGGAACTAAATTGTATCCGAGGAGTAAATTCGTGTGAACTGTAATCCGAAAAATGAATTTTAAAAAAAAAATCACAAAATAGATTAACCAGAAATAAACTTATATTGTCAATAAAAATGTGCTAATAAATTCATGAATTCAAATATGCTAAAACTAATGCCAGATTTTAATATTTTTTCAACCATGGATGTTGTCAAAACAAAAAATTTTAAATAGATTTTTTTTGGATTAAATTGTAATATGCATATTTTTTCCTGTCAAAATTTGGCCCCCTTTACTGGAGCTTTCTAAAGAAATCTCCTGTATTTTCAATGTACTATTGAAATATATATAATGTAATATTCAACATGATTAATAAATTTAAAAAAGTCTATTATTATGATTACCAGTTAAAATCACATAGTTAAATTCTATATATACATATTAAATAATTATTTCATTAAAATTTGAATGTTGAAGTCGGTATTACAGATAACTGCCATACCGATTTTACAATTCAAATTACAGTTCAAGAAATTAAGCGAAAGATATTACTATAAGTCTTATTTTTTATAGATGAAATTTGATAGTCTGTAAATTATAAGCCCAAATGTAACATACCCCTTTGGGACTGATTATTTTTGGATGATAAGGTTCCTTCATACTCTCAGACAGGTTTAATTGTAACTAAAAAGCCTACTGTTTTATTTATATTCATGAAACTTCATACATATTGAAATATTTTTATCAATAGTAAAAAAATAATAATAATAAGTATTTTAAACATGTGTTGAAAGTTCATGGCATACATACTGTTTATGTGTATAGTATAAATGTATTTTTATTTTTGTGTTTATGTAAAATCCACTCTTCCCAAATCTACACATTTCAGAAATAGACTTTTTTATATGCCCGGGAGGGCAGATATAAAATTTGAAACTTTATTCAACCACGCATGGATTTTCAAGGATCTTCATATTTGTATTGTGCTTAATGTAATATGTAACATGATTAATAAATTTAAACCATTTTCAAGGATCTTCATATTTGTATTGTGCTTAATGTAATATGTAACATGATTAATAAATTTAAATAAATATAACCCAGAGGTTATAATGTAATTAATGTTTAATTAGTAAATACCACTATTTCTTAAAATCTACTGTGACACGTGTTTGGATGCATTCCGCATCATTTTCAAACACCGTATGTTTGAAAATGATGCGGTGTTTGAAAATTACTTACGGTGTTTGAAAATGATGCGGAATGCATCGAAACACGTGTCACAGTAGATTTTAAGAAATAGTGATATTTACTAAGTAAAACATTAATTAAAAATGGATAAATTTTACCACAAAGTTACTGCCGAATCAATTAATGAAAGTTATTTATTTTGTCTTATGTAAAGCATGCCAAATTGTATACATATTTTTTGCAAAGTTAATTTATATATTTTAAAAAGATATTGTATTTTTACGTACACAACAATACAAATGAGACACTTTGATAACAATGCTTTGAGAGCTTTGTATTTTCATTTCTGATTTTTGTTTTTTCTAGTAAAAATTGCCAAAACTCGCATCACATTAATATTTTAATATAAACAGCCGTTCCAGTGCATTCTGTGACCAAAAAAACACTTGTACAAATAATTTTGAGTACATTATTAGGAAGAAGTGGATTCTATTCAGACTAATAAAAAATATAAATAGCATATTTTATTGTATAAAATTTGAAGAGCTGTGTTTCAAGCATAATAAATTTTACATTCCACAATTACATTTATTACACAATATTTTTGTATATATATTTACAAGTTATTATAATGATTGAGAAATTATTATGTTTAGAAAGATTTATTTTTCTCCATATTAAAGTTTAAGGTATTGATACTCAATAGCTTTGACTTTTCTTATTTTAATTTCTAAATGACCTTAAAATGCAGTTTTGCATTCGTATAATCGTTTCTAAGATACAGAAAGCTACTTCTAAAAAGGCAAGCTATAATTATATGTTTTATCATAAAGATACAGAAAAGAAAATTAAATTATTTAAAAATATATTTATATATGATCACTATTTCTATATCGCTCATTCCTTTCAACAACGTCATATTTAAAAAATCGACAATTATCAGTTATGCATGTTTATGAAATGCCCAGAAAATGTACTATATCCCAGCAAAAGCGGCATATTTCAAACTTAATATTTACCCGCTACAGGGCAGAAAGTGTTGTTTTTGCATTTTGACGAAAAGGTATTGTTTAATTATTTTTTTAAATATAATGAATATTTTTCAAATGGAGCAAAAACATTCAGGTTTTACCTAAAAAGATCTGTTGCACAGTAAAAAGTTCAATAAGTGGCTTGATATTTTTAATACATTTTATTATATCTTTAAACTTTAAAAACAATCTCTTGAAAAATCAAGTTTTTTTATATATGAAGTTGTTGAAAGGAGTGAGCGATATTTGTACTATGATCGTAAGCTACAAAACACAATTTTACAAAAAGATTTGAACATACAATTATTTCCCATATATTTGTACAAAGTTGTCGAGCGGCAAAGAAAAACGAAAATATAATTGTCAATTTGTGGTTTACAATAGTATAAAAAATTATTATAGTATTGAAAATTACATACGATATATGAAATGTGAAATTTTGAAGAGAACATAAAAAGTGAGTAATTGAATTTTTTCTTCACCACCCGCAACATTGCTTTAAAGTAAGACAATTATGTATTTAATACATATATTTTTATTTTATCAAATCGTCGAAAGTATGTGAAATATCAAATTTTTAAACTCTTTGTTTCGATTGTCTTTTGGTATTATTATTATAAAATAAAATTTAAAAAATTACGATGGTTAAATGATTTTTTTTTAAATTACAGTATTTTTATCCTGACATAAAAAATAAAACAACAAAAAATTTCAGAGCAAATGTAAATATTTTTAGTTTATAAAAACATTTGTTTCAAAATAAGACAACACAAAATAAATTAAATTGTTTTTATTTACGCTGACATAAAAAAATGCATATTCATTATATTTTTTAAACCTAAACAAGCAGACGAATGTCTTTTAAATTCAAACTATATTTTGTTATTCTGTTATAATGAAGAGAATTGTATAATTGTATACATGACTAAAAACGCCTTTGCAAAATATTGATGGTGTTGTTCGATCCAATATGTAATAATTTTTTAAATTAATCTTATTGATGTTCAATAATACTTTTTTTTATTCGAACACATTACAATAAAATTTATAATCGGAAAAAAATTATACTTATAAGAAAAAAATATATATATATTCAATTCTCCCACAGAAAAAGTTATGATAAGTGAATAGTTTTCACAAGTCTTCTCCTAAGCCACACAAATGTATTGTAATATACTATTATTTTTTAATTATAAAAATCGAATATGAAACATATATCATGTAAATAGATTACAATCCTTAGGAACAAATTTAAACTAAGCAAAATAAATTATGTTGACTGTTATATTGTTTTTATTTTCATTTATCCTTTTATCATCCAAGAAAATTATTCTGAAGCAGTGATGGTTCCTATTGCATCAACAGTCCAGTAATATGGCACCATATTCCTTATGACATCACAGCAAAATTAAAATAGATGACTAATAAACAAATAAACAAATTTGCTTTTTTGTTGTTTTCTTATTTATATGTACAAGGAAAAACATCTGAAGTCTCTATTTTATAGGCTTGTTCGTGGATAGGAGAGAAACAATAGGAAAGTCATGAAAAATACATTACATCAGTCAAAAATAAATCCTTTTACACTCTTTCTAAATAGAGTATCTAACTAACTGTGCCACAACGTCTATATAACTTTGCCAATGATTCTATAATCTTTTCATTTGTCAGTTGTAACCATTGAGCTCTAATTGAAGTCAAATAAAAAGAACCATAAAAGCAGCAGAAAGGAGAAAAATTGATGCTTTCGAAATGTGGTGTTGGAGGCGCATGCTCCGAATTCCATGGACAGCTAGACGCACCAATGAGTCCATTTGCCAAGAACTACGCTTGGATCCTTGGATTAACCTGCTGGCCAATGTCTATACCCGACGGATTCTCCAGTTCTTTGGACACGTTGCGCGTGGCAACGAGGGTAGCCTGGAACGACTAATTGTGATCGGTAGCCTGGAGGGAAAGAGAGGGAGAAGAAGATCCCCACACGATGGACCGATCAAATTAAGGCAGCAGCAGGCACCTCAGTGGTTGGAGCGCTATGTGCAGCGCAGTCAAGGGATAACTGGAGAAGAGTCATTGCTTCTGCAAGGGTCACAAGAAAAAAGAACACAAAAAATACAGGATGACAACATCAATGGTTGACAATGTTTATTTCAACCAATTTTTAATAAAATTTATAGTTCTAGATTAGCTTTCCAGGTAGGTACTAGAGCTCGATGCTCATAGAACATAAAAACCTTTGTCATTTTAGCCTGAACTGTCAATAGTCAAAACGCTAGAGAACTGCAAGTGAAAAATACCTGAATGGTAAAAATGAGATGGATTTTTTACACTAAAACCATATAATATTTAGATATTTCAAGTACTTTCTTACAAAATCGAGTGAAGGAATTTAAAAAAATATATATTTTTTAATTTGATTCACATACAACTCCAAAAGGCTTTGCCGAGAGTTGCAGAAGATTGGCCTGCACATATCAAGCAGTGACTCATCAAAGTCCGCATAACATGTACTAATAAAGCAAAATCTTTACAACCAAAAGCTTATGTACATATTTGATTATTCACATCGTAATTTTAGGTGGTCCTTTCCAAGAAAACATTTTAAAAAACCCATCACAACATTCAACAATAATATAAAGTTTTTAACTCAAGCGGTTCTTCCCCAAGTACTTAATTTTCCTGGTATGAGTGTAATCTTTAGTAAGATAAATCATACTATGTTGATATATAAATAAATACACAGGTATTGCAACCTTTACCAATAGTATTATTCCAACGTCTGAGAAGTGCACACCGTTCAAGAAAAACCGGTTCTTAAAAATAATGGGTGCTTCCAAGATATTTCTTCTTTTAGTCTTATTTTTTGTAATAAGTGCTTGTAACGCAGGTATGAACATTATTTATTATTACTACCAATTCAACAATTAATTATTGAGTCAATAAGAGATGCGATGATATTCAAATATCAAAGCTTCGAATACCAGGAATGTTGCTTAACCACTAACAAATTTTAACAAAATCTTCATTTGATTTTTTTTTTACATTCTATAAGTATGGTCAAAAAAGTTTTTAAATGTGAATAACGATAATTAAAAATATTTTATGAAATACAAAAAAAAAACAATCATTAGATTCTAAAAACGTGTAATTTATTATTTTTATTCCATTTTAAAATAATTTACAAACAACATTTTGAGTGTGTCCAAATACTTGTTCACTAATCTGGGATTCTCTAGTTAGGAGATATTTTTACATTTCGACACCTCAACAAAGAAGAATATGGAGTCTGTGTATTTACAGGGGTTACAACTTGTCACATGCTGGTTAAGTGATCACTTTACACACATGCACCATTTACCATTCTACAAGCACATTACTCAAATTTTTGGAACTACTTACCTAATTTTTTTGTTAAAACTAATCGTCTATACTAATCAAATATAATTGCTTTTAAAACAGCTCTATCTGTTCAAATTTTAGTCCACATATTGACATACGCTTAAAATGCACAAAAATAAACATAACCGCTAGCAAACCCATTGATTTCTACTGACAAAATAAAATCAATTGCAGTTATGAATAATTCATAATAAATCTGTTACACCAACAATAACTGTATTTTGTTTATTTTACACCACCATACAAGTATTTAATTGATTTAAAATGGATAATACACTCTCATCTACGTACATAGGATAAGAGAAGTATTTTTGCAGTGAACCACTGCAAAGTCATCAGAAGGCAGATGTTCAGTTAAAATTCCGAGAAAGCAATATGTTATCTAGTCAAATATGTCAAAGGGCATTTCATTATTGCGCATAAAGTTTATTTTATTATTTATGATATCAAAATATTTGTAGATATTTTAACTCATTGACCACCAGAAACATAATTAGTATTTGTCAAATGCAAATCCATAGATAATATTTCAATTCAATTCAATTTCAATTTAATTCAATTTCAATTTATTTATTTTGAATTAACATATACATTACGAACTAAAAAATTTAAAGCGTATACATTAAAATCGAAAATATGCAAGAACTATTGCTAAAGGTGTAGAAGAATCCCGCTTCGGAAAACTCCTTCAGACACATGGAACAGATCAATATCCAATGAGATATTGTTCAACATAGCGGTAGATCTTCCTACAGGCTACTACCAAAATTTTGATTACTGTGTTTGTCAATCATGGGTAGAATTAGTGAATGCTACACTTGTGTAAAGTGATCACTTAACCAGTCTATGACAGGTAGTAAACCCTGGAAATACTCAGACTTCCATGTTCTTCTTCATCTATGTTGAGATGTCAAAATTCAAAAATAACTCCTATGTGGAGAAACCCAAATTTGTGAACAAGTATCTGGACACACTAAAAATGTTAGTAAATTTGCCTTGTAAAAGATTTAGCTCAGTAAAAGGGAAAAATTTGATTAAGGCTTTCAGGAGGCTCCCCAACTGAATCCCCCATTCTTAATATTAGTTGTGACCATGGAAAGCTGAAGATAAAGATATTAATATTTTATTGAGTTTATATTTAGATGTCTCGTTTCTTTCACTTCAGAATGCCCGAGAATTATAACTAAAAAAATGTGGGGTGGACGTCGCAATTCAGAAGTTGAATACATAATAATCCCTGTATCTTATGCTATTATCGAGCATACAGGCACACCGGAATGTCAAACGCTGTCGGCATGTTCAGAAAATGTAGCAAACATACAGAACTACCACATGAACACCTTAGATTACCACGATATTGGATACAAGTAAGATTACAGATATATTGATTGTAAATCACATTAGGGAAGGTAACCCGTCATATGTTTTAAGTTTAACCAATATAGAATATATAATTATCAAATATGTCATAAATACCCAACATTTTGATCGTTTCATTGCAAATAATGTATTTTATTTCAGTTTTTTGATTGGAAGTGATGGTAATATATATGAAGGAGTGGGGTGGCACAGAGTCGGAGCGCACGCCGTTTCCTGGAATAGTAAATCCATAGGAATTGCATTTATTGGTGATTTTTCAGGTAAAAATAAATTTGTACATGAAAAAAGTTCGGGTGTTGTCAAATGTCTTTCTGATGTGTGAAAATAATATGTATTAAATATGAGCACTTGTAGTAGTGCTTTTTCTTTTGAAATTATTTGAAAGAATTTCCTGCAATTCCAAAATGTTATTACCGTCATATTTTGAGTAGAACGAACCACCTTCGCTATGAACTAGATAAACTCCTGCGTCATATAAAAAATGTAAATAAAAAACAAACCCAAATAACATCTTCAGTAACAATTTTGGTAATTGCATCAGTTGGGTTTATGATACAAAGCATCAAAAACTCTTTGGAACATTCAATAAAATATTTTTATTAATGGGGTGAAATGATTCTTGGTACCCATCTTGCGCTGACTTTTGCGGACCCAGATGGTCATGCATTATCTTGATGACTGTTATTGAGGATAATTTTACAGTTTTGAAAAACCATTTTCCCTGATAGTGTAAAAACACCTAGTGACTATTAATGTGTTGTGACATCTCTTCTTCTTCTCCTTCCAGATATTTGAGTAATTGTCTACTTTGCTTAAGTAATCACTTGAAACCAGTATTTTACCATATATGTGTCATCATAAAGTGCTGCATCCACCAGTTTTTTTTTTAAAAAGCTTTTTTGTTTTTGTTAAGAACTAAATAGCTGGACTGAATTCATATCAGACATGTCAGATTGTCTCATTCTTCTGACATAAAAAAAAAAACATCCATGAGAGTACATAAATTTTATTCTAAATGCTTACCAAACACTACATTATGGATATAGTCGACTTTAATTGAAGAAAAATAATCCAAATTGATTTGTAAAATACTACACGGTACTAATTTCATTTTATATTTTTTTTAGATAAACTACCTCCGCAGAAATCTTTAGATGCGGCAAAGCAATTAATTGCATGTGGAGTAGAAACTGGTGAACTCTCTGAGAGATATAAACTTCTCGGACATCGTCAAGTCATATCAACTTTAAGCCCCGGTACAACACTATATCAAGAGATTGTGAACTGGCCACATTTTACGCAACTTAATTAAAATCTTCTAATTTTTTTCTATGTTCATCATAAACTAAGTCATCTATTAGATTCATGATAAAAAAATTGTATGTAATGTTGTCATTACATCGTCTCAGAAAATTTAGGTAAATGTAAGGGACGAAATAATAATAAAAAAACATTTATGGGCAGGAAGCAGAGAGAAATAACGAATAGAGATTTTACATCTAAGTGGATAATGGCTTTGAAAAAATTTAAGTATTTTTTGTAAATTGGTTAACCAAAATGATGACAGTTAAAAAATAAATAAAAAGTTGCCTGGAATACAGTATGCATTAAAAAAATATAGAGCTATGTTTGGGAAACTACCATATCAGATGTAGCAGTTGATATATACAAATAAAAAATGTAACATTCAATTAAGGAAAAATACAAAAGTATGAAATTATCATGAGTCTTTTATTATTATCCAGTTCTTTAATATAATAAACTCAAGCTATAAAAGTATAAAAGAAAAGCTCTATGGTATTCTCACTCTCTCTCTTTTCCACTTTTATGGCTCAACACAACAGCGACATAATTTACTGATGAAAATAACAATGTCCTCCCCTGTTGAAAAGGTAAAAATCCCAGTAAACAAATGAGAAAAATTACACGGTTATTAGGTGATAATATTCCAAGTATACTTTAATATTTATTACAACCTGTCACACGGATATAAAGATACACATTTATAATTTAGTAGAAAGTTTTCATCCTTTGATGACAGCAATCGGTTTTAGTTTGATGCACTTTTTGCTGATTCCCGCAGCGTGACAAGTGTCGACAACATCCGTCACATTTTTATAGGATTCGGGGGCCTCTTCCATGACTAATTTAGGGGACGCAACTCGGATAGATATTCCCAGAGTATTAAGCTTTTCCAATACATCTTTATAGTCTAGATTTCTTCTGGATTTGGCCCTAGAAAGAGCTCGACCCTGCAAAAATTCAAATAATAATATTTTAGTAAAGAGTTGTTGAAATAACTATGAATTGAACCTAGGAACTTGTGTATGGTAACCAATTGTGCTAAATACTAAGCCATGAAGATAGATTTTATACTGTGCGATATGTATTTTTAATAAGTATGAAGGTTTTTTTTTTTCAAAAACAGCAATCTCCAGGTGTCGCATATTCTACATAGTATTCTTCAAATATAAGTAAGTACTTGATTGTTATTTTTTCAATGACAACATTGAGTTGTAAATGTTCACTTGTTGCTATGTTCAAGTCGGTTTGTCAAACTTAGTATGTACTAAGTTGACCAAATGTAATTTTCTTTTTCCATTATCTCGTAATTCAATAGGAATGAGTAAAAAATTATGACCTGGAGTGTTAAAATATTTTTCTAATTCTTTATTTTAAGTGTTTTCACACAAACATCATTTATAAATTATGCGAGAACTAGAAATGCACAGTTTATACCTACGCTGTGCAAGCGGATATTCTGCAAGGCATCAGACAGTCTTATTTTATTTTAATAACTAACAGTAATAAATATATGAGGGTGAAAACGTCAAATCCTGACTCCATATTCCAAGAAACTACAGTCTGCTAAAACCCCCATGGGTGTTAGTTTAACCTAACCTAACCTTGATCAGCATAAAAACTAGTATATCCCAACCCAAAGGAAAACAAAGTAGTTCCAGGTAGGAATGACTCGTTTAGTTTAGTCACCGACCCAACTAAGGTCAACTAGTTTTAAAACCACTTATCTTAAAATATAATGTTTGAGATGTAGGCACACCAGCTGAGTGTGTCAAAATAATAAATTTCTCCTATACTGTAAAGACTTTTATGTATGTTAATACAGACAAGATTTCATATTGTGAGAGATTATGTATTCAATCTCGAATCAAATTAAATAATATTACCAAAGCTCCCAATAGGTATGTTTAATACATTGGTATATTTGGACAGTTATCCAATGACTGTTGTGAGCACGCTTGGCTACCGTTCTGGAGGTCCCGGGTTCGATTGCCCGGGGGGGGGGGGTCTAATAAATATAAGCGATTTTTCACTCTTATATTTATTCAATATTACCCCTGAACTGGTCCCTGAAGCGGAGGGCTGATCACCTTTCCTTCATGTTTTAACGATCAAGATAACACTGTGTTAATATGACGCAGTGCCCTATGCACCATTGGGTGCGGATGAGGTTACAAGAAGATACTTACAGCTCCGTGACAGGTGGACCCGAAGGTCTCTGTCATGCCTTGGTGGGTTCCGGTGAGGACATAGCTACATGTTCCCATGGTCCCACCAATCAGTACCGGCTGCCCGGTCAACTGGTAGTCCACGGGGATCAGGGGGTGGTGGGGTGGAAATGCTCGCGTAGAACCCTGGACAAAATATAAAAGAAAAATAGTGAATAACCTACATATCTGGGAAGAATATGTGGACCTGTGAAAGAGGGGGAACAGTGGGCCATCTGGTACAACAACAAACTGATGATATATCAGGTCCCTAGCATCTAAATCCATATGAAACTCCTCAGGCTAAGATGGGCTGGACATGTACAGAGAATGCCGAATAATGTCAAAAGGAATTATGACTGGATATCCAGGTGGAAGGAAAAAACAGGAAAAACCCAGACTGAGGTGGGAGGACGAAGTAAATACATATGCACTAGAGATCATGGCTTCGACAAAAAGAAACGCAGAGAAGCTCTAATGCACACAGCAGTCCATGGAAAGTTCTATACTTGGTTTAAGCCTGAGAGATAAAATTAAATAAGAAAAATTAGGACCAGAACAGAACCAGAATAACGGATATCGTGGATCGCGTAGCAAGACTCAAGTGACAATGGGCGGCACATGTTGCAAAACAGGTAGACCCCTAAAATTTTGAGATGGAGACCTTGGGAGAATAAAAGAGGCATTGGAAGACCTCAAAAAAGATGGTCCGACAACACAGCCGCTGTGGGGGTAGAAATTGGCTGCAAGCAGCAACAGACCGAAAAAAATGGAAGGATGCGGAAGAGGCCTATATCCAGCAGTGGAGGACAAAAGGCTAAAGAAGAAGAAGAAGATTGTATAGAGGTATTTCTTACCTTCCGATGCACTAGAAGGGTTCTAAGTTTTCCATCCACAACATGTTCCTCAACCTTGGCTATATTATGCGACACATCGTAGATGACGTGCATGTCCAGGTCATCGGGGGTCTCGTGAAACTGTTTGGCAAACGCCTGTCTGGTCAGGAATGTCATGGAGCTGCGGTTGACCCAGGCAAAGTTGGCCGCCGCGGCCATGGACTTGAGGTAGTCCTGACCTTCCTGGGACTGGATCCTGGCGCAGGCGAGCTGCCTGTCGTTCACCTCGATATTATCTCTCTTCATGGCCTTCTCCATCTGCACGAGGGCGTCTGTAGCCACCTGGTGGCCGAAGCCTCTACTCCCCGAGTGGATCATCACGCACACCTGTCCGAGTGTTTCAATGCCCATTTTGCTAGCGGCGTATTTATCATATATCTCCTCCACTACTTGGATTTCGGCATAGTGATTACCAGCTCCGAGGGTTCCCAACTATGGGAAAAAATACATAAAAAATTAAATATGAAAATTTCAGCACCTTATATTTGAAGCACTAAATTTGTGATTTTCCATTTTATAATTAAAATGTAACTTTGTTTTAAAATCACTATAAATATTTTATCATAACTTAATTGTAATGTCTACCGGTTTGAAACCAGTAGACATTATAATTTAGTTATGATAAAATATTACATTTTAATTATACCTTATATTTATATTATTTTTTGACAACTCAACATAGATGAAGAAGAATATGGAAGTCTGGGCACATACGGAAAGCTTAGATTTACATATTTTTCTTCACCTGTGTTGAGTTGTCAAACAATAATATGAAAAATAACTCCTGTAATTGGAGATAATCTGCATTTGTGGACAAGTATTTGGACACACTCAAAATGTTGCACCTTATATTTACATTTTGACATCTCAACACAAATGAAGAAGAATATGGGTATTTACAGGATTTATGACCTGCAATAGGCTGGTTCACTATACACACGTAAGTGATCACTTTATACACGTGTAACATTCACCATTCTTCCCATGATTGATAACTACACTAATCAAATTTTTGGAACTCACACATATACCATAAATCTCATGTTGTTTCATTTTTGAGTTTGTGGCAGCATCTATGGTTGATTTGAGAAAGCTTTTGTTTAGCAGAGACCTTTTTATTTAAATATATGTAAGATCCTTACCAAATTATTTTACACACCGGGAGACGCTTGAAAATATGATTTAAAATTTTTATGCAGATTATAATTTGGCTAGTTGATTTTCTAAAAACATTTTGGGTGTGTCTAAATCCTTGTTCACAAATCTGGGTTTCTCCACTAAGGAGTTATTTTTATTTTCTTATATAATATTGTAAAAAGTTGCAGAAAGTTGTAGAAAGTTGAATTGCAACATGAGCTGTAATACCTGCGGTAAGCCTCGCTTTTTAGCTCGTAGGCTGACTTTGGATGGATCAGCATTGAGCATCCTTCCATACTCCTCGCAGTGCTCCTTGTCCTCTGCCCAGATGTAGCCTTCCCGCAGCGACCAGTCCATTCCCATCTCCAGAGCCTCCTCCAAGTCCCGAGCGTTCATCGGAATTATTCCCTTGGAACCGACTCCAACAGGAATGTGATCAAATAAACTTTGGGCCAGTTGTTCCTGAAATGTTTCAATAATTTTATGACAAATCTACAGGCGAATCGTGTAATGTAAACATCATTAGAACAAAGTCTGCTCCATTTCTAGCCTGTCTTCGATTTATTATGTGACATCTTATGAGTTCCATATTTAACTGGAGAATGCCAATTCAACGAAAAAGCGAAACAAAATCTAGAACATAGAAAATGCAGATGACAGCTCTGCTGTAGAAGCATATCCAAAAAATAAACTTGAATAAAATTATACTCTGTTGTACATATCACAGTTTTTCAGATGAGCACTTTTTTCTTTTTCTTTTTCAATCTTTATCCGCATCCTACAGTGCAAAGGGCACTACATCATATAAACGCAGTGTTATCTTGATCATTAACACATGAAGGAAAGGTGATCAGCCCTCCGCTTCAGGTATCAGTCCAGGGTTATATTGAATAAATATTACAGTGAAAATTTCGCTTTTATTTATTTAACCAAGTGAGCACTAGTGCTCAATAACTTGCAAATTTAAATCATAAAGGCTTGTTTAATTTTTTGATACTTGTTCAATTTCTATTTGAAAACTTGGCACATCTGATAAGATTCTTCTGGGATTCGCCTTCCATAATTCCATCGATTCATAATTCAGAATTTCCATATCGCTCACTCCTTTCAAGAACGTCATAAATCAAAAATCGTAAATTTTCAGTTGTGCATGTTTTCGGAATGCCCAGAAAATGTACTATATCCCAGCAAAAGCGGCATATTTTTAACTTAATATTTACCCGCAACAGGGCAGAAAGTGTTGTTTTTGCATTTTGAAGAAAAGGAATTGTATAATAATTTTTTTAAATATACTTAATATTTTTCAAATGAAGAAAAAACCTTCCGGTTTTAACTAAAAAGTTCTGTTGCACAGTAAAAAGTTCAGTAAGTGGCTTGATGTTTATTTTTAATACATTGTTTTATATTTTTCAACTTTAAAAACGTTCTCCTGAAAAATCAAGTATTTTTTATGACGTTCTTGAAAGGAGTGAGCGATATGTGTAACAAACTTTTGTTGTGATTAGTTTTTCTGTATTTAGTTAGAATAAGGGGATGAGAACTAAGGCTTGTTTACAGAACACAAAGGTGTAAGAAAGTGTACCAGTGTACCTTCACAGGCAGGACATCTTTAGCATGTAAATTGGTTCTCAGAAGACGTACTCCACAGTTGATATCGAAACCCACACCTCCTGGAGACACCACAGACTTAGGGTCCGCCATGTCGAATGCAGCCATATTACCTTAAAAGAACATTGCCTACATATAACACCCGTACACAATTTTTAACTCAGTACATATCGTCGTCATGCAGGAGAAAGTGACCAAGTGCATTTTTTTTACAAAAACATGATCATTGACTATTTGATATCTTTCTAGCTTAAAATTGCCCTGAAAAAATCCCAAAGGATTTCAAGCTTGGAAGTATAGTATATTGACTTGTTAAAAATGATTAACTTCATTGATGTTTATTTTCTTACCGAGCAAAAGTGACTTAAATGGCCCTCATGAACATTTTACGTTTTGTTAGTTGGTCACTTTCTCTTGTACGACTGAGATATATTCACGTTTAAAATATCCTGGAATCTCTTCATAAAATCATCATGTAGGATATAAAAGTGTTGGCAGCAAATCTTCTGGAGAGAATCCTGATGATTCGGGAATGTGGCTGTATTCACCTCTGCCTGGATTTCTTTTGAACAGAAGTTTTCCCACAAAGGCAGCTATGTTTTAATGAAATTCTGTATTTTTTGTTTTAATGAAATTCATTCATCACCTTGCAATCATCAATTTACCTCAATAAAAATTTTAAACAGATTTCTTAAATAAGCGACATCATTTTTGGACGTAATCAGGTTTGCCGGCAGTTTTTGTTTAAATTTTTAAGTACCGAGTAAAATAGTAAAAACAATCCAAACTAATAAATACCTTTTGAGGGTCAACGAATAAAATTGAAACTAAACTTAACCAAGCATTTTATTCATTCAATTCTAATGTAGATGCTTATATACACGATAAAAAAAATTCGAAAATTTTATTCTTCTGTAATTATCTATGTAAAATGTTGAATGAAAACGGTGTATTTTATTATTGATTTCTCAAATAGGTACGCCACGGCCGCCCCCTACCACCTGAACATTCTCATTACACTCCAGACCTGATAGCGCCCCCATGAAAAGCTCCAACAGCCACTAGGGGGCGGTACCGCAGCGTCAGGACCTATGATGTAGAATAATAAACTAATTGAAAAACTATGTTTTAACTTTAGAACTCAAAATACGTTTTTAAAACAAAAGATATTTTTATGGTTTTTAAATTATAAAGTAACCTGGCAAGTAGAGAAGATTTCACCTTTCCGGGAATATGGACGTAAATAAGTCGGTGTAAATTTTCCTCAAAGTAGTATCGACATTAATGAACATCAAAGTCCATCTGTAAGTTGGTATGATGTAACTTGTATAGCGATGACATCTAATGTAATTTTGTCATAAAATAAAACCTAGAGATGGTGTTTATAAATAATAAAAAAATACATAATATCTATCTTCATTATACATAGATTTGGTGAAACAATTTTTTTTAATGTAAAAAATACTCACTCCCCAGAGAAAGTCAAACATCAATTATTGTACTCCCGGAAAGGTTAAATATATTATGTTCAATTTATATTTATGTTCGTAACATGTGGTTATTACGAAAGCTACTAGATACAAAACATATTTTACCAATAGCAAATCCATAACCAGAATGTATATCAGGCAAGCCGACAGATTTTCCAACAATTCCCGGCAAAGCGGCTACATTAGCTATTTGCTTTACGCCCGGCAGGAAGCCACCGACGGCGCCGGGTCTGCAGGAATTGCGCAGTTCTTCAAACATTAACCTTTCCAGGGCGCTATTTACATAAAATACGCCTTCCACGTTCATATTCGGCTGAAAGCCTTTCTTGATACGCCAGCAGTGGTCGTTAATTTTCTCCAGATATTGGAGCTCATCATTATATTGACGAACAACCATTTTAACCAATTTTACGATTGTCGCCTACGAAATATATTGGCACTGTTTTTTTCGCCGCGAAAAATTAATTACAGACAAGAAAAAATGCAACGGTTTGCGAAATATTTCGTGAAACAAAACCAAAAATTGTTTCTTGACAGAGTATTATTGACATTTTGTACCAAAGACAATTTTGGTTTTTGACACGCTGCTTGCGACCACAAACAACGTAATAGTAAAGTGCACTTCCACAAACTTTTCTAATTGCGATTTTCATAGAAATAAACAAAAAGAGTTTTGTAAATTCTTGGATGGTCAAAATTAGTTATTTAAAAAATTGAGTAACGTTCTCAAATATGTTTGTTCAAGCATAAACATTAAAATTTCAGTAAAGTAAACTAGTACCTGCATACTTTTATGCTGGTCACTCACGACGAGGAAAATAGTAGATTTTGTTACATTTTCTCTGGTTTTGTAACGTTCAAGTACGAATTTTGGAAAGACGAAAGATTTCACTGCCAACCTGGCGATGTGACGCGAAATCGAATACCTACAGCGCCATCATTAGTATATGATATTTGTATATAAGCTTCGTTCGAGTCTGGCCGGGCGACCGTCATGAATTCATTGCACAAACTAATTTATATAATTCATTGTAAACGATAAATGACACGCCGGGTGATCTCGTGTTGAAAATAACTATTATGTATTGGAAATGTGAGTACTTCATTATTGGTAAGGCGTTTCCTCTCATTCCGCCGTTTGCTAAACAGCTGTCAAACAAATTACGCAAGAAATTTGTCTCGACTGCTGCTCAAATAAGCGCTAATTAGAAGAAATATGTATTCTATAACCTCCCGAATGACCCCATCAACAGCATTGCAGGTAATCAACTGTTTTTGTTGTTGTTTTTCATGCCTGAAAAACTGTGCAATCTTCTTTGTGTGAAATGTCATTCTGACAGTCCGTTGACAGCGAGTCTGTTTTTATTATCGTTTTTATGTTATATTTTAGGTAAAGTACGGACAACCGACTCTGAGCTGTCGGCAGAGCCACCTGGGAAATTTCGGAACATTGTCGGGATGGCAGAAGCCGAGTTTAAATATCCTTTAAAGAAAATACCCTGCGTGTCCAGCGCTCAAGAGGTGAACGATTAAATGTTATTTGAAGCCCACCTTTCATAAAGAGTTACACTAATCGCGCCATATCATCCGAGCATGGACTCGTAAGAAAGAAGCCAAACATAATTACAAGTACATTTATTGTCATATAATGTTGTTTATTGCAATATATGCATATAAAATAAGATTCAACAAACACAAAAGATGTCATTCAAAAATAACTACAGCACGTGGCGTATAGATTTTGAAATGGTTTTCCAGTTTTACTTATACAGTTACAAATGTCAATTTACTAGTGGGTGCAATGCTTGGCCATGTTTTGTTCACAAAGAAATAGGTATGGATGATAATTAATAAATAATATTCGATATATGATGTAAGAAGACCAGCCCGCCGAAGCTTGCAATCGCAATACCGGACTGGACTCTTGATGCTGACAAATTTTCAGCCCCCATCTGTGCTCCACGAGCAGTTTTATGATGAGGTTGGAACTCTTCATATCAGCCCCTCCGGGAAGCCTGCCACTGTATACCTTATAAGACCATCTCAGTGTATACCGGTGTCTGATATCCTCATAATCGGAGATCGCTCAGTGGGTCGTAATGCTCGCAATTATTTTTCAAACATATAAACTAATTCTGTAACTTTGTTACCTTTTCAGACTCGTACAACTATTGGCAAATGACTTGTCGCGGCAGAAGGGTTCCATTTCCCCCATTGTGTTGGCGCTTTGGACAGTTTCATTTCCTAGCGCTGGATCAGAATATATAAACTACAGAGGACGATTCGGCATTGTTTTATTTGGATGTGTAGCCAGTAATTACTGTTTTAGTGTTTGCAGATATGTATAGGCAGATAGATGATATAACCATGAAACGTGTGTTATTGCACAATTTTCTTGGGAGTTATTCATCGTGACTAATATATGTATACTCTCCCCCCTGAAAATAAACATATTATGCTCTTAAATATGTTTTTATTTTGTTCATTAATGACCGAGATCCTTGAAAAGTATCATCCTATCCCGCTCTCTGTGATCTTACAACATTGACCTTAATTTTTTACAGAAATGCAATCTAAAGTAACTAACTGACCATCACGCCGCTTCCGCAGGGATAGGCAGAGAGAATAGAACACCACACCACGCTACTCTTGTCTTTGTACACATTCTTCTTTACGCATCCCCTCACACATCCTCCTCCCAACCCTTATCCGCACCCCAAAGGTGCATAGGGCACTGCATTATATAGAAGCAGTGTTATCTTGATCGTTAAATACACGAAGGAAAGGTGATCAGCCTTTCGCTTCAGGTACCAGTCCAGGGTCATATTAAATATATATTTGACTGAAAAATCAATAATATTTATTGCGACCCTCTTGGGAATCAAACCCGGGACCTCCAGCATGGTAGCCTAGAGCGCTAACCGCTACACTATGGAGGCGGACCTCATACATACCCGCCGATTATTCGGATTCCTGAATTGACCACTTTCAATTATTTTAAATACTTGATCATGCCAAGTTTTGCCCGGTCGTCCTCTGCTCATGTTCCCAACAAGATTCGCCTCATAAATTTCTTTTACAGTCCTTTCTTCACTCGTTCGTTTAGATCTTTTATAACTAACTAACTAACCATCACGCCGCTTCAGGCAGAGAGTATAGAACGCCACACCACTCTGTCTTTGCAAACATTCTTCGCCTCTTCCACGTTCATGCATCTCCTCATACATACCCGCCGATTACTACGACTCCCAACCTGACCACTTTCAACTATTTGGCATACCTGATCGTGCCATGTTTTTCTTGGTCTTTCTCGGCTCCTTTTCCCCATTACATTCGCCTCATAAATTTGTTTTACCGTTCTTTCCTCACTCATTCGTTCCACATGTCCAAACCATCTCAACGCACCTTTCTTAATTTTATTGATAATGGTTATCTCCGCTTTGCATTCCTTCCTTATTTCACTATTCGAACATCTATCATGCATCGTTTTGTCGCACATTCTTCTGAGAGATTGCATTTCGACTGCACTCAGTCTACTTTCATCCTTCTTTTGCCAACTCCATGTTTTACTTCCATACATTAGAGTTGGAACCAGGACTCCGTTGCGCACTGCCAGTTTAGCTTCCGCTGATAGGTTTTTATTTGCCATAACTGATATTATTAGAGGGTATTTCTTTTTCATCGACAATTTTAATGACTTCCTTTAATCTGACTCTATCGAATGCTTTAGTAAGACCTGCAAAGCAGAGGTAAGCTGTCTTATTGAACTCTCTTGCTTTTTTAACTATTTGTCTAACAACAAATATGTTGATATTATTTATGTCCGAGTTCACTCGGTTTCTCACCGTCACATATTTAGCATATTCTTCTGGTGACGGTGAGCTTCTGTATTTCAGATGGTTTTTCTTCGGCGAGTTCCTTGACTTCATCAGTACACCATTTTATCAATAATGATTATCTCAGCCCTGCATTCTTTCCTTCTTTCACCATTCGAACATCTATCATACATATTTTTGCCTCACATACAAATAATGTAAATAAAAATAAAAATAATAGCACAACCTGGCTGAACGGTGGAATACGCGTGAATAGCCAATAAATAAAAAAAAGACATTCATAACAACAGCAATGGGGGCGCGAGATAGAGACAGGCATGAATTAGAAAGAGATAGAAAGGCATTCGCCGGAGCTAGCGATTGAGTTTGGCTTAGTCCCCAGAACCAAAGATCAAAGACGAATATCTATTTACTTATATTTCTTCTTTTTTTATGGCTGTTCACGCTTCTAGCCAATGCGAGTTATTTTTTATTTATATATTATTATTTTACACTTTTTACAATTTAAAAAAAGATAATTGTTTGAGTTTTTATTATTTACAAAAAAAAACTTCAATTTCATACTATTTCTGTGAGCCTAAGCGGCTCATTATTAGAAAGTGGTATCAAATTGTGGTAAAGTGGGTTCGAACCGAAAAACTTTGATTAAAAAATCCGAGACACTAACCACGGGACCACAACCCGATACGATTTGAATTCAAATGCAATTCGCCGCGCCGCACATAGGGGCAAGATGACTCGAAAACAACAAAAGCGCGGTCGTGCGGAACAGCTTTTGAAGATAGTTCTGAACGATGCAATCGCCGCAGAATTGAAAATCTAGGGAACTCCACTCTACTTTCACAACTAGGTTATGCAACGACAATGAATCTGAAAGCTTCTGGATAGCCAGTTGCATCCAAATTATTAGCAGAAATAAAAATTATTGCAAACAAGTTTGGGAGGTTAATAAGGTTGAGATGTTAGTGGAAAATGGAATGCTAATGCTGGAGAGGTCTGAAAGGAAGCCGTCATTAACTCTAGAACACTACCCTCAACTTTATAGGCATGAATACTACCGTGGGGTACCTGAGTACCCCGTAGATATTTATGAGTTAGAAATAAAACTATAAATTTATCAATTAATTTCTTGTATTTACTCAAATGTACTATTACTTAGGCCTACAAATAAAACAAATTGAAATAATTTTTAAAATTTTTGTTTGCAAAGATTGCATATTTTTATTTGATGGGTGCACAAATATGACGACGACAAGAGGAGCACGCGGTCCTCGATTTCCTATCTTTTATATGCGGACAGAAGCAGCAGCGATCAGGTTTGGTATCTCGAGGGACTGGTTCAGCAATGTCCATTTCATTTTTTAAAATACCATGTATAGATTTCCTTATATCCCGGGGCAAACATGGCCATTGTAATTTTTCTTGCATATACGGTGTTATAAGAGATTTTGCCATTTCCTTAAAAAATAGACGTCTTTTCGGAATGAGTTTCTTGTCTGGACTTCTTGACATAGTATAAAAAATCCAGGAGTTTACTCCTACTGTATTTAAGAGGGTATAGAAAATACACAAAGGCTATCTTCTCGTTTTTTCTAGACGTAGAATACTTTTTACTCATCTGGTCAAAAACATCTACCCACATTTTATTTTATTATAAAATGCTATAATTTCTGGCAGTAGTACTTTATTTTCTTCATTGATACGATACCACGAATGTCATCTTCATCGCCACTATCAGCGTATTTGCAAGCAACAAGAGTGGATTAGTGATTTTGAGAATTAACACCAGGCTCTTCTAAAAGCTAAAATCTTGAATTAGGTCATCCAGTTCATCATCTGAAGCACCTCTAGTATTCATCTCCTCATTATCCAAATCTTCTAAAAACACTGCTTTTTCACCATCAGTTCTAAGACGTCGATTTGATCTATGAGACAAATGACTAACAAAAACGTAGATTACTTGTCATGGAAAATAACAAACTTATAAACATATGTAAAAAGAATAATAAAAACACGATTTTAAGTGATAATAAAAACATAATATACCTAATAAAAGAGTTAAATATTTATTTCAAGAATAATATTTAATAAAACTTACCAATAAATAACAAAGTTCAGCCGCCTTCGAATTTGAAAAAACTTTGACAACTACTACCGTGGGGTTCTAGAGTACCCCGGAACACCCGCCCACACGTCTGTACCTGCGCGACACTTCGATGGACAGTTCGTCGCAGTAACTAATAATTAGAGATTAGCTTGAATGGCGCAAGTGTGGATACGATATTTTTTTTAAATACTGGGTTTTTAAAATCCTGTGGGGTACTCCAGTACCCATGGTAGCGTTTAAGAGTTAAACGGGTGCCCAATGAAATAAGATCTAGGTCTCCAATTAATGCCCTGCAAGTGCAGGCCTCTGACGCCCCCTCGGAATTATTAACTATCATTTTTTTAAATCAGAATATTATATTTTTTAGTCGAAAATTTTAAGATAAATTTATATGTCAAGTATTGTCTTCTCAATCCAATTCCATTTTCTACTAACATCTCAATCTCATCGACCTCCCCTAACAAACAAAATTAATTGAAAATCATTTGTAAATGTGTATGAAATATATTAAATAACTCACTAAACAAACCAACTTAATAATGAAACTAACCCCAATTACAGGAAAACAAACGATTTCAATTCAAATCGTATCGGGTTGTGGTCCCGTGGTTAGTGTCTCGGATTTTTTAATCAAAGTTTTTCGGTTCGAACCCACTTTACCACAATTTGATACCACTTTCTAATAATGAGCCGCTTAGGCTCACAGAAATAGTATGAAATTGAAGTTTTTTTTTGTAAATAATAAAAACTCAAACAATTATCTTTTTTTAAATTGTAAAAAGTGTAAAATAATAATATATAAATAAAAAATAACTCGCATTGGCTAGAAGCGTGAACAGCCATAAAAAAAGAAGAAATATAAGTAAATAGATATTCGTCTTTGATCTTTGGTTCTGGGGACTAAGCCAAACTCAATCGCTAGCTCCGGCGAATGCCTTTCTATCTCTTTCTAATTCATGCCTGTCTCTATCTCGCGCCCCCATTGCTGTTGTTATGAATGTCTTTTTTTTATTTATTGGCTATTCACGCGTATTCCACCGTTCAGCCAGGTTGTGCTATTATTTTTATTTTTATTTACATTATTTGTATGTGAGGCAAAAATATGTATGATAGATGTTCGAATGGTGAAAGAAGGAAAGAATGCAGGGCTGAGATAATCATTATTGATAAAATGGTGTACTGATGAAGTCAAGGAACTCGCCGAAGAAAAACCATCTGAAATACAGAAGCTCACCGTCACCAGAAGAATATGCTAAATATGTGACGGTGAGAAACCGAGTGAACTCGGACATAAATAATATCAACATATTTGTTGTTAGACAAATAGTTAAAAAAGCAAGAGAGTTCAATAAGACAGCTTACCTCTGCTTTGCAGGTCTTACTAAAGCATTCGATAGAGTCAGATTAAAGGAAGTCATTAAAATTGTCGATGAAAAAGAAATACCCTCTAATAATATCAGTTATGGCAAATAAAAACCTATCAGCGGAAGCTAAACTGGCAGTGCGCAACGGAGTCCTGGTTCCAACTCTAATGTATGGAAGTAAAACATGGAGTTGGCAAAAGAAGGATGAAAGTAGACTGAGTGCAGTCGAAATGCAATCTCTCAGAAGAATGTGCGACAAAACGATGCATGATAGATGTTCGAATAGTGAAATAAGGAAGGAATGCAAAGCGGAGATAACCATTATCAATAAAATTAAGAAAGGTGCGTTGAGATGGTTTGGACATGTGGAACGAATGAGTGAGGAAAGAACGGTAAAACAAATTTATGAGGCGAATGTAATGGGGAAAAGGAGCCGAGAAAGACCAAGAAAAACATGGCACGATCAGGTATGCCAAATAGTTGAAAGTGGTCAGGTTGGGAGTCGTAGTAATCGGCGGGTATGTATGAGGAGATGCATGAACGTGGAAGAGGCGAAGAATGTTTGCAAAGACAGAGTGGTGTGGCGTTCTATACTCTCTGCCTGAAGCGGCGTGATGGTTAGTTAGTTAGTTATAAAAGATCTAAACGAACGAGTGAAGAAAGGACTGTAAAAGAAATTTATGAGGCGAATCTTGTTGGGAACATGAGCAGAGGACGACCGGGCAAAACTTGGCATGATCAAGTATTTAAAATAATTGAAAGTGGTCAATTCAGGAATCCGAATAATCGGCGGGTATGTATGAGGTCCGCCTCCATAGTGTAGCGGTTAGCGCTCTAGGCTACCATGCTGGAGGTCCCGGGTTTGATTCCCAAGAGGGTCGCAATAAATATTATTGATTTTTCAGTCAAATATATATTTAATATGACCCTGGACTGGTACCTGAAGCGAAAGGCTGATCACCTTTCCTTCGTGTATTTAACGATCAAGATAACACTGCTTCTATATAATGCAGTGCCCTATGCACCTTTGGGGTGCGGATAAGGGTTGGGAGGAGGATGTGTGAGGGGATGCGTAAAGAAGAATGTGTACAAAGACAAGAGTAGCGTGGTGTGGTGTTCTATTCTCTCTGCCTATCCCTGCGGAAGCGGCGTGATGGTCAGTTAGTTACTTTAGATTGCATTTCTGTAAAAAATTAAGGTCAATGTTGTAAGATCACAGAGAGCGGGATAGGATGATACTTTTCAAGGATCTCGGTCATTAATGAACAAAATAAAAACATATTTAAGAGCATAATATGTTTATTTTCAGGGGGGAGAGTATACATATATTAGTCACGATGAATAACTCCCAAGAAAATTGTGCAATAACACACGTTTCATGGTTATATCATCTATCTGCCTATACATATCTGCAAACACTAAAACAGTAATTACTGGCTACACATCCAAATAAAACAATGCCGAATCGTCCTCTGTAGTTTATATATTCTGATCCAGCGCTAGGAAATGAAACTGTCCAAAGCGCCAACACAATGGGGGAAATGGAACCCTTCTGCCGCGACAAGTCATTTGCCAATAGTTGTACGAGTCTGAAAAGGTAACAAAGTTACAGAATTAGTTTATATGTTTGAAAAATAATTGCGAGCATTACGACCCACTGAGCGATCTCCGATTATGAGGATATCAGACACCGGTATACACTGAGATGGTCTTATAAGGTATACAGTGGCAGGCTTCCCGGAGGGGCTGATATGAAGAGTTCCAACCTCATCATAAAACTGCTCGTGGAGCACAGATGGGGGCTGAAAATTTGTCAGCATCAAGAGTCCAGTCCGGTATTGCGATTGCAAGCTTCGGCGGGCTGGTCTTCTTACATCATATATCGAATATTATTTATTAATTATCATCCATACCTATTTCTTTGTGAACAAAACATGGCCAAGCATTGCACCCACTAGTAAATTGACATTTGTAACTGTATAAGTAAAACTGGAAAACCATTTCAAAATCTATACGCCACGTGCTGTAGTTATTTTTGAATGACATCTTTTGTGTTTGTTGAATCTTATTTTATATGCATATATTGCAATAAACAACATTATATGACAATAAATGTACTTGTAATTATGTTTGGCTTCTTTCTTACGAGTCCATGCTCGGATGATATGGCGCGATTAGTGTAACTCTTTATGAAAGGTGGGCTTCAAATAACATTTAATCGTTCACCTCTTGAGCGCTGGACACGCAGGGTATTTTCTTTAAAGGATATTTAAACTCGGCTTCTGCCATCCCGACAATGTTCCGAAATTTCCCAGGTGGCTCTGCCGACAGCTCAGAGTCGGTTGTCCGTACTTTACCTAAAATATAACATAAAAACGATAATAAAAACAGACTCGCTGTCAACGGACTGTCAGAATGACATTTCACACAAAGAAGATTGCACAGTTTTTCAGGCATGAAAAACAACAACAAAAACAGTTGATTACCTGCAATGCTGTTGATGGGGTCATTCGGGAGGTTATAGAATACATATTTCTTCTAATTAGCGCTTATTTGAGCAGCAGTCGAGACAAATTTCTTGCGTAATTTGTTTGACAGCTGTTTAGCAAACGGCGGAATGAGAGGAAACGCCTTACCAATAATGAAGTACTCACATTTCCAATACATAATAGTTATTTTCAACACGAGATCACCCGGCGTGTCATTTATCGTTTACAATGAATTATATAAATTAGTTTGTGCAATGAATTCATGACGGTCGCCCGGCCAGACTCGAACGAAGCTTATATCACAGACTAACTATTTATATAAAGACCGCCAACTACCTCGATTTTTTATGGCTGGAAGTGATATTCGCTAGCGGCCGGAAGTGACGTAAACGGCTACTAGTACTAAACTCCCGGCTGGGCGTGACTTCGCCGCGGCTGGGCGTGACTTCGCCGCGGCTGAATGTCGAATCCACCCGCCGAAATATTTATCATTAATTTTTCAGGTTAAATGGTATTGATATTGAAATTTGTTGTATTACATATTTTCAAAATTATAATATTAATATTACAAAGAAGATATTTCACTATCTAAATTTATTTATTTCAGTGTAAACAAAAATAGAAAGGTCACGGCTAAAACGCGACATTTATAAAAAGAGTTTAGGCGTTTAGTTGAGTTCAAAAGTTCAGTTTAATAATGGTTACTCAACTCAGCCGTACAACGGTAAATGGTAATGGTAATTTTTTTGACTTACTATAATATATATAAAATTCCAGAAAACACAATATTTTAAAAGGACAGAAGGAGTGTCCACCACTTCCTGAAGTTATGTTTCTTATCGGGGGTGCCAGCGCCCCTT
Source organism: Brachycentrus maculatus (assembly GCF_059751285.1). NCBI lineage: Eukaryota > Metazoa > Arthropoda > Insecta > Trichoptera > Brachycentridae > Brachycentrus > Brachycentrus maculatus. The sequence continues at coordinate 517,806 of NW_028280978.1, read as the reverse complement.
TCTGGACGTTTTGGAAGTCTGGCTAGGCGTTTTTAAAATTTTCGCATTTGGGGGGTGCTGCAGAAGGGAGCGGGAGGTTCAAGGGAACGTTGTGTCAATAAAGAAAAACTACACTTTCATACGCAAAATTTAACTTTAACTTTGGCATAATACTCAATATTATCAAGTTCTTCATATAAAACAAGGGCCCATTAAAAAAGACATATAGTATCATAGCCACATTAATGCCCTTATCGAAGATATGATAATACGGTTCAAAGACTAACAGGAACTTTTGATATCAGCTTGGTTAATCAATCCATTTTT